>NC_053500.1:31717318-32043151 GCF_905171775.1 Rana temporaria | reverse complement strand
AGGCCCCATACCACGAGCAAACATTGTCTGCTGAAACTGGCCCGCAGGCCAGTTTCAGCAGACATTTTGGTCGTGTGTGGGCGCGAGCGGGCCGAATTCCCAGCAAACAATTGCCCCGCCGGGGCCTTTTCCCAGCAGACAAATATTCCTGGACTTGTTTTAAAAAACAGTCCGCTGGAATTCTGCCCGCTCGGACATGTACGGTCTCAGTACAGACCTACCGTACATGTCCAGAGCGCCCGCCGTCCCTCGCATGCGTCGAATGACTTCGACGCAGCGTGGAAGCATTTTTAAAGGCGGGCCGCCCACGTCGCCGCGTCATTGTCGCGGCGACACCGAGTCATCGACGCGGCGACAACCGCGGACACGCCCCGCGTATTGTTTACGCGCGGACATTCTGTACGATGTTGTGTAACAACCATCGTACAGAAGCCCTCTGGCAGACATGTAGGTGGAAACGGTCCGACGGACCGCTTTCACCATACATTTTGTCGTGAGTACCCGGCCTAACAGTGTAGCACAAGTCAGCGGGGACACTTTCAGTGCTGCACCCCTGCAAAGTGCTGCCTCTAGGCCTGGGCCTTGTTGGCCTAGGCCAGGATACAGCGTGGGTTGTATAGGCCAAGAGTAGTATGAGGCAAAGAGCCCTCTGTGTGGGACAGGAGTAGTATGATGCAAGGAGACCTCTGTGTAGGACAGGAGTAGTATGAAGCAAGGAGCCCTCTGTGTAGGACATGAGTAGTATGAAGCAAGGAAACCTCTGTGTAGGACAGGAGTAGTATGAAGCAAGGAGACCTCTGTGTAGGACAGGAGTAGTATGAAGCAAGGAAACCTCTGTTTAGGACAGGAGTAGTATGAAGCAAGGAAACCTCTGTGTAGGACAGGAGTAGTATGATGCAAGGAAACCTCTGTGTAGGACAGGAGTAGTATGAAGCAAGGAGCCCTCTGTGTAGGACAGGAGTAGTATGATGCAAGGAGACCTCTGTGTAGGACAGGAGTAGTATGATGCAAGGAGACCTCTGTGTAGGACAGGAGTAGTATGAAGCAAGGAGCCCTCTGTGTAGGACAGGAGTAGTATAAAGCAAGGAGCCCTCTGTGTAGGACAGGAGTAGTATGAAGCAAGGAGACCTCTGTGTAGGACAGGAGTAGTATGATGCAAGGAGACCTCTGTGTAGGACAGGAGTAGTATGAAGCAAGGAAACCTCTGTGTAGGACAGGAGTAGTATGAAGCAAGGAGACCTTTGATTTGGACAGGAGTAGTATGAAGCAAGGAGACCTCTGAGTTGGACAGGAGTAGTTTAAAGCAAGGAGACCTCTGTGTAGGACAGGAGTAGTATGAAGCAAGGAAACCTCTGTGTAGGACAGGAGTAGTATGAAGCAAGGAGACCTCTGTGTAAGACAGGAGTAGTATGATGCAAGGAGACCTCTGTGTAGGACAGGAGTAGTATGAAGCAAGGAGCCCTCTGTGTAGGACAGGGGTAGTATGAAGCAAGGAGCCCTCTGTGTAGGACAGGGGTAGTATGAAGCATGGAGCCCTCTGTGTAGGACAGGAGTAGTATGAAGCAAGGAAACCTCTGTGTAGGACAGGAGTAGTTTAAAGCAAGTAGACCTTTGAGTTTGACAGGAGTAGTATGAAGCAAAGAGACCTCTGAGTTGGACAGGAGTAGTATGAAGCAAGGAAACCTCTGTGTAGGACAGGAGTAGTATGAAGCAATGAGCCCTCTGTGTAGGACAGAGTAGTATGGAAGCAAGGAGCCCTCTGTGTAGGGACAGGAGTAGTATGAAGCAAGGAGACCTCTGAGTTGGACAGGAGTAGTATGAAGCAAGGAGACCTCTGAGTTGGACAGGAGAAGTTAAAAGCAAGGAGACCTCTGAGTTGGACAGGAGTAGTTAAAAGCAGGAGACCTCTGTGTAGGACAGGAGTAGTATGAAGCAAGGAGCCCTCTGTGTAGGGACGGGAGTAGTATTAAGCAAGGAGACCTCTGTGTAGGAGGGAGTAGTATGAAGCAAGGAGACCTCTGTGTAGGACAGGAGTAGTATGAAGCAAGGGGGACTGTGTATTACAAGAGTAGTTATGAAACAAGAAATCCTATGTGTGGGATAGGAGTAGATCATTGAAAAAAACATTAGAAATAAGATTTCACGCCCAGAACAAATAGGGTAAATAAGTCCAGAGGGCTTTAATTGGCTAGTTTAAATCCAAACACCTCAGAGGAACTCAAACTTGGCCAACCCAAAGGTCTGGAGCTTCTGCTGGACCTTTAGCAACATTAGAAACTACTATCCCAGCCTGGATTCCCAGGGCAAATAACATCCATAGAGGCAAAGAGAACCACAAGGGAAGAGGTCAAATTCAAACAAGAACTAACAAATTACCAGGACTGGTAGCTCTTTTGTAGAGAAAAGTACTTTATGAATGTATAAACCTCCTTGAATGGTATCAATTCCCGTCCACATTTCTCATCTGTCTGACTGCCAAGCAAATGTATTGCTTTTACACTCACAATACACTGCGGTCTTCTCAGAAATGAAGCAGTAGTGACAAGCACATTGAGTAAACAGCGCTGATTGTGTAAATATGGGAATCTATAAAAATCATGCAGTTGCAATGCGTAACATAATACACAATGAAAGAGCAATTTAAAATGTAATTAGACCATACCTAAGCTATTTAGCACAAAACATGCTCGCTTTATAAAATATTTTTTCCCTATCTTTTGGGGCTAAAGCAAAAAAATGGTGTCTCCTTGTGAAAATGACATTTATGGATACTGAGAATAGATAAATAGATAGATAGATAGATAACATAATAAAAATAAAGTTACACATCTAAGTTAAATTTGTAATCTTATAAAGCTCTGTGCATTTTCTTGGGGTTTCAAATAACATTTATTTGCTAAAATAAATTACCACATTATTGGTCTATAATACTTTTTGTGGCCAATGTCCTAAGCTGGGCGCACTTTTCAATCGCATTGTACAATCTATTAAGTTAAGACATAGATGGACAGAAATGTGTTGAATCACATAATAGATAAATATTCATAAAAAGTGAACAGGGATATATAAAACAGATGTAGTGATAGACTGTAAACTATTTAATTAGAGCTAATCAGATTGCATTCCTGTAGGTATCTTCACACCTTACAATCTCACCTTTTAGCCATTAAGTCTTAAATTTTGATTTTTGTAAAATCCCACCCCTACTTTATATTGTACAATAATAGTGGATTCAGAAAGAGTTACGCCGGCGTATCAGTAGATACGCCGACGTAACTCTGAATCTACGCCGTCCTAAATTTAAGCGTATTCTGCAAACCAGATACGCTTAAATTAGGCTAAGATATGAGCGGCGTAAGTCTCTACGCCGTCGTTTCATGAAGTACGTGTGCCCGTCGCAGTAAGATACGCCGTTTCCGTAAGAGATACGCCCGCGTAAAGATAAAGGTGCCCCCTAGGTGGCGTAGCCAATGTTAAGTATGGCCGTCGTTCCCGTGTCGAAATTGAAAATTGTAAGTCGTTTGCGTAAGTCGTCGTGAATGGGGCATGGAGTAATTTACGTTCACGTCGAAAACAATACGTCCTTGCGGCCGTACTTTGGAGCAATGCACAATGGATGTGTACACGGACGCCGCATGCGCCGTTCGTAAAAAACATCAATCTCGTCGGGTCACGAGTAATTTCCATAAAACGCGCCCCCCATCCTCATTTGAATTAGGCGCGCTTACGCCGGGCCCCATTTATGCTACGTCGCCGTAAGTTAGGAGGCAAGTGCTTTGTGAATACAGTACTTGCCTCTCTGACTTAAGGCGGCGTAGCATAATTACGATACGCTACGCCGCCTTTATAGATGCGGCGCTCTCTCTGAATCTGGCTAGGAAGATTGTAAGATAAGGGGTCATATTAATGCATTTTTTTAAATACTTTAAAAGTAGGGCTATGGTAAACAAATTAAATTTTCATCTTTAAAAATGTTGGTTTGTTAAAACAATTGTACATACACTATATACTCGAGTATAAGCTGAGTTTTTCAGCACATTTCTTGGTGCTGAAAATGCTCCCCTCGGCTTATACTCGAGTCACCTTTTTTCGCCTGATCTCCTGGACTTTGGGTCTTTACAGTAACCGTAACTTGGCACACATATAGCCCAGTTCCAGCGTGTGATCACTCCCTGTTGATGGTTGCTGCTGAGGTATCACAGGACAGAGCGGCTGGCAGCCGAGGAGGTCTTGGGTAACCTCTACCCATTGCCCCAGTCACGGCATTACCATGCTTGGAGCTATCACCCTATTCTATTACAGGTCCGGATTCCTTGCTGGTTGCCAGCAGCAATTGGACTGATACATCCTCATCCCACCACCCCCTCATATAGCTGCATTAGCCGGTCACCATCCGTCCACCTGTTCCAGCCTCACAAACCCCAGCAACCCTTGCACTTCGGGTTATCTTCTGACATTACCCGTCGGGAGGTCACTCACATTCCCCCTTGTCCGCCTGGGGGGTATTCATGATGGCGGCCACGGCTCACACAATAATTGCCATTATTGGATTGGCTCTCCTGAGGAAGCGGGTAACCGCGAAACTAGTCGAGACCTTGACCAATCTATCAATTTACAACTACAGATGTCCCTTGGGGTGACCTCTGAGCATCTGTTTTTGTTTATTCATTTTTTTAAATGTTAATTGTGTATTTGTTTTATAATAAAATAAAATATTTTTATATCATACTGTAATTTGTTGATTACCAGTACCGAATAGTCCAGGAAAATCCCTTTTGAGTGGATAAACTCTAGGGTTAGCTTCAGCCACTACTCCCTTGTTCCCACTCATCCCCACTTTACTTGAATAATTTGGATGATGGTACGCTTTTATCTTTTACTAGTTTCTTTAACCACTTCCCGACCTCCTCATGTACATTTACGTCGGCAGAATGGCACGGGACAGGCACAATCACGTACCTGTACGTGCCCTGCCTAGACGTGGGTGGGGGGTCGGATCGGGACCCCCCCCCGGTAATGCGGAGGTGGGTCTGCTCGGGGAGCGATCCAGGCGACGGCGCGGCTATTTGTTTATAGCCGCTCCGTCGCGATCCCTCCCCGGAGCTGAAGAACGGGGAGAGCCGTGTGTAAACACGGCTTCCCCGTGCTTTACTGTGGCGGCGCATCGATCGAGTGATCCCTTTTATTAGGGAGACTCGATCGATGATGTCAGTCCTACTGCCACACCCCCTACACTAGTAAACACATACACAGTGATCCCTAAATGTTACAGCGCCCCCCGTGTTTAACTCCCAAACCTGCAACTGTCATTTTCACAATAAACAATGCAATTTAAATGCATTTTTTGCTGCGGAAAATGACAATGGTCCCAAAAATGTGTCAAAATTGTCCGAAGTGTCCGCCATAATGTCGCAGTCACGAAAAAAATCACTGATCGCCGCCATTACTGTAAAAAAAATTAAAAAAATAAAAATGCAAAAAAACTATCCCCTATTTTGTAAACGCTATAAATTTTGCGCAAACCAACCGATAAACGATTATTGCGATATTTTTTTACCAAAAAATAGGTAGAAGAATACGTATCGGCCTAAACTGTGGAAAAAAAAATATTTTATATATGTTTTTGGGGGATATTTATTACAGCAAAAAGTAAAAAATATTGCATTTTTTTCAAAATTGTCGCTCTATTTTTGTTTATAGCGCAAAAAATAAAAACGCAGAGGTGATCAAATACCACCAAAGAAAGCTTTATTTGTGTGGAAAAAAGGACGTTCAATTTTGTTTGGGAGCCACGTCGCACGATCCGCGCAATTGTCTGTTAAAGCGACGCAGTCCCGAACTGTAAAAACCCCTTGGGTCTTTAGCAGCATATTGGTCCGGGGCTTAAGTGGTTAAATGAAGCCATACTCCACGTTTTAAATATAAAAAATATATTTTAGATTAGCGGTTTCTGTTTTTTCCTAGAGTTCAGGTTTAATTAATAGTAGTGAAACAGAACAGCTATTAGTGTGATTGTGGTCACTTAACAGTGAGTATTAATGAATTCATGTCAAAATGTAATATGTCTTACCCATATATATACAGTGCTGACAAGAGCTAGGAGAATTCTATTGAGTGACAGGTGTGCTGGTCAATTGTAAGTGAAATCATTGTAATTGAATAGGACAAGGAATGAATTGCTCGCTCTGTACCCCGGCACTAACCGACTTCAACCTCCTCCTGCCTAGCATCTAACCGGCGCCGGTGATACTCTCCGTTTTCCAGCCCTCCTGCTAATAACTCTTTAATTTATCCCGCTTGCTCCCTTGAGAAATACTTCCAATCCCATAAATGGTATTGTCAACAATCCAATAAGGAAGGAAAGCAGACAAGAAGGCCAGGAACTAATGAAAAGCCAGAGAGTCAATGCAATCTCCGCACAGGGTTCAAATTCACTCGCCAAACGGAGGAACACCTAAAAAAAATATTGAGGCCCAGATTCTCAAAGGAGATACGCCGTCGTATCTCTGAGTTTGAGCCGTCGTATCTATGCGCCTGATTCATAGAATCAGTTACGCATAGATTTGTATTAGATCCGACCGGCGTAAGTCTCTTACGCCGTCGGATCTTAACTGCATATTTACGCTGGCCGCTAGGGGCGTGTACGCTGATTTACGCCTAGAAATATGTAAATCAGCAAGATACGCGAATTCACGAACGTACGCCCGGCCGACGCAGTACAGATACGGCGTTTACGTTAGGCTTTTTCCGGCGTAAAGTTATACCTGCTATATGAGGCGTACATGCGGCGTACCAATGTTAAGTATGGACGTCGTTCCCGCGTCGAATTTTGAATATTTTACATCGTTTGCGTAAGTCGTCCGTGAATGGGGCTGGACGTAATTTACGTTCACGTCGAAACCAATACGTCCTTTCCGGCGTACTTTGGAGCAATGCACACTGGGATATTCCACGGACGGCGCATGTGCCGTTCGTGAAAAACGTCAATCACGTCGGGTCATAAGTTATTTACATAAAACACGCCCCCCCTGTTCCACATTTGAATTAGGCGGGCTTACGCCGGCCTATTTACGCTACGCCGCCGCAACTTACGGAGCAAGTGCTTTGAGAATACTGCACTTGCCCGTCTAAGTTGTGGAGGCGTAGCGTAAATAGGATACGCTACGCCGGAACAAAGATACACTCTTCTACGAGAATCTGGCCCTGAGTGTTTCCCTCACTTTGGTAACCATATCGTTGCCGACCATAAGACTCCAGCCTTGTAAGTCATTATAGAAGGATGTAGAACGTAATCCACTGAAAATATCAAAACAGAATGATATCAAATAAAAGAAACAAAAACTAAACAGAAAATGTATATTTATTTATTTATACTTTATATAATATATATCTATATACTGTATAACACAGTATATAGAGATATATCTCTATATACAGTATAGAGATGTATCTATATATATATATATCTCTCTATATATTCTATATATATATATATATATATATATATATATATATCTATATATATATAGATATTAGATATAGATATATATATATCTATATATATATATATATATTGATAGTATATATAGTTATACTGTATAAATTTATACAGTAATAAATCTATATCATTTTTTTATTTAACTGATTGGGTTTAAGTTAGTCTCATATACGCCGACGTATCTTCTGATACGCCGCATAAGTTCACGGATGCGCCTGATTCTTGAAACGAGATACGCCTGAATTTTGGCTTCCTACGACCGACGTAAGTCTCCTACGCCATCGTATCTTGGGCGCATATTTACGCTGGCCGCAAGGGACGCTTCCATTGATTTACGCGTCGATATGTAATATGGAGCGAGATACGCCGATCACGAACGTACTTACGCCCGTCGCCCCTGTAATCTACGCCGTTTACGTAAGGTGTACATCCGGCGTAAGAGATAAAACCCATATAGGAGGCGCAACCCATGCAAAGGTATGGACGACGGAACAGCCGTCGTATTTTACGTTGTTTCCGTAAGTCGTAAGTGAATGGGGCTGGGCGTAGGTTACGTTCACGTCGAAGGCATTGAGCCGTCGTATCTTAGGGAGTATAATGCGCATGATCCTGGTTCGTTCGGCCATTCTTTGACATGGGGTCACGCTTCATTTTAATACAACACGCCCCACTACCTTCCTACTTTGAATTAGGCGGGCTTACGCTGGCCCATTTACGCTACGCCGCCGCAACTTCGGGAGCATGTGCTTTGTGAATACTGGTCTTGCCTCTCTATGTTACGTCGGCGTAGCGCAAATGAGCTGCACTAGTGCCCGCTCCAATGTACGCGCTCGACCTGAATCCGGCTTAAAGTTTATAAAGGTGTAAGGTGCTGGCTTGTATATATGTTCTTCTGTAGCAAGGAATATAAAGTGTTAAGGAAAATACATTATATGCAGTGGGCCAGATTCACATATCTTTGCGGCGGCGTAACGTATGTCTTTACGTTACTCCGCCGCAAGTTTTTCATGTAAGTGCTTGATTCACAAAGCACTGCGTGTAACTTGCAGCGGGTAGCGTAAAGCCGTCTGGCTAATTCAAATGGGGCGGGACCATTTAAATTAGGCGCGTTCCCGCGCCGAACGTACTGCGCATGCTCCGTTTGAAATTTCCCGCCGTGCTTTGCGCGAAATGACGTCGCCCGACGGTAATGTTTTGAATGGCGACGTGCGTAACTTACTTTAGTATTCCCGGATGACTTACGCAAAAAATTGAAATTCGACGCGGGAACGGCGGCCATACTTTAACATGGGCTGTCTATTGTTACACCACCTCAATAGCAGCCGTAACTTTGCGACGCGAAAAGCCGACTAGCGACGACGTAAGAGAATGCAACGAACGAGCGTACCTTCGTGGATCGCCGTAAACAGCTAATTAGCATACCCGACGCGGAAAACGACGCGATCTCCACCCAGCGGCGGCCGAAGTATTGCATCCTATGATCCGAAGGCGTACGCCTGTCGGATCTTAGCCAAATGCCGTCGTATCTTGTTTGTGAATTACAAATTAAGATACGACGCGGCAAATTTGAAAGTACGCCGGAGTATCAGCAGATACTCCGGCGTACTTATTCTGTGAATCTGGCCCTGTATATCTAAAGCCAAAACTGTATTTCTTTAACAACTTCAATACTGGGCACTTTCACCCCCTTCCTGCCCAGTCTAATTTTAAGCTTTCAGCGCTGTCACACTTTGAATGACAATTGCGTGTTCATGCAACACTGTACTCAAATTACATTTTTATAATTTTTTTTAGACAGATATAGCTTTATTTGGTGGTATTTAATCGTGCTGTGTTTTTATTTTTTGCTCTAAAAAAATAAAAAGAAAAGATTAAAAAAAAAATATTTTTTTTAAATAAGTAATTTTTTCTAATTCACTGATGTGTGCTGATGAGGCTGAACTGATGGTCATGATAGGCTACACTGATGAGCACTAATGAGGAGGCGCTTATATGCAGCTATGGATCGATGGCACTGATAGACACTGATGGGCGGCATTGATGGGCGGTTACTGATCGGCACTGATGGGCTGGCACTGATGGGCACTTAAAGGCAGCACTGACTGACATCACTTTCTGAGCACTGTTGGGGCTGAACTGATAATCAGGGCACTGACTATGTGTACAGGTCTCCCGCTGTTTGGCTCTCTTCTCATTGCTGTCAGTGTAAGGTAAGGAGAGACCAATAACCGGCATTTCCTTGTTTACGTGTGATCAACTGTGATTGGACACAGCTGATCACATGGGTAAAGAGCCTCTTCATCAGTCTCTTTACCAAGATTGTCGATGCACCGTGTCCAGGGACACACCGCACCATCAATCTCCACGCACCCCCACAGGCACGCAAGCGCGGAAGAGAGTGGGACGACGTCTTATGACGTCATCCCAGAACAAGAGAACCACCCTCCCACCATAATTTGTCTATACCATGGGCAGGAGGGGGTTAAAGTTTTTGATAGCATAAGAAATTGAGATCCCAGCAGTTTACTTTTTTTTTTTTTTTTTTATGTTTCTTTGCTTTTTTAACTATTCAAGAGATTTCCCTTTCACTTCTTGTCCTGAACAGGAATAAATAGTCTCTCAAAGTTAAGTAAATCCCCCATTAAGTCCCCTATCAAAACAGTGTGGATGCGTTAAGCTGTGCGGTAATCGCATGCAAGATTTCTGCATTGTGTTGTACAATGCTTTGCCAGTGCTTGCTTTTTTTCTTTTTAAAGTTATTAAATTTGACAGCCATATAACTCTATGCTTACAGTGCGTTGTGATGCTTTATAATGCGTCACAATGTTCTGCAACATACAGTAACACAGTCAGTCAGCACAAATGAATTCAGACAATTGATGTGGACTGAAGGTTCTATAGGATATACGTATGGAGACTGCCCTGTCTATGTGTTGGCGTTCGGCAATACGGTGGGCAACGTTTGAACAAGCCCCTTAGACCAGGGGAGTCCAAAACTTTTTTCAAAGAGGGCCAGATTGGATGAAGTGACATGCTGAGGGCCAACATTTTGCCTGACATTCTTTGAACATTTAAATTCGGTCTAAGTGTGTTCGTCGAGCAACTAATACATTGCCCAACAAGAATTCTCTTACCTTTGTGGCTGTGTGTGAGAAAAGAGATGAGCTTGGGTGTATTATTTGGATATACCATATTTATTGGCGTATAAAACACGCCTTCACTTTAAGAGCGAAGTTTCAGGATTTTTAAAAAAAAAATTAAATAAAGAACTGCGAAGCAAAATAAGGGTCAGTGCCCATCTGCAGCCTCACAAGTGCCCATCTGCAGACCCACCATTGCAGGAATGCACCCGCCATTGCCAGGAATGTACCCTTCATTGCCAGGAATGCACTCACCATTGCTAGGAATGCACTCACCATTGCCAGGAATGCACTCACCATTGCTAGGAATGCACTCACCATTGCCAGGAATGCACTCACCATTGCTAGGAATGCACTCACCATTGCCAGGAATGCAGCACCATTTGCCAGGAATGCAGCACCATTTGCCAGGAATGCAGCACCATTGCCAGGAATGCAGCACCATTGCCAGGAATGCACTCACGAGCGCCAAAAATGAATTACAGGAGAATCTCCTGTTTACACAGCGGCCTCTTTAATAGAAAGTCCTATTACAGAGGCCGCCCGTAAAAAGGGATTTTTCCTCCTCCCTGTCCCGTTCCAAGGCATATATATATTTTGTGGCCCCCGGCGCGGAGATCGTCGGGGGCCATGAAAGATATACATATTTAAATACACCCGGCGGGCCGTTAAAAACCGGAAGCGATTGGCCCACGGGCCGGACTTTGGACATGCCTTCCTTAGACAGTTGTCACTGGAACCCAGCATTACTATTGTACAATTTTCAGTCTATTTCTGTTCTGGTGACAACATTTTTCTGAAGACCCTTTTCGTACATATTGGTACAGTGCCTTGAATTCACACACCTTGACATTTTCCAAATTTTGTCATGTACAACCAAAATGTAAATGTATTTTGTTTGTATTCTATGTGATAGACCAATACAAGTGGGCACATAATTGTAAAGTGAAAATAAAATGATAAATGGTTTTCATTTGGTTTTTACAATAAATATGTGAAAAGATGTGGGGTGCATTTGTATTCAGCCCCCCGGAGTCAATATTTTGTAGAACCTCCTTTCACTGCAATTACAGCTTCAAGTCTTTTTGGGTCTCTACCAGCTTTGCACATCTAGAGAGGGAGATTTTTGCCCATTCTTCTTTGTAAAATAGCTCAAGCTCTTCTAAGATTGCCCTGTATTTGGCTCAATCCATCTTCCCATGAACTCTGACCAGCTTCCCTGTCCCTGCTGAAGAAAAGCACCCCCACAACATGATGCTGCCACCACCATGTTTCACGGTGGGGATGGTGTGTTCAGGGTGATGTGCAGTGTTAGTTTTCCACCACTCATAGCGTTTTGCTTTTAGGTCAAAATGTAAAATTTTGGTCTCATCTGACCAGAGCACCTTCTTCCACATGTTTGCTGTGTCCTCCACATGGCTTCTCACAAACTGCAAACAGGACTTCTTATGGCTTTTTTTCAACAATGGCTTTCTTCTTGCCACTCTTCCATAAAGGGCAGATTTGTGGAGAGGACGACTAATAGTTGTCCTGTGGACAGATTCTCCCCCCTGAGCTGTGGATCTCTGCAGCTCCTCCAGAGTTACCATGGGCCTCTTGGCTGCTTCTCTGATTAACGCTCTCCTTGCCCAGCCTGTCAGTTTAGGTGGACAGCCATGTCTTGGTAGGTTTGCAGTTGTGCCATACTCTTTCCATTTTCAGATGATGGATTGAACAGTGCTCTGTGAGATGTTCAAAGCTTGTGATATTTTTTTATAACCTAACCCTGCTTTAAACTTCTCCCAACTTTATCCCTGACCTGTCTGCTGTGTTCCTTGACCTTCATGATGCTGTTTGTTCACTAAGATTTTCTAACAAACCTCTGAGGGCTTTAAAGAACAGCTGTATTTATGCTGAGATAAAATTACACACAGGTGGACTATTTACTAATTAGGTGACTTCTGAAGACAATTGGTTCCACTAGATTTTAGTTAGGGGTATCAGAATAAAGGGGGCTGAATACAAATGCACATTAGACTTTTCAGATATTTATTTGAAAAACATGTTGAAAACCATTTATCTTCCACTTCACAATTATGTGCCACTGTGTGTTGGTCTATTACATAAAATCCCAATAAAATACATTTACGTTTTTGGTTGTAACAAGACAAAATGTGGAAAATTTCAAGGGGTATGAATACTTTTTCAAAGCACTGTACATGTATGGTTGCAAAGGCACACCCACACAATCCATTTCAATTAACAAAGTCCGGTAGGCCTTAGCTTAAAATGGAGTTCCACCCAAAATGGGAAGCTCTACTTGTTTGCGTCCTCCCCCCCCCCCTTTGCTGCCACATTTGCCCCCTTTTAGGGGGAGGGGGAACAGGTGCCTGGTTTTGACAGGTACTCACTCCCACCTCTTGCTGACTTTGACATGGTGAACTCCACAGCCCCCTGCTCCTTCCCCTGCCACTGAGCCATTCACAATGCGCAGTAGGGAACCAGCTATGAAGCCACAAGGCTTCACTGCCGGTTTCCCTTAGCTTAGATGGCGGCAGCATCTCCCAAGAAACGGATTTAAAATTGTCTTCACCTGTTAAAATCTATTCAACTTTGTAAAAGGTTCCTGCGCTAATTTTGGGCAATTTCATTGTGACTTGCATAGACTTCTGTTAAATAAAGTTGCAAGCTGAAATTAAGTCGCAATTAGCTTTTGGGAGACTTGACATCAGAACTATGGGCCAGATTCACGTAGAAGTGCGGCGGGTAACGTATCGTAGATACGTTACCACCGCCGCAAGTTTTCATCGCAAGTGCCTGATTCACAAAGCACTTGCAATGAAAACCTACGCCGGCGGCCTCCGGCGTAAGCCCGCGTAATTCAAAGGGGCGTAGTGCCATTTAAATTAGGCGCGCTCCCGCGCCAGACCTACTGTGCACGCTCACTTTTAAATTTCCCACCGTGCTTTGCGCGAAGTGACGTCATTTTTTCAAACGGCGACGTGCGTAGCGTACTTTCGTATTCCCGGACGTCTTACGCAAGAATTTTTTTTTTGGAATTTCGACGCGGGAACGACGGCCATACTTTAACATGGGCTGTGTTAAAGTTAGGGCAGCTAAAACGACGACTAACTTTGCGACGGGAAACTAGACTAGCAGCGACGTAGCGAACGCAAAAAACCGTTGTGGATCGCCGTAAGTACTAATTTGCATACCCGACGCTGGTTTACGATGCAAACTCCCCCCAGCGCCGGCCCGCGGTATTGCATCCTAAGATCCGACAGTGTAAAACAATTACACCTGTCGGATCTTAGGGCAAACTATGCGTAACTGATTCTATGAATCAGTCGCATAGTTAGGAAGCCCTAAACAGAGATACGACGGCGTATCAGGAGATACGCCGTCGTATCTCTTTTGTGAATCTGGCCCTATCTTACTTAGAAGGAGACAATTTATGGGCGCGAAAATCATTTTTTTACTATTTTGGAATCGCTTCCAACCTTATGACAAGCGTTAAAAGATTTCCTTTGTAATTATTCACGATAAAAAAACATCTTTTATTCTTTTCATTTTAATTTTCATAGTAAGTTCAGCTAAGGACCATTGTGATTAGTATGGATAGCAGATAAGATGAAAGAGAAATGCATTAAATGTACATTCTTTGCTGGTTCCCAGTAAATGTCTGTGAGCTGCTATTGATAAGTGAGGGAGCTATTTTTTAGATGACCCAAAGAACATAGGAAATAGGAATACATCCTGAAGGAAATATTAGTTATTCTGGACAACCCACCCTTTAAAATAAAAATAAAAAAAAATATATATTTTTTTTTAGAGGTCCCCAGGTTTTTCATTTAAAAAATTATTTTTTTTCAATATATTTTTATGTTATTTTTTATTAAAGGGTCAATTTTTTTTTTTTTTTTAGAGGTCCCCAGGGGCCCAGAGATCCCCAGGGCCCGGATGACAACCCCCCCTTTTTTTATAATTTTTTTACATATTTTTTTATTTCTTTTATTTTTATATTTATAAATATATATATATTTATATATTATATATATATATATATATATATATATATATATATATATATATTATTATTATTATTATTATTAAAGGGCCCAGAGGTCCCCAGGGCCCCGGATGGCTAGCCCCTTTTTTTATAAACAAATTAAAAAAAATTTTATATATTTTTTTTTTATTGGCACGGTCACGCAACCCACGGCTGCCATTTTAAAAGGGACGTACCTGTACGCCATATGTGCAGCCGTGCCATTCTGCCAACGTACATCGGCGGTTGGCAAGCGGTTAAAATAAAATAAAGGTTAGAGTGATTAGACCTTAATGGCTACCACCACTGAATAATATAAAACTACATAAACATCCTTTAACCCAGAAACCACAATGTTAACACTTATTCTAGTTCACGTAGACTGTGATGGAAAAGTAGGACCTCTGCTATGGCTGATTACCACATTTACAAATTGCTAATTAATGGCTCCAATTTTGTAACAACGAATGGCCCGCAATTTCAATCTCTGACAGAACGTACTCTTATCAGATCTCTGGGCTGTGTCCCGCACGGTTCCTCAGATGACTAGGCCTCGTGGCACCGACATTTAATTAATCAACCTGATTTCTGTCAAAAGGCAATGATCCAGTCATTTTATTAAAAAATATTATAATACAGAATGGGATTTGGGCTGGAAATGCCATATTGAATGGGCATTGGGCGTGAATACGAGCAGAGGATCAGCATTATTCCAGAGTCTTCTCGAAGACAAAGCTTCATTTTCCGTTCCATTACCATTATACAATATTTCATGAAGCATAACCTGGGACAAGAATGACTATTATTATTGTTTTTGTTATAGGACACTGAGGCTTATTTCGGTCTAATCCATGTAACATGTTAGTCTTATATATGTTCTTGTGTGTTGCACTCAGTACAATCATTATTTAATTCAGTTCATAGAAGAGTACTTTCGCGTACACACGATCAGGCTTTTGCCCGGCCTAAAGCACATCGGAATTCCGACGGAATTCCATTGGAGAAAAATAGAACATGTTCTATGTTTAACTACTTGCCGACCTGCCACCGCAGTTATACGGCGGCAGGTCAGCTCCCCTGCGTGAGAGCCGTAGCTATACGTCGGCTCTCGACGCGGCCACCAGGGGCGCGTGTGCGCCACCGGAGGCGCGCGCGTGCCCCCCCCCCCGCTCGTCTTGGCGACTTGGAGTGGAGATGTCAACCATCTCCATAGAGAATAATTGACTTGTTCTCCTCCAGCGTTTTGAGTTTCGAGTTTCAAGCTACGAAACGCTGAGGTGTGAATGGGGCTTTAGAAAGGCAGGATATTTCTTGTCATTGGCCAAAACAAATATACGTTGTAACATAAAAACACACAAAAATTCACAATAAAGTATAAAAAATTAGGATGGACAAGTGTGAATCTTAACATACAGTGCCTTGAAATAGTTACACAGGGCCAGATTCTCAAAGAATGACGTTACGCAGCGGCGGCATAAACGTAACCCATTTACGTTACACCGCCGCAAGGTTTACAGCGTAAGTACCTGATTCACAAAGCTCTTACCTGTAAACTTTGCGGCGGTTGTAGTAACGTAAATGCGCTTGGCGCAAGCCCGCCTAATTCAAATGGGGCGGGCACCATTTAAATTAGGCGCGTTCCCGCGCCGAACGTACTGCGCATGCTCCGTCGGGAAAATTACCCGACGTGCATTGCGCTAAATGACGTCGCACGGACGTCATTTGCTTAGACGTTAACGTAAATGGCGTCCAGCGCCATTCACGGCACGACTTACGCAACGACGTAATTTTCAAATTTCGACGCGGCTGGGGAACGACGGCCATACTTAACATTGGCTAGTCCACCTAGAGGGCATCCTTAGTTTTACACGGCGCATCTCGACGTAAACGACGTAAAGTTAGAGCGACGGGTAACGCGGGAGGTTCGTGAATCGCCGTAAGTAGTCATTTGCATATTCTACGCGACCGCAATGGAATCGCCACCTAGCGGCCCGGCCTAGAATTGCATCCTAAGATCGACGGTGTAATTCAATTACACCTGTCGGATCTTAGGGCTATCTATGCGGAACTGATTCTATGAATCAGCCGCATAGATACGACAAGGCGTATCTCAGAGATACGACGGCGTATCAGGAGATACGCCGTCGTATCTCGACTGTGAATCTGGCCCAGAGTTAGGTTGAAAAAAGACACAAGTCCATCCAGATCAACCATAAAAAAAAAAAAAAAAAAATATATCATACAATCCCATATACCCAATTCTATAAAAAAAGTTGATCCAGAGGAAGGCAAGAAACCCCAGCAGAGCATGATCCAATTTTCTACAGCAGAGGAAAAAATTCCTTCTGGATCCCCCATATAATTTCAAGGGGCATTCATACCCCTTGACATTTTCCACATGTTGTCATGTTACAGCCAAAAACGTAAATGTATTGTATTGGTATTTTATGTGATAGACCAACACAAAGTGGCACATCATTGTGAAGTGGAAGGAAAATGATAAATGTTTTTTTTACAAATAAATACATGAAAAGTGTGGTATGCATTTATATTCAGGACCCCTGATTCAATACTTTGTAAAACCTCCTTTCACTGCAATTACAGCTGCAAGTCTTTTTGGGGATGTCTCTACCAGCTTTGCACAACTAGAGAGTGAAATTTTTGCCCATTCTTCTTTGCAAAATAGCTCAAGCTCTGTCAGATTGGATGGAGAGCGTCTGTGACCAGCAATTTTCAAGTCTTGCCACAGATTCTCAATTGGATTTAGGTCTGGGCTTTGACTGGGCCATTCAAACACATGAATATGCTTTGATCTAAATCATTCCATTGTAGCTCTGGCTGTATGTTTAGGGTCGTTGTCCTGCTGGAAGGTGAACCTCCACCCCAAGCTCAAGTCTTTTGCAGATTTTAACAGGTTTTCTTCTGAAGTTGCCATGTATTTGGCTCCATCCATCTTCCCATCAACTCTGACCAGCTTCCCTGTCCTTGCTGAAGAAAAGAATCCCACAACATGATGCTGCCACCACCATGTTTCACGGTGGGGATGGTGTGTTCAGGGTGATGTGCAGTGTTAGTTTTCCGCCACACATAGCATTTTTCTTTTAGGCCAAAAAGTTCAATTTTGGTCTCATCTGACCAGAGCACCTTCTTCCACATGTATGCTGTGTCCCCCACATGGATTCTCGCAAACTGCAAACAGGACTTCTTATGGTTTTCTTTCAACAATGGCTTTCTTCTTGCCACTCTTCCATAAAGGCCAGATTTGTGGAGTACACGGCTAATAGTTGTCCTGTGGACAGATTCTCCCACCTGTGCTGTGAATCTCTGCAGCTCCTCCAGAGTTACCATGGGCCTTTTGGCTGCTTCTCTGATGAATGCTCTCCCTGCCCGGGCTGGTCAGTTTAGGTGGACGGCCATGTCTTGGTAGGTTTGCAGTTGTGCCATATTCTTCCATTTTCTGATGATGAATTGAACAGTGCTCCGTGAGATGTTCAAAGCTTGGGATATTTTTTTATAGCCTAACCCTGCTTTAAACTTCTCCACAACGTTATCCCTGACCTGTCTGGTGTGTTCCTTGACCTTCATGATGCTGGTGGTTCACAAACCTCTGAGGGCTTCACAGAACAGCTGTATTTATACTGAGATTAAATTATACACAGGTGGAATTTATTTACTGTACTAATTAGGTGACTTGTGAGCAGGCCCGGATTTCCCACAAGGCCCCTGAGGCCAGGCCTTGGGGCGGCAGGGCTCCAAGGGACGGCAGTAGCATGGAGTCCCCCTGACGCCCGGAACATACAGTTAAGGGTGGTAAGTTATGGGGGAATCCGCTCGCTCGTTAACACTTGTAAAATATGTGCTCCCGTCCGTCCTCCCCTCTCCCCCTCACCCCACATACCTCTCTCTGCTGGCTCTGTCTTCAGGACTCCGTCCTCCCCCCGGCCACTGAGTCTGTCTCCTGTCCCTGCTGCCGATGTACACGGTGAGAGGGGAGAGCTGTGCTCTTCCCATCTCAGCTGTGACAGGAGTTCTAGCACAGTGCTAGGACTCCTGTTTTGGAGGTGACAGGGTCAATAAAGAGAACATGTCACCTCCAATTGCTTTTTTTTTTTTTTTCCAAAATCTTTTATTCATTTTTTTTATACAAAACAGTACAATTAATACAACATAAAATCAATATACAGACTAACATATATGGTCTCCAAATGTACCCTTTCCAATGAAAATTGAAAATATATTAAAGGCTCTATCTTCTTCTACCGATATTATGTACTACTCCTGGATTTCTCCATCCTTCCGCCCCAGTGCCTATCCCTCCATTTCCACTCTTCAAGGGAGATACCCAGGGATAGGACCCCACTACCTATACCTACAGTAAGTGGAGGGGGGGAGGACGTATATAAAAAAAAAATAAAAAAGGGAGATATGAGAGCGAGAGAAAGAGAGGGTAGGAGGGAGATATGGAGAGAGAAAGAGAGAGAGAGAAAAAAAAAAAAAAAAAAAAAAAAAAAAAAAAAAAAAAAACACGTCCTACTAGAATATAGTGAAAAGTATCGGGGTAATTCCCCTTATTGTGTATTTACATAAGTGTAGAAAACCACAAAGAAGTTGAATAAAAAAAAAAAAAAAAAAAAAAAAAAAAACACGTCCTACTAGAATATAGTGAAAAGTATCGGGGTAATTCCCCTTATTGTGTATTTACATAAGTGTAGAAAACCACAAAGAAGTTGAATAAAAAAAAAAAAAAAAAAAAAAAAATTCCTCCAATTGCTAACACACAGGAAATTGTTTTCTCCTGTGTGATAGCAAAAAAAGTTAAGTGAAAAAAAAATTGATAATAAATAAATAAATGAATAAATAATAAGAAATAATAATTAAATTAATTAAAAAAAAAAGAAAAATAAGAAGAAAATGATACAAAAATTTAAAAAAGTAAGTGACAAGCTAAAAAAAAGGAATAAAAAAAAACAAACAAAACATCTTTGAACTAAGCGTGCCGCACATTCTCCGTTGATTTGGGGGGGGGGGGGGGTTTCGGTGGGCGGGGAGGGGGTGCATTGTGGAACCTGGCCTTGGGGCGGCAGGGAGAGCAAATCCGGCCCTGCTTGTGAGGGCAATTAGATCCACTAGATTTTAGTTAGGGGTATCAGAGTAAAGGGGGCTGAATACAAATGCACGCCACACTTAAGTTTTCACATATTTATTTGTAAAACAAAATTGAAAATCATTTTCCTTCCACTTCACAATGATGTGCCACTTTGTGTTGGTCTATCACAAAAAAAAAAAAAATACATTGACATTTTTGGTTGTAACATGACAACATGTGGAAAATTTCAAGGGGGATGAATACTTTTTCAAGGCACTGTGTTTTCCAGCTTCCAATACAGCCCTGCAGCTGCCAAGACACTTCTAGCCCTGGCAGTTTATGGCAGGGGATGCTGGCACCTGTGGTTCCTGCGCTGTTGTGTAGCTTCAGGCCGCTCCTGCCTGTTGTGAATACCATTAATATAATCTTTCCCTGCTCCCCAGCTGCATCTGTTGTCTGTAGTTTTTCTCCCTGAGCCTCTTGTCACTTTTCTCTGTGCTGCAAAGCAGAAGCTACCTGCATAATCACTAATTAGGTGCCGGTGTTGTGTGTAGCTCAGACAGCCTGGGGCAAGGTGCTTTAGTAAATAGAGCAATAGATATTAGCAGGGAAGACCTGAGTCTCTTTATCTCTCAGCAGTGGGATGATGGGTCTGTGCCTGAATGGAACACCTGTTATGCAAGCTGAGAAGCCATGTTTAGGCGTAGGGCTGGTTCACATCTGTGCAGTGCGTTTTACATGCGATTTTAGGGCGTTTTACATGCATTTTAGGTGCGTTACAATTAAACTCTAAGAATCGTACATTTTTTCAAAGGCAGGGGCCCGGATTCACGTAGATGCGCGTATGTTTGTGCGGGCGTAACGTATCCTATTTACGTCCCGCCTCCGCAACTTTTACAGGCAAGTGCCGTATTCTCAAAAGAAAGTTGCGGCGGCGTAGCGTAAATAGGCCGGCGTAAGCCCGCCTAATTCAAATGTGGTAGATGTGGGCGTGTGTTATTTAAATTTAATGTGACCCCACGTAAATGACGCTTTTTACGAACGGCGCATGCGCCATCCGTAAAAGTATCCCAGTGCGCATGCTCCAAATTAACCCGCAAGAAGCCAATGCTTTCAACGTGAACGTAAATGACGCCCAGCCCTATTCGCGAACGACCTACGCAAATGACGTAAAATTTTCAAAATTCGACGCGGGAACGACGTCCATACTTAACATTGGTATGCCGCATGTACGCCTCATATAGCAGGGGTAACTTTACGCCGGGAAAAGCCTAACGTAAACGGCGTAACTGTACTGCGTCGGCCGGGCGTACGTTCGTGAATTCGCGTATCTAGCTGATTTACATATTTCGACGCGTAAATCAGCGTACACGCCCCTAGCGTCCAGCGTAAATATGCAGTTATGATCCGACGACGTAAGAGACTTACGCCTGTCGGATCTAAGGGAAATCTATGCGTAACTGATTCTAAGAATCAGGCGCATAGATACGACGCCGCAACTCAGAGATACGACGGCGTATCTGGAGATACGCCGTCGTATCTCTTTTGAGAATCTGGGCCATTGTGTCAAAAAAACTGCCCCAGCAGTCTCGTTATTTTTATGTTTTTTTTTAACAGAAAAAAAAATGTTTTAAAAAAAGATAGTGTCAAAAAAAAATACAATGCTAACACCTACAGTATGCTAGAAACCTGTGTAAGAAAGAAGTATATACCGGTACTTAGTTTTAGGTCATGTGATCTATCCTGTGTCATTCAGCGCTGGCTGCAGGGGAGAGGAGAGAGAGCGCTCCAATGCCAGAAGTGGTGATGTCCCCCGTCGGCTTCAATGACCCATTCTTTGTTTGTGCTCCCTCCTCTACCCTGCACAACCAACGAATGGGTCATTGAAGCCTACGGGTGACATCACCATTGGAGCGCTCTCTCTCCTCTCCCCTGCAGCCAGCGCTGGATGACAGAGGGCAGATCACATGACCTGAAACTAAGTAAGTATATACTTCTTTCTTACACAGGTTTGTTAGCATAGGTATTAGCATTGCATTTTTTTTTTACACTGTCTTTTTTAAAAACATTTAAAAATGTCCTCTGGTCTGGACATGTGATCTTGTTCCCCATTACGGACATTCACGGACACATGTAAAACATATGAATTCTTACAGATTGTTCTTAAATTTACTGACAGTTGGCAACCCTGGTCTGTTGAGAGGGGACAGAATGTGGCCTGGCTGTCTCTTGCCCAATCAGGAAGGTATCCAGAGAGATGCAACCCTGCGCTTTCCCTCCTTGTCAGGAACCTTTCCCTATCTCTAGTACTGTTCCTCACAGACAGCATACCTTTCCCTACTGTACCCACTCGCAAAAAGTGTGACAAACCCAGGGTCCAGGGCCCTAAATAGGCTCTGCCACACCTAAGATGGCTGCCAGAGTCACATGGGTGGCCAGCATTCAATTGGATCATTGCCCCAGTGGCTCAGGAAACCATAGAGGAACCCTGTTCCCCAGGACTTCTTCTCCCTCTGCATTGCCGCTGGGGTTGAGCGCCACCTGCAGTGAAGACAGCAGACTGCACTTGCCGAAAAAGTATTTACATCTTTCTTGCACAGTTTAGTTATCATGGGTGTTAGGAGCGGGCAGTGAACAGTTGTAAGGCCAGTTAGGTGTAAATTAAAATTTAAAGAAACAGTAATTAATAAACCAATAAATCAATCGAATATACAAAAAGGAGGAAAAAAACAGAAATACAAAAACATCAGTGGCCGATTTTAAATGGTCTCACCCAAGATTCACATACTTTATAACTTGATTCATTTTGAAAAAAAAAAAAATGTAAATCCTTGGTGAGTTGTGTGACTCTGGTGTAGAAAACAGAAATAGAATCCTAAAATAAAAAATGTAATTACACTAATAATTAAAAGAAAATGAAACTGCTCTAAATACACTAAAAAAAAAAAAAAAAAACACAACTGCTAAATTACAAAAAAAAATTACCTAAGCAGCTCAATGTGAAAAACTGAGAGTTACCACTTTGGCTAAATTGCACTGATGCCAAAGTTCATATTTCAAGGTAAAAACAAATGGCCAGATTCAAGTACATCTTTAAGGCGGCGTAGCGTATCGTATTTACGCTACGCCGCCTTAAGTCAGAGAGGCAAGTACTGTATTCACAAAGTACTTGCCTTCTAACTTGCGGCGGCGTAGCGTAAATGTGGCCGGCGTAAGCGCGCCTAATTCAAATGAGGATGGGGGGCGTGTTTTATGTAAATTACTCGTGACCCGACATGATTGAAGTTTTTTTACGAACGGCGCATGCGCCGCCCGTGTACATATCCCAGTGTGCATTGCTCCAAAGTACGCCGCAAGGACGTATTGGTTTCGACTGTGAACGTAAATTACGTTCCAGCCCTATTCACGGACGACTTACGCAAACAACGTAAATTTTCAAATTTCGACGTGGGAACGACGGCCATGCTTAACATTGACTACTCCTCCTAGGGGGAAGCTTTATCTTTACGCGCCGTATCTCTTACGTAAACGGCGTATCTTTACTGCGACGGGCGCGCGTACGTTCGTGAATCGGCGTATCAAGGGATTTGCATATTCTACGCCGAACTCAACGGAAGCGCCACCTAGCGGCCAGCCTAAATATTGCACCCTTAGGCCCCATACACACAAGAGAATTTATCCGCGAATACGGTCCAGCGGACCGTTTCCGCGGATAAATCCTCTCAAGGATTTCGGCGGATTTTCATGCGATGGAGTGTACACACCATCGCATTGAAATCCGCGCCGGAATCCTCTGGCGATGACGTGTCGCGCCGTCGCCGCGATTATGACGCGGCGACGTGCGCGACGCTGTCATATAAGGAATTCCACGCATGCGTCTAATCATTACGATGCATGCGGGGGATCCCTTCGGACGGATGGATCCGGTGAGTCTGTACAGACCAGCGGATCCATCCGTTGGAATGGATTCCAGCGGATAGATTTGTTTAGCATGTCAGCAAATATTTATCTGCTGGAATCCATCCCAGGGGATAAATATCCGCGGAAACAGATCCGCTGGAGTGTACACACCATAGGATCTATCTGCTGAAACCCATTTGCTGGGATTTTTCAGCGGATGGATTCTATCGTGTGTACGGGGCCTAAGATACGACGGCGCAGGCTGACGTATCTTAGCTAGGTTTAAGTGTATCTCAGTTTGAGCATACACTTAAACTTACGATGGCGCAGATTCAGAGTTACGTCGGCGTATCTACTGATACGCCTGCGTAAAAATCTTTCTGAATCCAGCTAAAAAAAAAGAAACTGCTATAAATACACAAAAAATTATTTAAAAAAATGAAGCTGCTCTAAATACACTAAAAAATATATATAAAAAAAGAAATTGCGCTAAATACACTAAAATAATAATAAAAAAAATGAAACTGCTCTAAATACACTAAAAAATATATAAAAAAAAACAGAAATTGCGCTAAATACACTAAAATAATAATTAAAAAAAATAAGAAACTGCTCTAAATACACTACAATAATAAAAAAATAAAAACAACTGCTAAATTCCAAAAAAAATCCAAACATACAAGCAGGAAGAATTTGAGAGTTACCACTTTGACTAAATTGCGCAGCTGCCAAAATGAATTTTTCAAGGTAAAAAAAAAACAACAATATATTAAACAAAGCTTCCTTTCAAGCTTTCTTTCTGGAATACTAATAAGTTACACTTGGTCTGGGGTTGTGTAGAGGGTGAAACATTTGCCTTTATGAATCACCTCTCTACAGTATGTACAGATTGTATTGGGCTATTTTCATCTTAGCTGGAGTATGGTGAAAATGAGTTGAGAAATTGCTCAGAGATGGTAATAACTGAAACCGTGAAATATTTCCCATGAAAAAAAAGTGTCTAAACATAACATATACATTTATATATAGGTCCTTTTTTTGTTAAAGTAACACTATACTCTGTTTAAAAAATAAAATAAAAATTCTCAGTCCTCAAATTCTCCTCCAAATCCCCAAACTATTTATTTTCTTGCTGCTACAACCCGACTTCCTGTTAGAGGGTGTCTACGTTCATTGTCCATGATGACACTGTATGTAGACACTATGGGCCAGATCCACAGACGAAGTACGCCGGCGTATCTACTGATACGCCGGTGTACTTTCAAATTTCCCGCATCGTATCGTTGTTTTGAATCCTCAAAACAATATACGACGGCTTCTGGGTTAGATCCGACAGGCGTACGCCTTCGGATCTAAGATGCAATACTTTGGCGTCCGCTGGGTGGCGTTTTCCGTGTCGGGTATGCAAATTAGCGATTTACGACGATCCACGAACGTACGCGCGCGGCCGTCGCATTTTCTAACGTCGTCTGTAGTCGGCTTTTTCCGGGGTATAGTTAAAGCTGGTATTTTTCGGCGTATACATAGAATTGCCATGTTAAGTATGGCCGTCGTTCCCGCGTTGAAATTAGATTTTTTTACGGCGCAAACTCGCTGAGGATTCGAAAATGCGCCAGGTAAGGTACGGCGGCGTAGTGTATCTCTGATACGCTGCGCCGTTCTACATGTATGTGGATCTGGCCCTAAGCATCAAACGTCATAGGATGCATTAAGGTGAAAAAACATTTACCTTTACAATCCCCGGGCACTCACTTCGCATGCGCGAGTCGCGCTGCGCTCTATGAGTGGACAGGCGATCTCCTGGGACCTGTCACGTGTCCCTGGAGATCACCTAAAGGGAGGGGCCATCTAAGGCGAGAAGAGAAGTTGCCGAGGCGGTCCCTGGGCGGAAGGAGGAAGTGGGACAGGAAGTCTCACTCCTACCGAAGCCCCCATTCCCCCCCAAAAAAAATTACATGTCAAATGTGGCATGTAAGGGGGCAAAGGGGTACTTAAAGTGGAAGTTCAACTTTTGGGTGGAACTCCGCTTTAAGTTTATGCAAAGAGTCAATATTTGCAGCGTTGACCCTTCTTTTTCAAGACCTCTGCAATTCTCCCTCGCAGCTGTCAATGAACTTCTTGGCCACATCCTGACTAATGGCAGCCCATTCTTACACAATCAATGCTTGGAGTTCGTCAGAATTTGTGGAGGTTTTTTGTTCATCTGCCTCTTGAGGATTGACCACAAGTTATCAATGGGATGAAGTTCTGGGGAGTTTCCTGGTCATAAACCCAAAATGTTAAAGTTTTGTTCCCCGAGCCACTTTGTTATCACTTTTGCCTTATGGAAAGGTGCTCCATCATGCTGGAAAAGGCGAAGTGGGAGCAAGGTTGCAACAAGGCAAGGTTGCAGAGAAAGAGAAGCTCGTGGTGACAAATTGAATACAATGGTGGAACAATAAACAATTTATTGATACATAAAAAACATGTTTACACACATAAGTTATACATACAGGGAAGGCACCAAACAAGTAAATAGTGCCAATTTCTTGACCCGATAATAACAAATAATTTTGAACATTAATCACATGGTAAAATAAGGGGGTCCACCATATTCATAGTTGGAATAAAACCAATATACAGAGTAAAATCTGCGCAATCTATGGTCTTTGTAGTCCCTATAATTGTAAAAATAGTAGAAAACATATCTCAATGGGTGTGTAATTGGATACACAATACTGCTAGTAGCTCGACGCGTTTCGCGGCTTTAAACCGCTCATCAGGAGCAGGTATGTGAAGCATCTGCAATAAAGTAATAATCTAAGTAAGTAACTATGTCAGGCATGGGGAGAAGAATGTAAACCCCCCGCAAAACCGTATAGGACAAAGTGACTTACAGATATGTGTGCGTTGCAGCACATGGTGCCACAGACCAGAAGGCCACCCGACAAAAATGGTCCAGGCCGGGAGCCGAGGGGGCAAGTGCAGCGGCGGCGGCGGCAGTGCCCAACAGGGAACAGCAGTCCAGGTGGATAAGGCCCCCCCCCCCCCCCGAGCACCCCTGGTGAAGACATGAAAGTGGAATAAAATGATGAATGGGTGATGGGAATGTGAAAATAAAATATTAAAAATATTAAAATTATTAAAAAATGTGAGATGTAGGGAAATTTAGACTATGTGAATGAGCTAAAATTAGTGAGAGTGAAACATGGGATAAGGTGGAGAGTGAGTGGGTAAACGGGAGTAAAGGGTAGGAGACCATGAGAAAGGTCATCACCAAAAACACCCGGTAGGAGCAAGTGAATGTGCCAATTAGAATCCAAAATGTACCTGTGTTATTGATAAAACGAGGTGAGTGAAAGACCAGTCCGACGGGAGATGTGTGGCCAGTGTAGAGGTGCACTCAGAATGACCCGGACTCCACCAGAACAGCCGCCCATAAATGCGCAACCGCCAGCCATGCCACGCCCCCTACGTCACAGACGCGTGTGGAGAGGGGAGCGCCGGCAACAGCCGACGGAGAATAAATCGCCCAGCAGCTGGCGCCAATGCAGTCCCGGTCATGGCTTCATTTAAAGTCCCAATCCCCCTCTATGAAATGCTGGAAAAGGCATTGTCCGTCACCAAAGAACGGTTCTTGGATGGTTGCGAGAAGTTGCTCTTGGAGGATGTTTTTGTACTATTCTTTATTTATGGTTTATGGTGTTCTTAAGCCTTGTACACACGATCGAATATCTGATGGAATCTAATCCGATGGATTTTTTTGTCGGATATCCGATGAAGCTGACTTTCATCAGTCTTGCCTACACACCATCGGTCAAAAATCCGAACGTGTCCAAACGCGATGACGTAAAACACTACGACGTGCTGAGAAAAATTAAGTTCAATGCTTCCGAGCCTGCGTCGACTTGATTTTGAGCATGCGTGGATTTTTGACCGATGGACGATCGTTTTTTCTATCGTTTTTTTATCCATAAGAAAAATGTAAAACATGTTCTATTTTTTTTCACCGATGGAAAACAAACCGATGGGGCCCACACACCGATCGTGTGAACAGGGCTTTAGACAAAATTGGGAGTGAGCCCACTCCCTTGGCTGAAATGCAACCCCACACATGAATGGTCTCAGGATGCTTTAGTGTTGGCATTACACAGGACTGATGGTAGCGCTCACCTTTTCTTCTACGGAAAAGTTTTTTTTCCATATTCCCCAAACAATCGAAAAGGGGATTCATCAGAGAAAATTACTTTACCCCAGTCCTCAGCAGTCCGATCTCTTAACCTTTTGCAGAATATCAGTCTGTCCCTAATGTTTTTCCTGGAGAGAAGTGGCTTCTTTGCTGCCCTTCTTGACACCAGGTCATCTTTAGCCTCGTACACACGATCAGTCCATCCGATGAGAACGGTCTGAAGGACCGTTGTCATCGGTTAACCGATGAAGCTGACTCATGGTCCGTCGCGCCCACACACCATCGGTTAAATAGCCAATGGTGTCAGAACGCGGGTGACGTAAAACACAACGACGTGCTGAAAAAAATGAAGTTCAATGCTTCCAAGCATGCGTCGACTTGATTCTGAGCATGCGTGGATTTTTAACCGATGGTCGTGCCTACTAACGATCGGATTTGACCTATCGGTTAGGAATCCATCAGTTAAATTTAAAGCAAGTTGGCTTTTTTTTAACCGATGGTTAAATAACCTATGGGGCCCACACACGATCGGTTTTGACCGATGAAAACGGTCCATCAGACCGTTGTCCTCTGTTTAACCTATCGTGTGTACGAGGCCTAAGACCCTTTTCACACTGAGGAGTTTTTCAGGCGGTACAGCGCTAAAAATAGCGCTGCTTTACCGCTTGAAAAACTCCTTCACTGCCTACTCAATGTGAAAGCCCGAGGGGAAAACAATGGGAAACCGCGGCAATACCGCCCGCAATGCGCCTCTATAGAGGCACATTGCGGGCGGTATTAACCCTTTATGGGCCGCTAGTGGGGGTTAATACCGCACCGCTAGTGGCCGTTTCCCGCGGAAATCCCGGCGGTATAACGTCGCTATTTTTAGCACCGTTATAACGCCACCGCGGCTCCCGCCCCAGTCTGAAAGGGGCCTTAGCATCACTGTGTGCGCAAATGCACTCACACTTGCCTGCTGCCATTCCTGAGCAATCTCTGCACTGGTGGTGCCCCGATCCTGCAGCTGAATCACCTGTAGGAGACCATCCTGGCACTTGCTGGACTTTCTTGTGCGCCATGTAGCCTTCTTCACAAATGCAATGGAAATGATTTTTTATGGAAATAAGTTAATTTTCATGGCAAAAAGTTACTTTGTAATTAATTGCAATTCATCTGATCACTCTTCATAACATTCTGGACTATATGCAAATTGTCATCATAAAAACTGAGGCAGCAGACTTTGTGAAAATGTATATTTGTGTAGGCATATCGTGATGCAGAGTTTACCTTGCATGCATGAGGGTGGTGCAGTAGGGGGGAAAGGACTTTTTGGAGTTCTCCTTTAGGAATAAGTGCACCAATCAGGCCATAGGGGAATTAACAAACGAATGCCGCGTACACACGATCGGAATTTCCAATGAAAAAAGTCTGATGGATTTTTTTCATCGGAAATTGCGATCGTGTGTGGGCCCCATCTGACTTTTTTCCATCTGTGTTTAGAAATAGAACATGTTTAGTATAGGAAATTCCTATCGTCTGTGTGCAACTCCGATGGAGAAAAAAATCCACGCATGCTCAGAATCAAGTCGACGCATGCTCGGAAGCATTGAACTTAATTTTTCTCGTTTTGGACAGTCGGAATTTGGTCTAACAGTGTATATGCAAGACAGCTTGAACGGAATTACGACTAAAAATTCCATTGGATTTTACTGTATGCCATCGGAAATTCCGATCGTGTATACAGGGCATAACTCTGCTACATTGCATCTGTGGATAAATGCAGTTAGGCCCCGTACACACGAGAGGATCCATCCGCTGAAAAATCTCAGCGGATCGGTTTCAGCGGATAGATCCCCTGGTGTGTACGTTCCAGTGGATATTTATCCGCGGAGATTTCCGATTTCCAGCAGATAAAAATTTCTTAGCATGCTAACAAATCTATCCGCTGGAATCGGCTCCAGCGGATCGATCCGGTGGTCTGTACAGACTCACCGGATCGATCCGTCCGAACCCGTCCCTCGCATGCGTCGTAATGATTCGACGCATGCGTGTAATTGCTTATATGACAGCGTCGCGCAAGTCGCCGCGTCATCATCGTCACCGCGGTGTAAATTCGGCGCGGATTTCGATCCGATGGTGAGTACACTCCATCGGATTAAAATCCTCAGAGGATTTATCCGCGGATACGGCAAGGCGGACCGTATCCGCAGATCAATCCTATCGTGTGTACCAGGCCTTAGTGTGCCTATTCTTCGTATCATATCAATGAGCTATTTTATTCCAAAAAAATTGTAAAGCCAAAATTCTGCAATGATCAACAAACTGTTTATGTCAGAATCTGCTAATTCAGCAGTTTGAAGGAAAGCCAACATTTAAACACACAGGCAGAATTTCATGTTTCAAACTTTGACAATGGTCTGAAAATGTAATATATTACTGATCGGAGATCTTAAAGGGGACCGCTGCACACTTGGTTGGAACTTCATTTAATCTATTGGGATGGTAATGGTGAAGGTTCATCAGAGATACCTGGGCCCGGATTCACGTAGAGCGGCGCATCTTTGTGCCGGCGTAGCGCATCTCATATGCGCTACGCCAAAGTAACTCTGAGAGGCAAGCTGAGTATTCACAAAGCACCCGCTCCCTACGTTGCGCCAGTGTAACGTAAATTGGCCGGCGTAAGCCCGCCTAATTCAAAGTAGGAACCAAGTGGGCGTGATTCAATTAAATGAAGCTTGACCCCATGCAAATGATGGGCCGAACGAACGGCGCATGCTCAGAATCACGTCGAATTTACTCCCTAAGATACGACGGCTCAATGCCTACGACGTGAACGTAACCGACGCCCAGCCCAATTCACGTACGACTTACGTAAACAACGTAAAATACAACGGCTGTTCTGTCGTCCATACCCTAACATGACTTACCCCTGCTTTATGAGGCTTAACTATACGTCGGATGTAAGCCTTACGTAAACCGCGTATATGAATGCGCTGGGCGCAAGTACGTTCGTGAATCGGCGTATCTCGGTCATTTGCATATTCAACACGTAAATCAATGGAAGTGCCCCTTGCGGCTAGAGTAAATATGCGCCCAGGCTACGACGACGTAGGAAACTTACGTCGGTCGGATGAAGCCAAAATTCTGGCGTATCTTGTATTAAGAATCCAGCGCATAGATACGACGGCGCACATTTACAATTACGCTGCGTATCTCGAGATACGTCTTCGTAAGTGCTACATGAATCCGGGCCCTGATGCGTAACTCCAGCTTTTTTTTAAGACTTGGATAGCGTAGGGAAGAGTTCCAGTCTTTCTTATATTCATCAGACCAGGCCACCTTCTTCTGTTGCTATGTGGTCCAGTTCTGATGCTCACGCTCCCATTGTAGGCACCTTTAGTATGTGCAACCCGACCAGAGCCCCATACACAACAAAGGTTAATGCATTGTGTGTTCTGACACCTTTCTATTGGAAGCAGTATATACTTTTGGCTGTAATGTATATGAAAAATCAATGAAAAACGGCATGTGGCCCCCCCCCCCAGTCCATACCATGCCCTTTTATCTGTATTGCTGGGACCCGACAATTCATTATAGCCGCGAGTAGTTTTAAATGACTTTTTTCCTTTAGAAATGTCATTTTGTGCAGGGACTTTTCTAAGCATGGGAAACATGCGCTACTTTACAGGCATACTATAGACACCCCCCATGTATGAAATTTTAAGGAATATTTCACTTTTATTGTTTCACTTTAAGCATGATTAAAATCACTGCTCCCAAAAAACTTAAGTTTTTAAAACTTTTTTTTGCATTTATACATGTCCCCTAGGGCAGGACCCAGGTCCCCAAACACTTTTTATGATAATAACTTGCATATTAGCATTTAAAGTTAGCACTTTTGATTTTTCATGTTCGTGTCCCATAGACTTTAACGGTGTTCAAACAAATTTTTTGCCTGTTTGCATGTTCTTCTGCAAACCAAACCAGGGGGTGTTCAGCTCATTCCTATTCAACACTCCTTATGCATGCTGGTAGGTTAAAGCGGGAGTTCACCCGCAAAAAAAAATGTAAGATTAGATTGATGCTCATTTTGTCTAGGGGAATCGGCTAGTTTTTTTTAAAAACGAAGCAGTACTTACCGTTTTAGAGAGTGATCTTCTCCGCCACTTCCTGGTATGGTCTTCGGGTCTGGGCGTTTCTTCTTGATTGACAGGCTTCCGACAGGCTTCCGACGGTCGCATCTATCGCGTCACGAGTAGCCGAAAGAAGCCGAACGTCGATGCGGCTCTATAGGGCGCCTATGGTCTTCGGGTCTGGGCGAAGGAACGCCCAGACCCGAAGACCATACCCGGAAGCGGCGGAGAAGATCGCTCTCTAAAATGGTAAGTACTGCTTTGTTTTTAAAAAAACTAGCCGATTCCCCTAGACAAAATGAGCATGAATCTAATCTTAAAATATTTTTTGCGGGTGAACCTCCACTTTAAATGGCCCCTGTCTAAATTGGCCCTGGTATGTGTATGTATGCATATGTTATGTTGCGAGCAGGTACTGATGTGAATATACAACATTTGGCATTGCATTTGGCTAAAGTGTAGCCAAATGCAATGCCAAATGTTGTATATTCACGTCAGTTATGTCAGATAGTGTCTTGCTGAGATACTTTCACTACCCTCAGTTAAACAGCAAGTATACATGTACATAAAGGGACCGTTGCTCCCAGGGTATGATGATTGCTGGGACAAGTAGCCACTCCAGATTGATGCATCTCAAATCTCATCAATAGAGTTTCCAAGGGCTCATTAAGACAGGTGATCTGGGGCAGATAAATTGCTGCGTTCAGATGCGGTTAAACGCAGCAGCACTCTGTGCTATAGTTGCATATAAACTGCCTGATCATCTGTGTGCGCATCAAGTAATACAGTTGATGGACACAAATTGTCTGTATCTAGGGCCAGTCAGAGACCCCTAATTGCATATAACTGCTAGGATGTGAGTGGCAGCTGTGCCTGCCATTGATTTGCACAGGTGGCTGTTCGCACACACCACGTGCAGAGGGATGTTACCGAATCCGCAGGAGATAGAGTCTTTGTTGGTGGTCTTCTATGACTACCCATGTGAATGCAAGCTATGACATAAGAGATAGAAAAGTTTGTCAGATAGACACAAAAAAAGACTGCACCACTCCAAGTCCTAAGCATATTCATCTGGTCCCCCTTCACATGGGTGATGGCTTTATGAGCGTATCCCGCTCAGCACATTTAGTAAGAACGAAGGACAAAGCTGTATTTTCATAAAGTCTCACTATGAAGTTTAATCAAAGCATCATAGCTCCTTGCCCTAAGTCAAGACCGCTGACGCATTTCACCTTGACTGGGCTTGTTGGACGACAAATAAGCCCAATCTGGGTCTATATCAGAAGCCAACTACTTTGATTAAACTTCATGGTGAGACTCTATGGAAGTGCGGGTTTGTCCTTCTTAATCTGTCATGTAGTTTACCTCTCCAGCAACTGCCAATAACTGAATAATCTCCTTTGAGTGGAAAAATCCTTTAAATGGCAATCTACAGATAACCTATTGCAAATTTTGCCTAATATTTTCGATGTGCAGACTACTATAGATCCATTATGGCCATCCTTTCCTGCGATACTGTATCAGCATAGGGATAGTGATATACATGAGGTGTAGTACGACACTTTGTCCATGTCTGCGTGTCACCGCAAGCCATTGGTACTGAAAGTTTGGGTCATAGGACGTGACACATTAATACACGCAGGCCACTACTTTTAGGCCCAATTATAATAAAGATTGACGTATTCAATCCCGCAGTCCCTTGAGGGGTGATGTTCCTTTCCATCACACGTACATAAACCTACAATCCATCAGATTGAAATGTCACGCAGCAGTGATAGGTACAGCAAGAAGGCTCAGATTAAGGTTTGCAGCTGAACCCTCAGTCCCCACAAAAATTACATTTTTTTTTAGATGATTGTTTCTTCACGACGCAATGGCGGTTTTTGAAATAAGACCAGAATTATGTTTTTACAATCTTTTTTCAGATGTTTATTTAGTATTTTGTTTACGTATTAGAGCATGTGTGCACACTGACACCTCAACATGACCGCCAAACAACTCAAATTTTCAGAAGGAGAGGTAAGTAATTACTGACTACAGTATAATGGATGGATTGTCATTGTGACAGACCCAACCAGGACTGGGGCTTTTGGAGGGGACTGCAGGGTGGCCTCTTGTCTACTGACTATGGACCCTGGCTTTTAAGGGAGCACTACTCTTTGGAAGGTGTGTGCCCGAGGAAACCTTGAAGTGGTCTTGCTTCAGATTTGGGTCCATGTCTCCCGAAACACACAGATTTGAGTCCTTTGTGCCCAAACCAGCAATGACTGCTTTAGACTGTGAGACTCAGAGCAGATGTTAATATGACCAGCTCAAACCAACCTGATACTGGGGTCTCTCCCATCTCGCCTCCTAGGTGTGCATTCCCATTGTTAATTGAGTCACCTATTGTGTCTATCTGATTATCTCTTGGAGATGTAATTAATATTGTGACCACTTTACCTTGTTATCAAACCATTGTGAGACGTTTATGCTTATAATGTGTAATAAGCCAAAGCTACATCCCTCTTTTTCTCTCAATTACCTGTTCTCCATCTAGGTGGCAGTATTTTGTAGAGGCAGCAGTTTTCTCTTATTAACTATATCCTTCTGCCTTGTACATTCCTTTGTGTGGAATCATACACCCACTTTTTCAATGTACTTTGTATCCAGGGTTGTGGGCTTGGTGCCAAATGGTCTAATTGGGCACTGAATCACCTAGGTGGCTAGTTGTTTAAGTAGCTTAATGTTTATGTTTATGTTGGCTGTTCCTTAGCTATGGTTATTATATTCCTGTTTACAGTTTGCATTGTCACGCTAATATCCCCAAGGCGGGAACGTCCTCATGGAGGGTATAAAGTATTTGTCTCCGTTTTTAATTAAGTGAGTTCCAGTTTGCATCCAAGCTAGCGTCGTCTAGTCTTGGGTGCTCAGCTATAATACTCGGTTCCTGGTTCCAGACTGGAGTAAGCTATATATCTCGATGGAGGCACCCAAGTTAGGTGCTGGATTGTTCAATTACAGTCATCACAGATGAGCAGAGAAATTTCAGCTAAATTGATTTCAACGCAAAACCACCCATTTGGCTGAAGCAGAAGCTCTCAACGTCATCCAATGAGCAGCTTAGGTAACATTTGCTTGAAAAATGCTCAATTATTTTCTTTATTTTTTTTTAGAGCAGGGGTCTGCAAACTGCAAGCTATGGGTCAAATGCAGCCCATTTTAATGTAGCCCTTTAAAGCTGCCCAAAGATGAATCGAAATGCTGAACTGCCCCAATTTTTAATCTATGTATCGGTTGGTTGTACTGAAGTCACTCTATCGATTGACTTCAGTACAACCAGCCTGTTGTTGTTTTTTTTTGTACAATCACTTCTACTGGCTATAGCTGCCAGAAGTGATCATTGTATTCTGACGGTGGGGAAACCTCCCGCTGTTAGAATACAGTAGAGCAGTGGGAAAATCATGGACCGGCACGCTCAGTGGGCCTGCTCCTTTGTCTACAGCGGGCATATGCCATAGACATCGGTGCCCCTTTTTTGGAAAATTTCTCCTTAACCGTTTAGGTTAAGGAGATATTTCTTGGACCTACAGGTTAGCCTTAATCTAGGCTTACCTGTAGATTAAAGTGATCTGTAAGGGTTTACAACCACTTTAATAGAGTGTCTAATGTATTTGCATTGTGTTTTCATTATTATTAGTGTACTGTTGCTGTCATTTGTAATTCACTTTTTTAAATTATTTATTACAGGAATTTCTGCAGCATTTTTCAATATTGTAAATTTACAGTACATTAATCTCTGCCCTGAAGAAGCTAACGATCTAAGGTCCCTATCTCACATACATATACTGTGTGTGTGTATATATATATATATATGTAGCACTACCCCCAAAGGAGCTGCTGGTTTGTTTTGGGAGGCATGTTACCTCTATTCCTCCGCCGTCTAGGGTACACGATGAGAGCTAAGAAGAACTGCAATGTCCACACTTTAGATGTCTTTTCTGTGCTTTATTACCCAACGGGGTAAAATAGTAAAAGTAATAGTAGTTGAAGAGGTAGAAGGGATAGTAAGTAGTAGGTTCAGGTGTATAACTTTGTTCGGAAACAATCCTGCTTCCAGCGATAAACTTTCGTCGCCACTCTAGCCAGAGTGGGTATTGTGCACCTGGATAGGCCTCTCTCACCAGCCTAGCAGCCAGGTTGTCACACGGAAGTTTAGCAAAGTCTCTGCCACAGACCTTCCCAAAGATGGAGATGTATTCGGTCCAGAATCCTTCTCAACACAGGATTAAGCACCCGGATCTCTCTTGAAAAAACTTGGTAAATTCAAAACTGACAGGCGACCATCATTCAGCCCTTCAGTACTGGTGCGTCCTTCGATGAAGCTTAAGGCCTCTCCTGAGATACCAGCCTCGTGCTCGGTACTCCTCCAGACAGGTTCTTCATCGGGCGGCTTCCTCCCTCAGGACGGACAGCACAGGACCACTCTGCAACTGCAGACCCAGTCTGACTACCAGGCCTTTAAGGATAGATTACAGCCCCGGACCAACGTGGTTCGGGAGCCAGGAACACTTGGACACGCACCCCCGGCTTTGAGGGCCACACACGGGTGTGATGGGACAACAGACCAGCGATCGACGAACCCGAACAAATGACGTCTGTCCCTTAAGTACTCTCCCCCAGCATGCACAGCGAGGCGATCAACCCCCACTGATTGGCTGCCGAGGAAAAACACCCAACACGCCCTGACTCAACTGCTGCCACCCTTGGCCTGGGGTGGTACAGGCACCCCAGGCAATGATAGTGGTCACTCACAGTACAGCCATGGCTGGAACAAAGGGCCAAATTTGTCAAAAATAACACGGTCAGAGGCAACTAAATCTCTGACCACCCTCTAAATTTAAGGCAGCACCAGCTATGAAAGTAGCAGGGCGCTTCATATATATACACGTACTAGGGCCAACTTAGATAGATATTTTTATTTTTATTCTTTACTGCTTCTGTTATCTTACTATAAAAAAAACATAAGAAGGCAACATTTTTGGCACAAAAACAGGTCCAAGATACTTGAAGGTGTATCTTTAAACTTGGGAGACATTTATACCTTTTAAAATCCACCAAAAAAAAAAAATGTTATTGAATTTTAATGCATTTTACCAAATTGGCAACATTTTACCGAAATTTTCTGATTTTCCTTGAAAATGTTGTCCTAAGGAAAACTCTCAATTTTTCCCATCCCTAATTGTAATGTTACAGTACATAAAAGACTAAATTTGAAACAATCTTATCTGATATCCTTGAAGATGTAGCACCACATACTACGATAAGCATGAGATATAATGGGATTGTAATGTACATGGTCGAGTTGCGTGGGGCGATGTAGCTGTAAAGGAGTAAGCGGTTCTTTGCGTCCGTTGCTTCCTCTCTGCTTCACAGTCGGCTGTCTCCTTCTATAATTCTGCTTATCTCATCTCTTTCCCTCTGTCAGTTGCTATTTTTCCGCGTTTCGCTCTCTCTCCGTTTCTCTTTCTCTATCTGTCCGTTTCCGTCTGCCTGCTCACATCTGTCACTTTCCCCATCTCCCCGCAGCCTCTTCAGTCGCTCCCGCACTCCCACACTCTGCCTTCCCCTCTCCAATCTCTCCATCCAATGTGCTTCTGCTTCTTTCCTTTGTTTGTCATTTGCTCTCCATATTTAAACCATATTTAATAAGACATGAATGATGAGTAACCCATAGCAACCCATTTCCGTCTTTCATCAGTTTACAGCAGTCGGAACAATGAGGGTTTTTTGCTGATGGGAACTGATAGGAATTATAATTGGTTTCTGCATTTAGAATATTGGTGTTTATATATGTAATGGTGAAACATTACATTGCCTTTGCCTGTTAGCTGTAAGCAAACAGCTAAATACACAATTGAAATACTTATATGTTTTATATGCCAATGAAGTTGTAATTCTGCCAGACAGCACAGCCAGGTTGGTGACCTCCACTTGCAGCCACTCAGCTTGGATAAGAACACACCCCCAGGCTGCTGATTGGACAGTGAAGGAACAGCAGAATACTAATGGGGTAATCTTTCTGCTCACTCTGCTTTACCCTCTTGTCAATCGAACCTAATTGGCTCCCAGTAGTTTGTCTCCATCTCTCAGGCTTAGTCTTGCTATACAAGTGGAACTTTACTCAGAAAATTAAGTCCTGCTAAATCACTTCAGGCTGGCACCTTTTTCAGGTATAGCTATAAAAAAAAAAAAAAAATAGGTGTCTATACTGTTTAAAATCGAGTAATACAATGTCTCACCCTGTTCTGCACATGCTCAGTTGCTCTACAATTTTGGCATTCTGCCGAAAATCAAAGCCACTGGAGGCCAATCTGCCGATAGCCTAAATATATTTTGTTGCTTAAGGGCTCTTGGGCTTCAGCAAAATGGCAGCCTCCGGCAAGAACAATGGGAGCAATGCTGGAGGCAATATACAGTAGTCACTCATTTTGGTACCATAAATGTTAATGTTGAATACTGTAACTGCTGAATTTTAACCACATCCCGCCCACCGTATTGTCAATTGACGATCGGGCAGCAGCTCTCTTTTTCTGGGACAACATAATATGACGTCATCCCACTCTTACTTACTCCGATCTAGGTAAAGAGCCGATGACGAGGCTCTGTACCCATGTAATCAGCTGTGTCCAATCACAGCTGATCACATGTTAACAAGGAAATGTGATCAGCATGTGAGGAGAGGAGAGCAGATCAGCAGCATTTCCTAAAAGGGGAGATCTGCACAGATAATCAGGGCAGCCCCAACAGTGCCCAGCAGTGATGCCAGTGCCCATCAGTGATGCCAGTAAGTGCTGCCTCTCAGTGCCCATCAGTGCCAATCTGTGCTGCCTACCAGTGCTGCATATCAGTGCCGCTTATCAGTGCTGCATATCAGTGCCGCTTCATGAGTGCCCTTTAGTGCCATGTCATCAGCCCCCATCAGTGCTGCAATATATGTGCCACCTTATCAGTGCCATCTCATCAATGCCCTTCAGTGCCATCTCATCAGTGCTCATCAGTACAGCCTCAGTGCCCATCAGTGCAGCCTCATCAGCGCACATCAGTGAAGGGAAAAAATTACTTATTTACAAAATGTTATAACAGAAGCTCAGGAAAACATTTTTTTTTCAAAATTGTTGGTCTTTTTTTGTTTTTTAGCAAAAAGTTAAAAACCCAGTGGTGTCTAAATGACACCAAAAGAAAACTATTTGTCTCAAAAAAATGCAAAAAATGTTGTTTGGGTACAGTGTTGCATGAGCGCACAATTGTCATTCAAAGTTGGACAGCGCTGAAAGCTGAAAATTGGCCTGGGCAGGAAGGGGGTGAACTTTCCCAGTAAGCAAGTGGTTAATATACAAACACTTAGCAGCCCAGGCATCCAGCTGGGGCTGCTATAAGAAATCTAGGGGCCCCCGAACAGCCTATCTGACAGGCCCCCCTTTTCTCTAAAATGCCACGGCTGAGATGGTATGCTTCGCAGCCATGGCATAAATTATACCCTCAGCGGGCAAGGACAATTTAGGGGAATAGCACTGCTCTGCCAGCGCCCTGCAACCGTGCGCAAAGGGGGGTTAAAGCAGGCGGTGAGGAGGCAATTTACCTGCATTTACTTGTCAAATGCACTCTGAAAATTACGACTCTTCAGAGAACAAAACACATTTAAACAAGTCCTTAATTTTCTTCAAATTATTCTTCAGACTTTTACTTTTTTTTGGAGGGGGCGGGGATTTTTATATTTTTTAAACTGCCCTGTGCTTTGGTGAAATATCAGGGGTCTAAACATACCCCTGATTTGAGATTGAGAATGAGACTGTGGACATTCAGCTGCACAGATGAATGAATAGGACGGCCTCCTGTTCATTCACAAACGGAAGCATAGTAAACACAGTTTTCTTTGTTTCAGTGATGAATGAACACAGGAGCGATCAGCACAGATTGCTCACTGTGTTTATTCAGGAAAGGAGGGGCCTGTTAAATGATATAATATTTATTTTGCCAATATTGTTTTGAAGAAAAAAAAATCCTACAACTTTTAAAATGACAATAGTAGTTTTTTCTTCATTCTACACGCTGAAAAAAATAAACAAAACACATCAAAATGAATTTTTTTTTTTAAATGAAAATTGTTAAAATGAAAAATAAATAAATAAATAAATATATATATATATATATATATATATATATATATATATATTAGCTAAGGGGAGAAGGGGTGAATGGAGTTAATTAGGACTAATTAGCGTGAACTAAGCGTTAATTAGGAATACATTTTTTTTAAATTGTATTTATTTTATAATTTTTCAGGTTTCTTTAACTGATGGCATATGCAGATTAAAGGTCACACCTCTGATCTATATTTGTTTGAAATAGTGTAACAATAATGTGTTATTCAATGACACTTGCTCGCTATCTGCAAATGTCATTTTACCCAAAACTGGCTGCATTTGACAGTTGCTCCTGCTATCTAAGAGATAGCAATTCATGAGTATAATTAAAAGTAATAGTGACGGGGGAGAGGAGCTGAATTTAGGAGATATGTCCTAAAATAAGCACTTAAAAATGTAACCAGCACTTTTTAAATATACCGGTATTTTTAAATGGTGCTATGTTGCTATGTTGATGGGATCACATAACAAATATAAAGTAGGCGTTATCCCTATATGGATGCAACAGTGGAAATACACTTTAAGGCAGGGGTGTCCAAACTTTTTTCAAAGAGGGCCAGATTTGATGTAGTGAACATGCGTGAGGGCCGACCATTTTGCCTGACATTCTTTGAACCATTAAAATTCGGTCTAAGTGTGTTCGATCGGGCACTAATACCCAACAAGAATTATTTTGCCCCTGTGGCTGTGTGTGGGGAAGAGATGAGCGTGGGCGTGTTATTTGGATATACCGGGGCAGATCCACATACATCTGCGCCGGGCGCAGCGTATCTAAGATACGCTACGCCGCCGTAACTTATCTTTTTTAATTTGAATCCACAACGAATCCGCGCCATAAGTTACGGCGGCGTAGTGTATCTCTCGCGGCGTAAGGGCGCGGAATTCAAATGGATCTAATGGGGGCGTGTTTTATGTTAATACGTCGTGACCCGACGTAAGCAACGTTTTTTTGGAACTGCGCATGCGCCGTCGCTGGGGGTATCCCAGTGCGCATGCTCGAAATTAAACCGGAACCCTCCAATGCTTACGACGGTGACGTCATTCTACGCAAATTCCTATTCGCAAACGACTTACGCAAACGACGTAAAAAATTCAAAATTGTATGCGGGAAGGACGGACATACTTAACATTGAGTACGCCTCAGTATAGCAGCTTTACCTATACGCCGGAAAAAGCCAAACGCAAACAACGGAAAAAAATGCGCCGGCCGGACGTACGTTTGTGGATCGTTGTAAATAGCTCATTTGCATACTCAACGCGGATTTCGACGGGAACGCCACCTAGCGGCCGCCGGAAAATTGAAGCTTAGATCCGACGGCGTACGAAGACGTACGCCTGTCGGATCTAGCCGAGATGCCGTCGTATCTTGTTTTGAGGATTCAAAACATAGATACGACGCGGGAATTTTGAAATTACGCCGGCGTATCAATAGATACGGCGGCGTAATTTCTTTGTGGATCTGCCCCACCGTATTTATCGACGTATAACACACACCTTCACTTTAGGAGGGAAGTTTCAGGGGAAAAAATATGTAAAATAAAAAACTGAAGCAAAATAAGGGTCATTGCCCATCAATGCAGCATAATCAGTGCCCATCTGCAGCCTCTCCATTGCCATGAATGCTGCCTCTCCATTGCCATGAATGCAGCCTGATAGATGTCCATCTGCAGCCTCGGAGGGAAAGGGGGATAAGCACCAACAGATTACATACAGTAGAATCTCCTGTTTACACAGCAGCCTCTTTAATACAATTTCTCCCGCCTCCTATGATAGACAGAGGAGTCGTCCAATGGCAGCCCAGGAGACGGGACTTCCTATTACAGATGTCGCTAAGTATGTAATTTTGAAAATGTTACGTTGTTTGCGTAAGTCGTCCGTGAATGGGGCTGGACGTCATTTACGTTCTTGTCGATTCCAATGACGTCCTTGCGGCGTACTTTGGAGCAATACACACTGGGAAATTCCACGGACGGCGCATGCGCCGTTCGGGAAAAACGTCAATCACGTCAGGTCAAGCCTGATTAACATAACACACGCCCACCTCTTCAGAATTTGAATTAGGTGGGCTTACGTCAGGCTATTTACGCTACGCCGCCGCAACTTTCTTTTAAGAATACGGCACTTGCCTGTAAAAGTTGCAGAGGCATAACGTAAATAGGATACGTTACGCCCGCACAAAGAAGCGCTATTCTACCTGAATCTACCCCTAAATATCCAAATTACCAGGGGGGCCACATTAAACTGGAACGGGGGCCGCAATTGGCCCCCGTTCCGGACTTTGGACATGCCTGCTTTAAGGCTTGGTTCACGTCTGTGAGTGTCGGGCGCAGAAACAAACTGCTCTTTAGCAGTTTATCGCTGAGAGCCCATTAATTCAAAAAAGGGATTCAAATTCCTAATGGCTCCCCCATGCATTGGCAAATGCGTTCGCCTTCGCATGTAAAACCGCATGGTGCCGCAGACTATCTATACGTTCAATAGGCTCAATTCACTAAGGTTACACATAAGGATAAGGATCCATATTTTCCAAAAAATGACAGCTACTAATAAACAGATAGCGTAATGAGATCTGAAAAAATTACAGTCACTTGGCTGAAAATAAAAATCCCCAAACTTGTGATGAAGCTTTGTGAATAGATGTCCTCAGTTTTCTGGGTTGAATGGCACTCATTGTCATTCAACCTGGAAGTTTGAGGACTTTCAGGTGGAATCACGTCAGTTCAATCTCTCTGCATTTTGAGGAACTAAGACAGGGGTCAGCAACCTTTTTCTACTTTAGGGCCGGATTCAATGTATGTGAATGCATGGAGGTCTGCATTCACCTGCTAATAAACAAAGATAATAATTTGGACACTTTTACATTACACGGCCCTCGCACCTCTGGACCCCTTTACATTACACAGCCTCCGCACCTCTGGACCCCTTTACATTACACAGCCTCGGCACCTCTGGACTGCTTTACATTACACAGCCTCGGCACCTCTGGACTGCTTTACATTACACAGCTCCCGCACCTCTGGACCCCTTTACATTACACAGCCTCCGCACCTCTGGACTGCTTTACATTACACAGCTCCCGCACCTCTGGACCCCTTTACATTACACAGCTCCCGCACCTCTGGACCCCTTTACATTACACATCTCCCACACCTCTGGACCCCTTTACATTACACAGCTCCCGCACCTCTGGACCCCTTTACATTACACAGCGCCCGCACCTCTGGACCCCTTTACATTACACAGTCTCCGCACCTCTGGACTGCTTTTTATTACACAGCTCCCGCACCTCTGGACCCCTTTACATTACACAGCTCTCGCACCTCTGGACCCCTTTACATTACACAGCCCCCGCACGTCTGGACCCCTTTACATTACACAGCCTCCACACCTCTGGACCCCTTTACATTACACAGCCCCCGCACCTCTGGACCCCTTTACATTACACATCTCCCACACCTCTGGACCCCTTTAGTTCAATCTCTCTGCATTTTGAGGAACTAAGACAGGGGTCAGCAACCTTTTTCTACTTTAGGGCCGGATTCAATGTATGTGAATGCATGGAGGTCTGCATTCACCTGCTAATAAACAAAGATAATAATTTGGACACTTTTACATTACACGGCCCTCGCACCTCTGGACCCCTTTACATTACACAGCCTCCGCACCTCTGGACCCCTTTACATTACACAGCCTCCGCACCTCTGGACTGCTTTACATTACACAGCTCCCGCACCTCTGGACCCCTTTACATTACACAGCGCCCGCACCTCTGGACCCCTTTACATTACACATCTCCCACACCTCTGGACCCCTTTACATTACACAGCTCCCGCACCTCTGGACCCCTTTACATTACACAGCGCCCGCACCTCTGGACCCCTTTACATTACACAGTCTCCGCACCTCTGGACTGCTTTTTATTACACAGCTCCCGCACCTCTGGACCCCTTTACATTACACAGCTCTCGCACCTCTGGACCCCTTTACATTACACAGCCCCCGCACGTCTGGACCCCTTTACATTACACAGCCTCCACACCTCTGGACCCCTTTACATTACACAGCCCCTGCACCTCTGGACCCCTTTACATTACACAGCCCCGCACCTCTGGACCCCTTTACATTACACAGCCCCTGCACCTCTGGACCCCTTTACATTACACAGCCCTGCACCACTAGACCCCTTTACATTACACAGCCCCGCACCTCTGGACCCCTTTACATTACACAGCCCCGCACCTCTGGATCCCTTTATATTACACAGCTCCCGCACCTCTGGACCCCTTTACATTACACAGCCTCGCACCTCTGGACCCCTTTACAATACACAGCCCCCTTACCTCTGGACCCCTTTACAATACACAGCCCTGCACCTCTGGACCCCTTTACATTACACAGCCCCCTTACCTCTGGACCCCTTTACATTACACAGCCCTTTGCATATTACACAACCACCCCACCAACCACCACCAACATTGTTGATTCTTGTGTTTTTTGGTGCTGGATCTGCTTAAAAATTGTATCTCCCTAATGTTCATTATAGAGATTTATTTATAAAAACAACTTACAAAAAGAATCATTATACTTTGATATTTAAATGAATTTAATTTGTAAAAAAAAAAAAAAAATTCAAATCACAAATGTTCATTATAGAGATATATAAAAATGGCTTACGGCTTACAAAAATAACCATTACACTACTTTAATTTGAAAAATTAAATAAAATGTATTAAAAAATAATAATAAATAATAAAATGTATATATATAAAAAAAATGAATGTAAATAATAAAATTAATATAAATAATAGTGCAAGCCAATAAGTTTACGTTCCTAAAGTGTAAGTTGCAGAAAGCACATTTTGATTGGTTGTTGTGGGTTATTGCACATCATTGCTCTGGTATTGTGTTACAAAATCTGCCTAATTATTGTCATTATCCTTCTTTTGAACCTGTGAATGAACAGATGTTGCTATCAGCCAGTACTGTGGTTATTAATAGTCAGGTGTTCAACTATATGTATAAAAATATATATATATAAGGGTGCCACAGCCAAATCACTGACAAAGCTCTGTGCAATCCTCCTGCAGAGATCTGGGTCATTGTAACACACTACGATTCTGTAGAATACTAATTACCTTCACCGCAATTGACGACTGAAGTCTGAAATACACATACATTCAGTTTATGTCATGTGAATTGCCAAGTGGGAGCCCTGACATGCTCACTACTCCTCACTCATTCTAGTATGTTCGGCTCTCTGCAAGTGCAAATGTTAGACTAAAATCTTCACCTGTACATACTGACGTTCATCCTCTACACTTGCCACCAGAAATGTGCCCGAAAATTGGAAGGAATGGGGTTACATGTTTAGTATTTTTGTTGTCTGCTTTTGTTGTAAATTTAACACATTTAAAATGCGTTTTAGCACGAGGCATGGGATCAACATGGGGTCCCCCCTGGCAAGGAGACCCCCCCGGATGTCAAGAGCATGTGGCCTGGTATGGTTCAGGAATATGGTAGCCATCTTGTATAGATTTTTAGGGGGGGCCCCCAAGCATTTTTTTTCTTGCGTAAGGTCCCCTTTAAAATTTGTTTCAGGCCCGAGGGGTCTGGTATTGATTTCCTGGGACAGTTCCTTTTTTTTTTGTGTGTGTGTGTGTGTGTGGGGTACCATCTTTAACCACTTGCTTACTGGGCACATAAACCCCCTTCGTGCCCAGGCGAAAATTTCAGCTTCCGGCACTGCGTCGCTTTAACTGACATTTGCGCGGTCTTGCGACGTGGCTCCCAAACAAAACTGATGTCCCTTTTTCCCCACAAATAGATTTTATTTTGGTGGTATTTGATAACCTCTGCGGTTTTTATTTTTTGCGCTATAAACAAAAAAAGAGCGACAATTTAAAAAATATATATATTTTTTTTACTTGTTGCTATAATAAATATCCCATTTTTTTTTTTATTTTCTCAGTTAAAGCGGGGGTTCACCCTATCAACGAAAAAAAAAAAAAATGTTTTTCTTTTACCATCGAGACAGGCATTGTAACGCGAGCTACAGTATGCCTGTCCCGAATTTTTTACCCCCGTACTCACCTTGTACGCGTAGATCGAAGATACCGGGGAATGGGCGTGCCTATGGAGACGGAGGATGATTGACGGCCGGCTCTGGCGCGTCACGCTTCTCCGGAAATAGCCGAAATAGGCTTGGCTCTTCACGACGCCTGCGCATAGCCTGTGCGCAGGCGCCGTGAAGAGCCGAGACCTACTCCGGCTGTCTTCGGGGAGAGTGACGTGCCAGGGCCGGCCGTCAATCATCCTCCCTCTCCATAGGCACGCCCATTCCCCGCGGGAGCCGAAATCTACGATGTCCGATTACAAGGTGAGTCCGGGGTAAAAAAATCGGGACAGGCATACTGTAGCTCGCGCTACAATGCCTGTCTCGATGGTAAAATCAAGCCAGTGAGGGTAAACTACCGCTTTAAGGCCGATACGTATTTTTCGACATATTTTTGTAAAAAAAAAAAAAAACGCAATAAGCGACTGGTTTGCGCAAAAGTTATATTGCCTACAAAATGGGGGATAGATTTATGATTTTTTTTTTAATTTTTTTACTTGTAATGGCGGCGATTTGCGATTTTTTTGTCAGGGCTGCGATATTGCGGCGGACGTATCGGACACTTTTGACACAATTTTGGGACCATTCACATTTATACAGCGATCAGTGCTATAAAAATGCACTAATTACTGTATAAATGTGACTGGCAGTGAAGGGGTTAACACTAGGGGGTGAGGAAGGGGTTAAATGTATTCCCTCATTGTGTTCTTACTGTGTGGGGGGAGGGGACTGACTGGGGGAGGTGACCGATGCTGTGTCCCTATGTAAAGGGACACAGATCGGTCTTCTCTCTCCCTGACAGGACGTGAAGCTCTGTGTTTACACACAGAGCTCCACGTCCTGCTGTGTCACCGACGATCGCGTGTACCCGGCGGACATCACGGCCGCCAGGCACTCGCATCGGCTCCCGAACGATGCGCCGGGCACGTTGTTTCCCCACTGCGCGCCCCCAGCGGCGCGCACAGGGAACAACAACAACAGAACGTCCAGGGACGTCCACCCGGCACTTGAGAGCCGTGCTGTGGACGTCTTTCGACCATAGCGCGGATCTCAAGTGGTTAAATCTATACCAAATTCCAAGGGTTTGGTATGGATTTCCTGAGAAACCTCATGTATTTTTTTATTGTGTGAAGTACCAACTTGAAATTCATACCAAACTCAAAAAGGCCCGGTATTCGCCATTGGGAAGCTGATCTAGACACTCAGGGCTAGATTCAGCAAGAATTCACGTCGGTGTATCTATTGCTACGCCGCGTAAATTCAAAGCTGCGCCGGCGTATCTTCTTTCTGTATTCAGAAAGCAAGATACGCCGAAATTAGGCTAACATCCGACTGGCGTAAGTCTTATACGCCGTCGTATCTTAGTTGCATATTTACGCTGACCGCTAGGTGGCGCTGCCGTCGATTTCAGCGTAGAATATGCAAATGAGCTGGATACGCCGATTCAGAAACGTACGTGCACCCGACGGATTTTTTTACGTTGTTTGCGTAAGGCTTTTTCCGGCGTAACGTTACTCCTGCTATATGAGGCATAGCCAATGTTAAGTATGCACGTCGTTCCCGCGTCGAATTTTGAAAATTTGACGTCGTTTGCGTAAGTCGTTCGTGAATAGGGCTTTGCGTAAATTACGTTCACGCCGAAAGCATTGACTATTTGCGACATGATTAGGAGCATGCGCACTGGGATACGTTCACGGCCGGCGCATGCGCCGTTCGTGAGAAAAGTCATTTATGTGGGGTCATGTTTTATTTACATAAAACACGCCCATCTCTTGACAATTTGAATTCGGCGCGCTTACGCCGGCAGATTTACGCTACGCCGCCGCAACTTACGGAGCAAGTGCTTTGTAAATACTGCACTTGCCTCTCTAAATTGTGGCGGCATAGCGTAAATAACATACGCTATTCGCTTTATAGAAAGTTATGGATGGTCCGATCAGGTCCGCCTGAAAAACAGACAGGCGGACCTGATCGGTCTGCTGGTGTAAAAGGGGCCTTAGTTAAACCAGAACTAAACCCTCCTATTATGTTCAGCCAAGGAAGCTGCCATCTTAGCCTCTGTTTGATCTTCAACTGCCATGGTGCTGCACATGTGATCAGTTATGACATCAGCCATTTGATGGTTTGACAGTTTGGTTGAGCGCATAACCAATATGACAGCTAGCATTCCCGGCATTAGTTCCACTTTGAGGTATGTATTGAGCAACTGACAGAAGAACTGCATTTCATCTGGCCACCTGATGCAGATGTAGCACCCTGATGTTTAGGCAGGGTTGCAAGTAAAAATGTTTGCCAAGTGGTAGTTGGCTTGGCCAATTGATGGGAGGTCAATTGATTTCACCCTAATTCTGGAATTTATGCATTCCCTCCTTGTCACTAAATGGGCAGGTATCTGGTGGCATTCGATAAGACAAGGGCATTGCAAGGACAGATTAGGAATGAATGGGGTGTCTCAGTTAATAGGCAGGGATTTTATTGGGTCCCTTGGCCTCCTGCGAGAGCCTATTTATTTGGGTGAGGTCAGGTGATCGGGGTTCTGTGCTGTCTGGGTGGACATGTGTTGTGCTGCCTCGGGCTGCTAGACCAGAGCCTGAGGCCTATCCCAGGGACGTCTGGCTGCTAGGCTGTCTGAGAGCCCATCCAGAAGCAAGACAGCAGCGTAGGGTTGGGATTGCAGCTTGTAGTCCAACCGAAAGTGGCGGTACTGCCGGCTGGAGAACCTGTCGTAGTCGGAGGTAGAGGGGAAGCTGTCGCCACCAAGGGACCATCCACCTTGTTACCTGGGGCCACTGTGAGTAGCTGAAGCAACTACCAGAGCAGTATTCTCACCAACCGGGGACGGTGAAGAATTGGGAAACTTCAGCAGACATCAAGCCAGGGACCAAGCAGGCTAGTGGGGTGATGCTTGACGAGTATCTGTGAGTGCCAAGCTAGGGACCCAGCAGGGACACGGTGGTGACGCTTGAGGAAGATACTGAGTGAGAAGATTGGAAGAGCCCAGTGGCAGTGGATCGGCAAGTCTAGTGAAAGACTGGGAGCTCAGTTGAGTGAAGATCTACAATGGGAGATTGTACAAGAAGTGAATACCGTATTTATCGGCGTATACCGCGCACTTTTTTGCCCTGAAAATCAGGGCAAAATCGTGGGTGCGCAGTATCAGCCGATACCCGCTTTCCCGCGCCGAGTTTGAATACTGCGCCGACATATACCGAGCGCAGTACACTCGTGTATTGTCGGGCAGTCTCGGCTCCTCCCGCGCTGACGTCCTGGACGTACAGGACGTCAGCGCGGGTAGCCGAGCATTGCCGACAATACACGAGTGTACTGCGCTCTGTACATGTCGGCGCAGTATTCAAACTCGGCTCGGGAAACGAGCGGGGAGGACGCGAGGACGCCGCAGAAGGACGCCGGACCCGACGAAGAGGACACCCGAAGCCACAGACGGACGCCGGACCTGACGAGGCCGCCGATGGACGCCGCGCAAGACACCAAAACTGTAAGTGCAAAAAAAACTTTTTTTCCACAGGATTCGGGGCAACTTTAGGGGTGCGCGGTATACGCGGGAGCGCGTTATACCGCGATAAATACGGTAAGTTCATTACAACCTTTGTTAGAAACCGTTTCAAGATTGTTGCCATAGGAGACAGCAGTCCTACTCACACAGATGTGGTGTCTTGCTGGGTGCCTTTCCCTGCGTGGCTAGAAGTCTCGGAGTCTGCTAAATTAACATTGCAACTACTAGAGAGTGTCCTGGCCTTAACCCTCTCTCCCACAGTTCTGTTGAAGAGACAACAAATCTCTCTGCATTCAAGAAGTGTCTGGCGCCCATTAAACTACCTTGCATTGCATCCACCATGCCTCGTAACCCACAGAAGGATGTCAGCTGTCCTTAAGTCTGGAGGTCATCATTAGGCCTGGAGAGGACTTGGCTACACTAGATAACTCTGCAAAATAAGAAGCCAGTGCTTTGGGAATGTATAAAGGAAAATAGGGTTAAAAAAAAGAAAAAATTCCCTTTAAACTGCATTGGTCAAGAAAAGATTTGTGCATAAGGAGCCCGGCAGCTTCTGTATGAGAAAAAAAATATTATCATTTTTAGTTTACTGTATGCAACGCCAGCGTTTTGGAAAATTAGGAGGCAAGAAAAGGATGGCCTGCAGGAGCTTGTGTCTGTTTGATAAAGACATAGAACCCCTCTTGTGTTAGGGAGAAGTGACAGCCGGAGCAGATACATGCTGATCTCTGCTGAAATCCAGGAGGAGGATTTTGCCTTGTTCTAGCGAGGTGAAGGAGGAATCTGAAGGCAGAGAGTCAGAGAACAGCAACAGACGTTCACATAATAGTTCCTTTTATCTCTTTATTTATAACAGATTTAGGGGATATCTATATGGTAGAATTACGAATAAAGGTAGGGTCATGTGATACCATGGGACGGCTCACCCTGGCCACCAATTATTCCAAAATCAAAGACCGTCAAATGTTTTCAAGCTCAAAGGAGATACCTCACTTAAAGATATGGATTTAATTTAATGTAGGGTTGTCCCGATACCACTTTTTTAGGAGTACAAGTACCGATACTTTTTTTTATGTACTCGCCGACACCGAATACCGATACTTTTTTTTAAATGTGTCCCCAAATGCAGCCGTGTCCCCCCACATATGCAGCCATGTCCCCCCACATATGCAGCCATGTCCCCAAACATATGCAGCTATGTCCCCCCCACAAATGCAGCCAGGTCCCCCCACAAATGCAGCCATGTCCCCAAACATATTGCAGCCATGTCCCCCATATAACCAGCCATGTCCCCCCACATGCAGCCATGTCCCCCCATATCCAGCCATGTCCCCCGTATATCCAGCAATGTCCCCAGTATATCCAGCAATGTCCCCCGTATATCCAGCATTGTCCCCCGTACCTGTTATGATGCATTGTCCTGTATATCCAGCATTGTCCCCCGTACCTGTTATGATGCATTGTCCTGTATATCCAGCATTGTCCCCCGTACCTGTTATGCATTGTCATGTATATCCAGCATTGTCCCCCGTACCTGTTATGATGCATTGTCCTGTATATCCAGCATTGTCCCCCGTACCTGTTATGCATTGTCATGTATATCCAGCATTGTCCCCCGTACCTGTTATGCATTGTCATGTATATCCAGCATTGTCCCCCGTACCTGTTATGATGCATTGTCCTGTATATCCAGCATTGTCCCCCGTACCTGTTATGATGCATTGTCCTGTATATCCAGCATTGTCCCCCGTACCTGTTATGATGCATTGTCCTGTATATCCAGCATTGTCCCCCGTACCTGTTATGCATTGTCATGTATATCCAGCATTGTCCCCCGTACCTGTTATGCATTGTCATGTATATCCAGCATTGTCCCCCGTACCTGTTATGATGCCGCCGCCGCTGCCACGTTAATCACCGCGGCGCGGGGAACATTACAGTCAGCGTTCGTTTGAACAGCTGTTTTCCCCGCCACGCATAGACACTCCCCCTTGCTCGCGATTGGACAGATCCGTCCAAGGGGGAGTGTCTATGCGCGGTGGGGAAAACAGCTATTCAAACGAAAGCTGTCTGTAATGTTCCCCGCGCCGCGGTGATTAACGTGGCAGCGGCGGCGGCGGTGGTGGCGACGGCGGCGGTAGTGGCAGCGTCGGCGGGGGGGTGGGGTGTCGGGTCAGTATTCTATTTAGGCATCGGCGGTATTAGCGGGAGTACGAGTACTCCCGCTAATACTCGGTATCGGTCCCGATACCGATACTGGTATCGGTATCGGGACAACCCTAATTTAATGTATTAATATAATAAATGAATATAATATATTATTATAACAAATGAATAATAAGCTATAATATATAAGATATAAAAATAATAATAATAATAATAATAATAAACAACAAAAAAAAAAATATATATATATATATATATATATATATATATATATATATATATATATATATATATAAACACACAGGGCCAGATTCACGTAGCCCGGGCGCAGCGTAATGTAACCGATTTAGGTTACACCGCCGCAAATTTTCTGGCTAAGTGCCCGATCCACAAAGCACTTACCTGGAAATTTGCGGCGGTGTATCCTAAATCCGTCCGGCGCAAGGCGGGCCAATTTAAATGGGGCGGGTACCATTTAAATTAGGCGCGCTCCCGCGCCGGACGTACTGCGCATGCTCCCGACGCAAATTTCCCGACGTGCTTTGCGCGAAATTACGACGCGCCAACGTTTTGTGAATCGCGACGTGAAAAAAAGACTTGCGCCGGGAAAAAAATTCAAAAGCGACGTGGGAAAGACGGGTATACTTTTACATGGTGTAGTAAGTTTACACTTTGTAAAAGGTGCCCTATCTTTGCGAAGGCAAACTAACACTTGCGGCGACGTAACGACGGGAAAAAGTTTCGTGGATCGGCGTAACTGCTAATTTGCATACCCGACGCTGGATTACGACGCAAACTCCCCCCAGCGGCGGCCGCGGTACTGCATCCTAAGATCAGACAGTGTAAAACTATTACACCTGTCGGATCTTAGAGATATCTATGCGTAACTGATTCTATGAATCTTTCGCATTGATAGAAACAGAGATACGACGGCGTATCAGCAGATACGCCGTCGTATCCCTTTTGTGAATCTGGCCCACAGATCCCGGTTTTCTCAGGGGAGAAATTACTGATCGTGTGCTCCCCCTACAGTTAGAACACAGAGAGGGAACACAGTTAACCCCTTGCTCGCCCCCTAGAGTTAACCCTTTCCCTGCCAGTGATATTTTTACAGTAATCAGTGCTTATTTATAGCACTGATCACTTTAAAATTGTCAATGGTCCCAAAAATGTATCAAAAGTGTCCGATATGTACGCCATAATGTCGCAGTCCCGATAAAAATGCAGATCGGGACTGCAAAAAAAAAATTCTATCCCCTATTTTGTAGACGCTATGGGCCAGATTCACATAGGTTAGCGGATCTTTAGATCCGCGTAGCCTATCTGATTTAAGATCCGCCACCGCAAGTTTTTGAGGCAAGTGGGTAATTCACAAAGCACTTACCTCAAAACTTGCGGCGGCGTATCGTAAATCCCCCGGCGGAATTCAAATTCCGCGGCTAGGGGGAGTGTACTATTCAAATCAGGCGCGTTCCCGTGCCGATCGAACAGCGCATGCGCCGTCCGCAAATTTACCCAGCGTGCATTGCGCTAAATGACGTCGCAAGGACGTCATTGGTTTCGACGTGAACGTAAATGGCATCCAGCCCCATTCACGGACGAGTTACGCAAACGACGTAAAATTTTCAAATCGCAATGCGGGAACGACGGCCATACTTAACATTGGCTGCGCCTCATAGACCCAAGGGTAACTATCCGCCGGAAAAAGCCGAACGCAAACGATGTTAAAAAAAAAAAGCGCCGGGCGGTCGTTCATTTCTGAATCGGCGTATCTCCTCATTTGCATATTTGTCGCGTAAATAAATCGGCTGGCCTGGAATTGCAGTGAATTGCAGTGGCTGCTGTGACCAGGGCCGCCATCAGGGGGGTACAGGCAGTACACCTGTAAGGGGCTCGGATGGCAACCCCCTTTAAAAAAAACGGTCCGGAGGTCCCCAGGGGCCCGGAGGCCCACAGGGCCCCAGATGGCAACACACCCTTTTTTTTTTTATAAAAAAATATATATGTTTTTTTAATATATTTTTATTTTATTTTTTATTAAAGGGACAATTTTTTTTTTTTTTTTTTTAGAGGTCCGGAGGTCCCCAGAGGCCCAAAGGCCCTTCAGGGCCCCGGATGGCAACCCCCCTTTTTTTATTTATTTTTTATAAAAAATATATATTTTTTCATATATATTTTTATTTTATTTTTTATCAAAGGGCCAATTTTTTTTTTTTTATCCTATAATCCACTCTATTACAGTAATATTTATAGCCAGATTCAGAGAGAGTTACGCCGGCGTATCAGAGATACGCCGTCGTAACTCTGAATCTGCGCCGTCGTAAATGTAAGCGTATTCTGGAAACCAGATACGCTTAAATTAGGCTAAGATACGAGCGGCGTAAGTCTCCTACGCCGTCGTATCTTAGGGTGCAATTTTTCCGCTGGCCGCTAGGTATTGCCGTCATTCCCGCGTCGAAATTTGAAAATTTTACGTCGTTTGCGTAAGTCATCCGTGAATGGGGCTGGACGTAATTTATGTTCGCGTCGAAACCAATACGTCCTTGTGGCGTACTTTGGAGCAATGCACACTGGGCTATGTACACGGACGGCGCATGTGCCGTTCGTAAAAAACTTCAATCACGTCGGGTCACCACCCATTTACATAAAACACGCCCCCCTCATCCTCATTTGAATTAGGCGCGCTTACGCCGGCCCCATTTATGCTACGCCACCGTAACTTAGGAGGCAAGTGCTTTGTGAATACAGCACTTGCCTCTCTGACTTACGGCGGCGTAGCGTAAATACGATACGCTACGCCGCCGGAAAGATGCGCCGACGTACCTGAATCTGGCTAATAATGTACAATGTGTGTTTCTGTAATATAATTGTGCCAAATACCTTCGTTATAGCGCCGCTCTGCGCTTCTGTGACCCGCTGGAGCTCTCTTCCCCGCATTTATATTACAGAAACACACACATTGTACATTATATACTACTGTAATAGAGACGATTATAGGATTTTACAAGCATTTTAAACTAGGGCTTATTTTCGGGGTAGGGCTTATATTGCAGCCCTCCTGGAAAATGACGCTAGGTCTTATTTTTGGGGTAGGTCTTATTTTCGGGGCAACACGGTATTTGTGGGGAAATTTATAAAAAATTTATTCGGGTACAGTATTATATGACCACGTATTAGTCATTCAAAGTGCGACAGCACTGAAAGCTGAAAGTTGGCCTGGGCAGCAAGGGAGTGAAAGTGCCCAGTATTGAAGTGGTTAAAAAGAGAAAAGTAACTGGCTCCCAATATCCTTTTTAAGTTCCCAGTTTTAGGCATGAATTCAGCCCTGGGGTAAAATGGTAGCCCACCCCAGCCTCTGAAGGCGAAATCCCGGCGCATCAAAGGGGTGCTACGTTGGGGAAGCCACATTTTGCCTATAAACCTCTGTAAAAGTTTTAATTTGGTATATAGTATCAGTTATGCCTAGGATTGATTTTAAAATATGTGACTGTCATTGAGAAATAAACCAATTCCATAGTTATAAATTAGTTAGTTGGCGAGGAAAGCCAGATAAACTTTCAATACATTTATAATTTTATAATTATTAAAAGCTCATTTAACCTTTCAATGTATAAATTGTCAGTTCCAATAAACAGACTTTGATGTGTAAATTTGGTGATTTGCCGTGTATTTTAATTCCTGTGTATGAAAGGCCAACTGAACCTCAAGTGCCCCGGGTCTTCATCCGAGGTGATAGCTAGACGCCTTGCATATGGCAGGCGGAGTATCCAGAGGGAACAAGGTGTCAAGCTTCATGAGCACAAATTCTGAACACCCATATGGCAACGTTTAGGCAATTTTAACCATTTTTCAAACAGTTTTCCGATCACAAAAATAAATGAATAGGTCCAGGCAAACTATTTCCAGTCTTTATTAAAATGGCTACACAATCAAAAAAAATTGAGGTAGATTGTCATCATCCGCTTGATCATTTTTGCAATCGAAAGGTGAGGTTGAAATTGACGGAAAAATGCCATGTTTGAGGCCAGTAAAACATTTGTTTCCCAGCTTTAAATAAGAGGGCCATTAGTATGCCTCCTTTAAAATGCAACCAAATGAAACACCCATCCACCACCTTGGTAATTCATAGATCTTCGCCTGATAGCCGTCATTGCAAAACTCAGTTCTAACATAATATACTTCCAAATGTCAACTTTACTTCTGAATTTCGGAAAGTTCTCTTGTTTATTGAAGCAGACAGAAAATGATAGAAGATTGGGCAGGTCACCCAAGATGAACTGCTTTGTTTGTGAAATTGTTACAAAAGATTTTAAGTCCGGTTATTTGGTTGGGTCTGTCAAAGTATGTCAGGGCACGAAATTGTTTGTACAGCCGATCGGTAAGGTGGACGATTGTCAAATGTTCGCTGTCTCTTAGATAGCAAAGCATCTAATGGAAAACCATCTGAGTTATCTATAGCGACAAATATACTGGTACATCGCTAAGAATATCATTAAAAAGTTCATTTATTTCAGTAATTCAATTCAAAAAGTGAAACTCGTATACTATATAGATTACCGTATTTATCGGCGTATAACACGCACTTTTTTCAAATCGTGGGTGCGTGTTTTACGCCGATAGTGTACCTTGGAAAGTAAGAAGGGGGACAAACACAACCAGAATTCACGAGCCGTCATCTCCTGTTCGACTCTCACGTCACACACACAGTCCCGCCTCCTGCCACTGGCATTGGGCCACTGTTCTGTCTATCACAGGAGCTGGTCCAATGCCGATGGCGGAGGCGGGACTGTGTGTGTGTGACTGCCGAGTGAGAGCCGAACAGCTGGAATTCACGAGCCATCATCTCCTGTTCGGCTCTCATGTCACACACACAGTCCCGCATCCGCCACTGGCATTGGACCAGTGTTCTGTCTATCACAGGAGCTGGTCCAATGGCGGAGGCGGGACTGTGTGTGTGTGACTGCCGAGTGAGAGCCGAACAGCTGGAATTCACGAGCCATCATCTCCTGTTCGGCTCTCACGTCACACACACAGTCTTGCATCCGCCACTGGCATTGGACCAGTGTTCTGTCTATCACAGGAGCTTGTCCAATGGCGATGGCGGAGGCGGGACTGTGTGTGTGTGACTGCCGAGTGAGAGCCGAACAGCTGGAATTCATGAGCCATCATCTCCTGTTCGGCTCTCACGTCACACACATAGTCCTGCATCCGCCACTGGCATTGGACCAATGTTCTGTCTATCACAGGAGCTGGTCCAATGCCGATGGCGGAGGCGGGACTGTGTATGTCTGTGTGACTGCCAGTGCCGAGTGAGAGCTGAACAGGAGATGACAGCCCTGTGATTTCATGCACTGTCCAGGCTGCATTGATGGTGAGATTGCATTGAGGCTAAAAAGGGACATTGATAAGGCTGCATAATGAGATGGGCATTGATAAGGCTGCATGATGAGATGGGTATTGATAAGGCTGCATGATGAGATGGGCATTGATAAGGCTGCATGATGAGATGGGCATTGATAAGGCTGCATGGTGAGATGGGTATTGATAAGGCTGCATGATGAGATGGGCATTGATAAGGCTGCATGATGAGATGGGCATTGATCAGGCTGCATTGGTGAGATGTTCTGCAGATGGGAATTGATCAGGCTGCAGATGGGCACTGACCCTTATTTTAATTCAAAGTTGTTTAGTTAAAAAAGTTTTTTTTCCTGAATCTTCCCTCTTAAAAAGTAGGTGTGTGTTATACGCCTGTGCGTGTTATACGCTGATAAATACGGTAATTACACACAGCGTGATATATTTCAACCATTTATTTATTTTAATTTTGATGATTATGGCTTACAGCTAGTGAAAACCCAAAATTCAGTATCTCAGAAAATTTGAATATTACATAAGTCCAATAAAAAAAAAAGATTTTTAATACTTAGAAAATTTGAATATTACATAAGTCCAAATAAAAAAAAAGATTTTTAATACAGAAATGTTGGCTTACTGAAAATTATGTCCATGTACAGTATAATATGCACTCAATACTTGGTTGGGGCTCCTTTTGCAGTAATTACTGCTTCCATACAGCGTGGCATGGAGGAGATCAGCCTGTGGCACTGCTGAGGTGTTATTAAAGCCCAGCTTTCAACTCGTCTGCATTTTTGGGCCAGTCAAGTTCCTCCACCCCAAACTCACTCATCCATGTCTGTCAGAAACCAAGAATCAGACCGAGACAGAAGTACAAATAAATCACACTTGTTTATTAATAATAATAATAATAATAATAATAAAAAGATAAACAGAGTAAGCATAGTCAAAACATAGCCAGAGTTCAGGAACCGGATAGGATAATCAGCCAAGCCAAAAGTCAACGAGCCAGAGAAGAACGTGTAGAACAGCAAGCGCGGATCAGGAGCCAAAAGGGACGTCAGCCATAAAAGTCTTCAACAGGAACACAGGAGATAGTCTCTGTGATTTGACCAAGATGAAGGCAGAGGGCAACTGAACTGGAAGGCTTAAGTAGGTAGGACTGACAATCAGGATCATCAACAGGTGAGTCACTGTGGAGAGATAGGAGCTGGCAAGTAGCCGACAGCTGAGTGGCCAGCTCAGAGAAGGAAGAGCTGAGCCCAGCCCTGACAATTTCTTTATGAACCTTGCTTTGTGCACTGGTCCAAATCATTTGGTGGAAGGGGGATTATGGTGTGGGTTTTTTTTCCAGGGGTTGGGCATGGCCCCTTAGTTCCAGTGAAAAAGGAAAGAGTATGGCACAACTGCAAACCTACCAAAACATGGCCATCCACCTAAACCGACAGGCCAGGCAAGGAGAGCATTTATCAGAGAAGCAACCAAGAGGCCCAAGGTAACCTTGGAGGAGCTGCAAAGATCCACAGCTCAGGTGGGAGAATCTGTCCACAGGACAACTATTAGTCGTGCTCTCCACAAATCTGGGCTTTTTGAAAGAGTGGCAAGAAGAAAGTCATTGTTGAAAGAAAGCCATAAGAAGTCCCTTTTGCAGTTTGTGAGAAGCCATGTGGGGGACACAGCAAACATGTGGAAGAAGGTGCTCTGGTCAGATGAGACCAAAATTGAACTTTTTGGCCTAAAAGTAAAACGCTATGTGTGGCAGAAAACTAACACTGCTTATCACTCTAAACACACCATCCCCACTGTGAAACATGGTGGTGGCAGCATTATGTTGAGGGGATGCTTTTCTTCATGTGCCATTCGTGAAAAATCCCAGTGCGCATGCTCGAAATTACGCATCAAATCACCATTGCTTTAGACGTGAACCTAACTTACGTACAGCCCTATTCGCGAACGACTTACGCAAACGACGTAAAATTTTCAAAACTCGACGCGGGAACGACGTCCATACTTAACATTGGCTACGCCTCATATAGCAGGGGTAACTTTACGCCGGAAAAAGCCTAACGTAAACAAAGTACACCAAGATTACAATCCTCTGCTACTGTTTCTAAATGACTTTGGTTGACTGTGCCTAGCCACTGGGCCTGATTGTACATTGCTGGGACTTCTTTAATATACAGTTTTCGTTCACCTCATCCTCTGAGTGTATTCTTTTCCGCCAGCGCATCATGCTTCACCCTACCCACAAGTGTAAGTCCCCAACCAGACGTCTGGGAAGGTGGCACACAGAGTGATATAGTGGCGGTCCAAAGATAAAAAAAATAAGTTTGGAAGCAAAATTAGGAAAACGACCTTGAAAGTGCAGCTATTAACATGGATTTATTTTTAAGTGGCCCACATATATTTCCATTTTGGTCAGTGGACTGAATCATCCAATGGATTCTCTATCTATAGCTCCATAGACCAGATCCCGTTACAGGAGTTATCAGGCTTATACTCACCACCATGTAGTCTCACCATTTCCGCTCTGCTGACTATCATAAACAAAAATGCCATCAGAGAGAAAGACTTTGTCATAACTGCACCTAGTCGGTGGAGCTGGGAACCATTGGGCAACTTAAAATTTAAGTTTGGCATTTTTTCAGAAAACGTACAAATGGACCTTAGCTGTGGTTTCACTATTTGCCCAGTGATCTTTTTTAATGGTCCTACCTCTGAAGAAATAGAAAAAACAGACAAAAAAACAAGATGGAGAACAGGAAAAGTTCTAATAAAGACATTTGTAGGAGGAAGATTCACACCATGAAGATCTGAAGCCATCCAAATATTGAAAACACCTCCCAGTAGTTAAGAACAAGTAATTAGCTAATTAAGCCAAAGACAAGCGCTGGCTTCCAGCTCTGGGGGCGTGGGATTCAAAACATGCTATCCCTGGAGAGATTCTCCGGTTATATATCTAAAAAAATGCAGGAACGTTTCCAAAGAACAGATGTCTTGGAAGAAACAAGATGGGAAGTTAGCGCATTTATAAAAAAGAGGTGGCGGAGCGAGGGACAGACTGCAAGGGACTGACTTGGATGCCAGTAGAGTGGAGTCACATAATGAAGACCTCTCCATAGAATTTTTTTCATAGTATGGTATGGAATATGTTTATTTATAGAGCATCAAAAGATAGATCAGAAGATGTAGGACCATACAATACAAAGTTCTATTAAATAACTAGAAGTAGCAGTTGATAGCTAAACAGATGGGGCCAGATTCTCGTAGACTGGCGTAAAACAGCGGCGGCGTAACGTATCTCATTTACGTTACGCGGCCGCAAGTTTTACGGGCAAGTGCTTGATTCACAAAGCACTTGCCTGTAAAGTTGCGGCGGCGTAGCGTAAATTCTCCGGCGCAAGCCCGCCTAATTCAAATGATCCAGGTAGGGGGCGTGGATCATTTAAATTACTGATGGTACTGCGCATGCGCCGTCCCTAAAATTTCCCGACGTGCATTGCGCTAAATGACGTCGCATGGACGTCATTGGTTTCGACGTTAACGTAAATGGCGTCCAGCGCCATTCACGGACGACTTACGCAAACAACGTATTTTTTAAAATTTCGACGCGGGGACGACGGCCATACTTAACGTTGGTTGCCCCATACTTAACGTTGGTTGCAGGGGCAACTTTACGCGTCGCAAAAGCTACGGAAACATCGTAAATTCTCTGCGTCGACCGCGCGTATGTTCGGGAATCTCGCGTAAATACCTAATTTGCATAGACGACGGGAAAAACGACGTCGGCGACACCTAGCAGCGGGAAAAAAAATGCATCTAAGAATTGACAGCGTAAGAGCCTTACGCCTGTCAGATCTAAGGGATATCTATGCGTAACTGATTCTAAGAATCAGTCGCATAGATAAGCCGGGGCAGATTAGGACTTACGACGGCGCAAATGGCGTTGCGCCGTCGTAAGCCTTTTAATAATCTGGCCCATGGAGTTAACGGAGTAACCAGTGGAGCAATTATAGCCTTAGCAGTCCAAGTGGCTGCTATGGCACCTGAGGGTGGAAGGGGGCTCCATGGGGGGCTGTTGGGGCAATTTAAACCTAGAAATGTGTTTGCATATAAAGATAACACATATTCATCACTGTTTTAGTAAAGCCCAACTATGGGAAAAATTAAAAATATCCCTTGCAGCAGGGCTCTTACCTGATCTGCTCTCCTGGCAGATGGCACACCTCAGCGCTCTAGTGTTGGACTGTCCCCCAGTGTCAATACATCCAATGCAGGCTCTTGATGAAATTACTGTATTTATCGGCGTATACCGCGCACTTTTTTGCCCTGAAATTCAGGGCAAAATCGTAGGTGCGTGATATACGCCGATACCCGCTTCCCGCGCCGAGTTTGAACTACTGCGCCGGCATATACCGAGCGCAGTACACTCGTGTATAGTCGGGCAGGCTCGGCTCCTCTCGCAGTCACGTCCTGCACGTACAGGACGCACAGGACGTGACCGTGAGAGGAGACGAGCCTGCCCGACTATACACGAGTGTACTGCGCTCGGTATATCCCGGCGCAGTAGTTCAAACTCAGCGTGGAAAGCGGAGATCGAGCGGGGAGGACACCGCAGAAGGACGCCGGACCCGACGAGGAGGACACCACTGAAGCCGCAGACGGACGCCGGACCCGACGAGGCCGCCGATGGACGCCGCGCAAGACACCAAAACTGTAAGTACTAAAATCTTTTTTCCACAGGAATGCGGGTCCACTTTAGGGGTGCGCGCTATACGCCGGAGCGCGCAATACCCCGATAAATACGGTAACATCCTAGACCAGGGCTGTCTAACTCAATTTCATCGTGGGCCGCATCAGCATTATGATTGCCCTCAAAAGGGCCGGTTTTATCTGCAAGATTAGATGTCCAGAGCATCCCCTCCCCTTACATTAGATGTCAAGAGCCACCCCACCATCAGAAGTTGAGTCCCCCACCCTCCTTTACATCACAGTGTATCCCCCTTTCCTTATGCTGCTGCTGGGAAGAAGCTGGATGCATTGCTTGAAAGCAGAAAGTAAGGGTCTGGAGGATGACCAGAGGAGGTCTGGAGCTCTCCTGCAGCTACAGGAGAGGTGCGAGGGCCACATGAAATGTCCTGGAGGGCCTTGTGTTTGACACCTGTGTCCCAGACCATTAGTACACTGAGAGAAGAGGCTGCAAGGAATGGACTAGCAATGGGAAAGAGCATAAAATCGGGTAAGTAAATATTTTTTGTTCCCCCAGACCGGGAGTCTCCAAATTTTCGAAACAAAGAGCCGGTTTACTGTCCTTCAGGCTTTAGGGGGCCGGACTGTGGCCAGTGGGAGTATAAAAATCCCTGGGGTCAGTGTCTGTAAATTATGTCCCATCATTGATTTTAAAGGGAGGAATAGTGCCCCATCATTGGTGTCAGTTGGAGGGATAGTGCCCCATTGATGGTGTCAGTGTGAGGAATGGTGCCCCATCATTGGTGCCAGTTGGAGAAACAGTGCCTCACCAATAGTGTCAGTGGGAGGAATGGTGTCCCATCATTGGTGTCAGTTGGAGGAAAAGTGCACCAACAGCCAGATAAAAGCAGGCAAAGGGCCACATCCGGCCCCCTGTGACAGCGGGAGCAGATCCCAAGTGATCTACATCCAGTAAAAAGTTCCAGATGGCCCCTGTGCAGCTGCTCAGTCCACACCTCTGTTTCTGTCTCTGAAATAAAAAAAATGCTTTAAATATTTTTGAAACAACTTTTCTCAACCAGGGTTCCTCCAGATGTGCCTTGAGCAATCTTCTCCTCTCAGAAAAAGTAAGGGCATTCATCCCACTGGTCCACAATGCAAGGGACATTCTTCTCCCTGATCATCAAGTGAGGCCCGGAACAAAATGACAGAAAGAGAATAGTGGAGGGCCGGGCATGACTGTGTGTCTAGTGACACAAAAGGGTTAAGAAAAGGGGGTGGGGTGAGGAGGAGCAGGAGGAACTGTGGGGGGGAGTGGCTGTATTTAAAGGATAGGCGGGGCCAGTGGGGGACAGAAGTGCTCAGGCAGACTTGGAGGAGGCAGTTTTTTCCCACCCTCCCTCCCTTATGCATTACCCGTTGTTGTCTGTGTGTTTTTCTTTTGCAGGTGCATTGGCGGATGGTCGTCACGACAGCCGGGAGTGGCGGTAATTTTCTGTTGGTCTTTTATGGTGGCAGTAGAAAACGTGTGAAAATGGGGGTGGGGGGCTCATCAGTAGTATGGGCCCCTTCGGTGTATTCCAGCGGAAGGTTAGTTGGAATACTGTAATGGTTGCACTGCGGGCGGGGGTTGTCTCCGAGCGTACTACACGGCTGGAGGCCTAAGGTTAATGTTTGCCCGCAGTGTATTGGTTATATTGGTTTATAAGTGGTGGAGACTGGGGGGCTGCCAGAAAAGACCAACAGCGTTGTGTTAATGTATTAGTTACTTATATGCTTGATATCTTCGATTATTTGAATTGGAGTTTTTATCTTACAATGTTTTAAATAAATAGGCTGTTGTGGCCAATTGTACTCCAAAATAAAGGTGTGGTCTCTTTACTTTAGAGTTAAGTATTGGGGATAAGTAAGGGGTGGAGTTTAAGGGGTCTCAACGGACAAAGTTATTAAGGGTACATCTGGACTACACTAGTCATGTAAGGGGAATTTTTCGTACTGGTCAACAATGTAAGGGACATTCTTCTCAATGATCACCAATGTAAGGAACATTCTTCCCACTAATCACCAATGTAAGGTTCATTCTTCCCACTGATCACCAATGTAAGGGGCATTCTTCCCACTGATCACCAATGTAAGGAACATTCTTCCCACTGACCACCAATGTAAGGAACATTCTTCCCACTGACCACCAATGTAAGGAGAATTCTTCCCACTGATCACCAATGTAAGGAGCATTCTTCCCACTGACCACCAATGTAAGGAGCATTCTTTCTACTGACCACCAATGTAAAGGACATTCTTCCCACTGACCTCCAATGAACTGGTTTGAGCAGGGGCTCCTTGGGACCTGAAAACAAATTAGTGGTTCCTCTGGGGTGAAAAGGTTGTGAAAGTCTGCACTATAGGGTTTAGAATTACATAATGTGCCAGCTCTGTGTGATAGAGAAGCTAACGTTTACGTTAGGCTTTTCCCGGCGTAAAGTTGTCCCTGGGTCTATGAGCGCAGTCAATGTTAAGTATGGCTGTCGTTCCCGCGTCCAAAATTTATAAAATTATGTCGTTTGTGTAAGTCGTCCGTGAATGGTGCTGGACGTAATTTACGTCCACGTCAAAACCAATGACGTCCTTGCGACGTCATTTAGAGCAATGCACGCCGGGAACTTTTAGTGACGGCACAATGCGCAGTTCGTTCGGCGCGGGGACGCGCTTCATTTAAATTAAACACGCCCCCTACCCGCCGAATTTGAATTCCGCCGGGTGATTTACGCTACCCCGCCGCAACTTTACAGGCAAGTGCTTTGTGAATAAAGCACTTGCCTGAAAAACTTGCGGCGGCGTAACGTAAATCAGATACGTTACGCCCGCCCATTTTTACGCAGATCTACGAGAATCTGGCCCATAGTATTTATTGGCAGGGGTTCCATGAGACCTGAAAGTTTTTTATGTTAAAAAGATTAGAAAGGCCGGTGTATATAAACGTTTTTTTTTTTAACATCATCAAAATTATTAAAGATTAACAGAATAATCCCGATCCAGAGAAGACTCTTGTTGTAAAGACTTGTAAATAAAGTTCCACCATTCCTACACCTTGCCGCTCCCCCCCCCCCCCTCTTTAATTTCTGTGTATTCTCTCCTTGCAGCTGTTCCCGGGCTCCCCACACCTCTTTCACACCCTCATCCCAGCAACCACCTTCCCATCCTTTCTCTGTGATTATTCCAGAATTAATTCTACCTTCCAACAAGCTGCTTGCCGGTTGACCCCCCACGTGCACGTGATGAAGGGGGGTGGGGGTCCTTGGCTCCATTCTCTATTGCATAAAATGAATACATCTGCTCCACATAAACATGCTGGCAGCTGCTGGGACAAATCCACCTCTTCAAATGTCGCTTCTGATTAGCTTGTCTTGGCAAAGCTTCGTCATTCTCTTGTGTGACAGAATATTCCTCCTTGTCTACGGCTCTCCCCCTCCCGCTCTTTCTACTTTCTCATCCCTACTTTTAGCCGTCTGATGTTTTCCGTCTCCTAAAAAAACACCTTCTCTTCTTTCCAATGCTTTGCCTCGTCCCTCTTAGGTTCCTCCTTCCTTCTCCTATCCCATTTCTTTCTCCGTCTCGGTTCACCTGGAATTTTTTGGGACAAACGATCCCTTTGCATGGGTATTGTATTAACCACTTCGTTACCGGGCCTATTTTGGCACTTTTCTCCTTTATGTAAAAATCAAAATTGTTTTGCTAGAAAATTAATCAGAACCCCCAAACATTATATATATATTTTTTTTTTAGCAGACACCCTAGGGAATAAAATGGCGGTCATTGCAACTTTTTTTCTCGCACTGTAATTGCGCAATAATTTTTCAAACGCCTTTTTTTGGGGAAAAAAACAGTTTCATGAATTAAAAAATAACAAAACAGTAAAGTTAGCCCAATTTTTTTGTATAATGTGAAAGACGATGTTACGCAGAGTAAATAGATACCTAACATGTCACGCTTTAAAATTGCGCACACTCATGGAATGGCGCCAAACTTCGGTATTTAAAAATCTCCATAGGCGACGCTTTAATTTTTTTTACAGGTTACTATTTTTGAGTTACAGAGGAGGTCTAGTGCTAGAATTGTTGCACACGCTCTAACGCACGCGATGATACCTCACATGTGGGGTTTGAACGGTGTTTACATATGTGGGCGGGACTTGCATGCGCGTTCGCTTCTGCACGCGAGCGACCGGGACAGGGGCGTGTTAAAAAAAATAATCTTTTTTTTTTTTTTTTACTTCATTTTTTTTTTTTTACACTTTTTTTTTATCACTTTTATTCCTATTACAAGGAATGTAAACATCCCTTGTAATAGGAATCACTGTGACAGGTCCTCTTTATGAAGAGATGTGGGGTCAATAAGACCCCACATCTCTCCTACAGGCTTACAAGCATGAAATCGGTGAAAAAAAAATCACCGATTACATGCCGACAGCCGCGATAGCGGCTTTGTTTACTTCCGGGTACCGGGCGTGACGTCATAACGTCGCGCCCGGTCCTCCGACGGTCATAGAGATGACTGGTGACCGTCTGGTCACCAGTCATCTCTATGCTTCACCAACGAGCGCCGGCCAATTCGCTCTCCGGGCCCCCGATGGCATGGGAGAGCCCGGAGAAGCACCGGATGGCGGCGGGAGGGAGGGACATCCCCTCCCGCTGCCTAGAAGAACAATCGAGCGGCGGAACCGCCGCTTTGATCGTTCTTCTGGTGCACAGACTCGCCGGCTGAAGACGGCCTGCAGCTGCACCCATCATTCAGATATCACTGCACAAAGCCGAGGACGTCCCAGGGACGTCCTCAGGTCTGAAGTGGTTAAAAAACAACCACAATTGGGCTTATACCAATATTTAAATATTCCATTATTGTATCATAACTGTGCAGACTTACCCTTAAAGCGGAAGTAAACCCATCCATTTAACAGTTATAAAAAAGTTAAATTTCCAGCACATGCCGGAAATGTAACACTCCCATTGGTTGTGCTCTCAACCAAACTGTCAAACCAGCCAATGGCTGGTGTCATAGCTGATCACATGTGCAGCATCATGGCAGTTGTAGCTCAAACAGAGTCTAAGATGGCAGCTTCCTTGGCTAAAAACAATAGGAGGGTTTACTTCCACTTTAAGGTGACTCTGTCGCTAGATGAAACAGTAAAGCTTTAGTGAAATTTGCTTAGATTTTGCCTTTCCTGGTTCTTCCTCCCACTCATCAACATACTGATCAAAAATTATTAAAAAAAGCTTTTGGTTTAATTTACATTCCTTATTTTAGACTCTGTGGGCTAGATTCAGGTAGGGGCGGGCATAGTTACGGCGGCGCAGCGTATCGTATTTACGCTACGCCGCTGTAAGTTAGAGAGGCAAGTGCTGTATTCACAAAGCACTTGCCTTCTAAGTTACGGCGGCGTAGCGTAAATGGGGCCGGCGTAAGCACGCGCAATTCAAATGTGGATGAGGGGGCGTGTTTTATGTTAATGTAAGAGGACCTGACGTGATTGACGTTTTTTGCAAACGGCGCATGCGCCGTCCGTGTACATATCCCAGTGTGCATTGCTCCCAAGTAAGCCGCAACGACGTATTGGTTTCGACGTGAACGTAAATTACGTCCAGCCCTATTCGCGAATGACTTACGCAAACGACGTAAAAAATTCAAAAATCGAAGCGGGAACGATACTTAACATTGCGTGCGCCTCATAGAAGCAGGAGCAACGTTACGCCGAAAAAACCTTGAGCAAACAACGTAAAAAAATACCGCCGGGCGCACGTACGTTTGTGAATCGGCGTATCTAGGTCATTCGCATATTCTACGCCGAAAACGACAGAAGCGCCACCTAGCGGCCAGCGTAAATATGCACCCTAAGATACGATGGTGTAAGAGACTTACGCCGCTCGTATCTTAGCCTAATTTAAGCGTATCTGCCCAAACTGCAACAGAAAACCAACTTATTTATTTCAAAGTGCCAACACTGAATTAAACCTGCCAGCGGCTCTGTACAGAGTATGGGACTGATCACCCCTATGAATGAGCCCTAAGTGACCAAAAACGTAGGAATCTGCCCCAAAAAAAACTTTTGTGCTTTTTCAAAGGAGTGTGTTATGCCGCGTACACGCGATCATTTTTCAGCATGAAAGAAAACGTCGTTTTTCAGCATGTCCAAAAAACGACGTTTTTCCAACTTCATCATTAAAAACTACGTTGCCCACACACCATCGTTTAAAAAAAATGATGAACAAAGCGCGGTGACGTACAACACGTACAATGGCACTCTAAAGGGGAAGTTCCATTCGCATTTGGGCTGCTTTGGCTGATTCCTTGTTAGTAAAAGACGATTCGCGCTTTTTTGTCTTTTACAGCGTGATGAATGTGCTTACTCCATTATGAATGGTAGTTTTACCAGAAAGAGCGCTCCCGTCTCATAACTCGCTTCTGGGCATGCGCGGGTTTAAAACGTTGTTTTAGCCCACACACGATCATTTTTTACAACCCGAAAAACAACATTTTCGAAAAAAAAAATTGTAGTTTTCAGAAACTAAAAAACGATGTGCAGCCCACACACGATCATTTTAAATGACGTTTTTTAAAAACTACGTTTTTTTCATGCTGAAAAATGATCGTCTGTATGCAGCATCACACTCAGAATGCAGGGATCAGGAGTTTGTTGTGCTCAGAATGCAGGACTCAGGAGTGCATTATGCTCAGAATGCAGGGATCAGGAGTGTGTTATGCTCAGAATGCAGGACTCAGGAGTGCATTATGCTCAGAATGCAGGGATCAGGAGTGCGTTATGCTCAGAATGCAGGGATCAGGAGTGTGTTACGCTCAGAATGCAGGGATCAGGACTATGTTACACTCAGAATGCAGGGATCAGCAGTGTGTTACACTCATAATGCAGGGATCAGGAGTGTGTTGTGCTCAGAATGCAGGGTTCAGGAGTGCATTATGCTCAGAATGCAGGGATCAGGAGTGCGTTATGCTCAGAATGCAGGGATCAGGAGTGTGTTACGCTCAGAATGCAGGGATCAGGACTATGTTACACTCAGAATGCAGGGATCAGCAGTGTGTTACACTCATAATGCAGGGATCAGGAGTGTGTTGTGCTCAGAATGCAGGGTTCAGGAGTGAGTTGTGCTCAGAATGCAGGGTTCAGGAGTGCATTATGCTCAAAATGCAGGGATCAGAAGAGCATTATGCTCAGAATGCAGGGATCAGGAGTTTGTTACACTCAGAATGCAGGGATCTGGAGTGTGTTGTGCTCAAAATACACGGTTCCAGAGTGCGTTGTGCTAAGAATGCAGGGGTGCGCTGTGCTCAGAATGAAGGGTTTGGGCGAGTGGCACTGCCCAAAGCAGTGTCCTCTGCCCCCTTCACATCACCTCCCACACACACACAGAAGTGTCCCCCCACAGGGAAGCTAGTGACCTCTGGCTTCCCTCCCATAGCAGTGTCCTATCTGTGTGCACAGTCCTCCACATGCTCATGCTTCAGCGTCTGAGCCCCTGCACAGGTAGTCGCTCTCCTATTTGTTCTCAAAATCCAGGAAAGGAGGAGTCACTCTTCTCTTCCTTGGTTTACAGAGGCATCGCGTCACTGGTTACAGCAACAGACACTCAGTGTAAGCCCTTCCCACAGGGCTGCCCCAGTGAATGCAGGGAGGGATTTACACACATGATTGCCAATGATCCTTAGTGCCCCTTTTACACGTGCGGACCATATGTCCACTTTTTTATCCATCCGTTTGCGGAAGAAAAAGGGACATACATTGGTCCCTATGTGATTGCGGGTGTCAGCGGATGAACGTAATCGTCCGCCTCCGCAAAGATACGATTTTGCAGACGGAAGAAAACCCTATTTTTTTCTTCCGTCTGCGGATCGGATGAACACGGACATACGGTCCATGTTCATCCGATCCCCCCATAGGGGGAACTATGCTTTAAGTACCATCACCTATCAGGTCAGTGCATGCAGACTGGATGGAAGACTGGATAAGAAGCCCAACAGCCAAACTTAGGAACATGCTTGACAAACTGTAGTAGGCCACACCCACTATAGGCTGCATGCAGAAAACTACAGGAGGGGGCGGAGACGAGGCCAGTCACTCTGCACAAGACAACAGAGTGGCAGTGACTGGTCTTTGTTATAGATAGGCAAGATTCATGTTGTTTTACTGCACAGATTTGGAGGAATCACACCAGGCACACCAACATCCTGGTAAGCAATACACATGCCTCTTGAATTTAGACAATATTTGGTTATCTCAGTACATCTTTGCCATCTGCCCCATACCCAGCTCTCTGCAGACCTTTATAATAGCAGTTTTGGAATAGTGCAGCTCGTATGTTTGGAACAGTGCACGTAGGACGTGTGATGTCTACAGAAAGAAACATAAGCAGCTTTGATGGGAAAAAGACAAACATTGCAGGTGTCTGAAGGCGAGCCGTATTCTGTCGTAGACTGTGAAGAATCAAATAAGGTGTTATTTACCAAATAGGAGCTGCCATGCGTCTCAATAAACCAGCATTAAATATATCCCCGTGCCGTCTAATGTGTGATAAAGGCACAAGGTAGTCATTTGATAGCAGTTGATAGCACCTTCTGGTTAAATGTTCTCAGCTAAGGATCTGTAACAACCAGTCAGATTACGTCTCTCCTCTTTTTAGACTGTGTTAGATTTAACTAGAGTGTAAGGTGCAGATAGAGACACTTTCTGTCAAAAGAAAAGAAGACTTCTGCCATAATGGCATGCTGGAAAGTGAACATCCAACCATCTGCAAACTTAAAGGTGAGCTCCGAGATCCCCTCTTTGGGGGGGGGGGGGGTTCACCGATGTCCCCCTCCCCAGGGATTTGGGCTGTGGGTGGTTTCTTGGCGTCATCATACAATGCGGAGCGATGGAGGAGGCAAGCATGCGGCCGTGGCTGAGAGCACCTTACAGAGGCACAAATATATCTGTTGCGTTATTAGCATAATAATTACTTGACTTATAATCACAAGATAATGTGCAAGAAATTGTCAATCTAGTGAGCAACAACAAAATATATCAGAACAAAAAAGTTCAGTGAAAAACAGTCCACTTTTATTATGTGAACTAAATCCGCTACCGTGATTGCTTTCAAAGAAGATCCACATGCCACCACTGTTAGGGACAGATGTACGCTTACCAGCTAAGTTTTTGACCCAAAGAGAGGTCAAAAACCGCTTGTATTCAGAATATCTGGATCATATCGCCACTCATCAATTATATCTAATTCAATCCAGTCACCATGCACCTTGGATCCAAGGGAACTCTACTGCAGTTCTCACTCATATAACCACTCCAACTTCCGGTATAGATTCTCTCAGAGGAAGCAAAACATGCTCCACATAGTGTAAAATCTTTTAAAACCCAAACTTAATAAAAAGTGTTACACTTACATTTAACTGTAGGCAATTGTGCATGATCTAAAAAAAGTCCTGCCGGCATACAAAATGAAAGCTTGTTCAATTCCCATTGCACAGTAATGTCAGCATAGGGCTCTGCTCTCTTTTTTTTTCAACTTTTAAAACCCAACTTTAATAAAAAAAAACTGTTACACTTGCATTCAACTGTAGAGGATTGCGCATTATATAAAAACAGCCGGCAAACAAAACAAAAAATTGTGCACTTCTGATTACGCAGTCCAATCAGCATAGGGCTCCGTCTGATGTGTTCCGTCATAAATTACGTCTTACGGGCACAGAGCACCACGCTGTATCACTGTTCTTATAATACACCATAACAGACCATACTTAGTTTTGAATCTGCAATCCTTTAACCAAATCTTGATTTGAATAGTTTCACAACAACCAGCTTAACTATATAGGTAGCTCAATGCATTCCAAGCCTCAGATTTAAATCGGAGCGAACCTGTAAACACCAATAAAAGGTTGACAGGCCGCTATTACTACTACGTGACGATGCACCCCATTTAGAGGTTCAAAAGGAGACTAAAAAACTCCAGAAGTTGTATATGGAGCCAGCCAGAACAGCTGGACCCATGAAAAACATTAGATAACCCCCAAAAAAGAAATTAAATAATGTATACAATAAAAATGTAACATCAAACGTAACAATAAAACAACTATAATTACTAAAAAACCAACAGGTGAAGGGGACATAACAGTTATTAATCAGCAATGAAAGAAAAACTATACATATTCCTTATCAAAAAGAGAGGGAGGGTAAAAAAAAAAAAAAAAAAAAAAAAAGGAGGAGGATATATCTTTCCACTAGATTGACCTGTCGGGCATTATTAATAAACACATTCACATCCCAATCTGTGTTTAAACTGTATGGAGAATAAGACTTTACATTGAATATCCATTTCATTTCCATTTCCAAAATTTCCCTTTTCGTGGCACCACCCATGAGGGATATATTTATTAATACCAATAAAGGGTGCCTGACAGATACCTATTGTGTACCTTCCCATAGTATCTTGACACGCTCTAAACTTTGTAGCCTATTTTAATATTGCCCACGTATTCACCCAGGAAAACATTTAATCCCTGTGGGGTCCACCCATTATACATTATACTGGAGGCCACACGGGCATTGTAATAAATATACCACACCCATAGTGATGTTAAAACTACTTGATGGAGAAATTCATTGAAGTTGCAGTAGACATGAAGGGGTCTACCTTTGTTATTCTGCACTCATTCAAGGTGCATATAGAACATCTACTACACTGATGATACCCCATTAAATAATGAAAAAAGTTGGTTTGATAGAAGGATTGTAAATGTTTAGGGCAATTTTACTTCTAGGGGAGGAAGCTCCTTTATACACAATTTGAGGCCTCTGGGGAAATGCAGAACCCCAAATTTTATCACTTTGTAAAATGTGCCAATGTCTAGATAAATTTTTATTTTTTTATGGAATAATGTTGAGTGGAAAAAGATACTACTAGGGAACAAGAAAAATGATGTGGTCATCAGCTCTTTGGATCTTTTGGTTGGAACAAGATTCTTATCCATTCCCCAGGGACCCTGCATTGTACCCTTTTTCAACCAACCGTTGTGTTAAAACGTCTGCCTGTTGGGCACAATCATTTTGTTTAGTGTAACTACACCTAATGCGCATAAATTGACCACAAGACACTGATTTTAACCAGTACTGATGATGACAGCTGTACATGGAGATAAACGAATTACAGTTGGTCGGTTTGAAATAAGTGGAAGTGATAAATTGACCCCCTTCTATAGAAATCTTTATATCCAAAAAATGAATATTGGATTGACTGGCCTCAAAATTTTATTCTATACCTCTATCATTCTTATTTAAAGCATCCATAAACACCTGAAGGGATTCACAACAACCATCCCAAAGGAGTAGGACGTCATCTACAGTATGTACCTGGCCCACAACAACAGCTCAGGCCTACAGTGGGAATAGATGACATCCCCTTCCCATCTAGCTATGAATAAATTAGCCAGGCTTGGGGCATACATAGCTACCATAAACACACCTCTCCATTGAAGGAAAAAATCTCCACCAAACCAAAAATCGTTCTGGGTGACTGAAAGTTTAAGGAGTTTCATAATAAATTCCTGTTGGCAGCTGGGTAGTGAAGAATTCCTATAGTATCTAAGGAGGTAACATCCACCGTCACCAACCAACAACCTTCTTTATAGTACTGATTTTTTTTAAAGATTAATGGTATGTCTGGTATCTATAAAGTATGTCAGAATCGCTTTAACCAGTGGCTGGGCCCCTATGCTGACATCACTGTGTAATCGGAAGTGAACGATTTTTCGTATGCTGGCTTGACTATTTTTATACAATGCGCATTTGCCTAGAATTAAGTGTAAGTGGAACACTTTTTATTAAAGTTAGGTTTTAAACTTTTTTACATGTGGAGTGTGTTTTGCTTCCTCTGAGGCCGTGTACACACAGTCGTTCCAAACCGATGAGAATGGTCCGACGGGCCGTTTCCATCGGTTCACACCATCGTTCCAAAAACCGATCGGGTCAGAACGCGGTGACGTAAAACACACGACGTGCTGAAAAAAACGAAGTTCAATGCTTCCAAGCATGCGTTGACTTGATTCTGAGCATGTGCGGGTTTTGAACCGATGCTTTTCTGTACTAACCATCGGTTTGGACCGATCGGTCAGCGGTCCATCGGTTCGATTTTAAAGCATGTTTTAAAATTTTTGACCGAAGGACAACAGACCAATGGGCCATACGGTAGGTTTGGACCGATGAAACTGAACTTCAGTCCATTCTCATCGGTTTGGAACGACCGTGTGTACGCGGCCTGAGAGTTTATATACTGGAGTGGCTATAAGAGTGTAAACCGGAGTAGCATTCCCTTGGATCTCAAGTGCCAGGTGGCTGGATCGAATTGTATACAGTTGATGAGTGGCGATATGATCCAGATATTCTGAACACAAGCGTTTTTACTCCTCTCTCTCTATAGAGGGTCAAAATTAGCTGGTAAGCACACATCTGTGCCTAACAGTGGTGGCATTCACATGGATCTTCTTTGAAAGCAATTACGGTGGTGGATTTAATTCACATAATCAGAGTGGACTGCTTTTCACTATATGAACTTTATTGTTTTAATATTTTTGGTTGTTGCTCACTAGAGTATGAAAATTTCTTGCACATTGTCTTGTGATTACTGTATAAGTCAACTATTAATTATGCCATTAGCGCAACAGATATATTTGTAGTTTTGTACTTACTGTGGTTCTTTTTATATATTTTTTGTGCAGAAGCGCAGTTATATTTTTCATTTTATTTAGTATTTACCTTACAGAGGCAGCAGGGCTGGACTGGATGGAGGAAGCCAGGAATAAAGTAAGTATTGCTTCTTCTTTTCATACACCCTAGAATCAAGGAGCCTTATAACTAAATGATAGGGGAGTGAATTAATTAAAACAGGGGTGCCAGCATCCCTATTAACTGTAGCTATACAACCAACATGTAAGTGGGACTTTACCGGCATTCCAAGATCAATGTACAAGATCAATTGTTTTAAAGAGGCCGCCGAGTAAACAGGAGATTCTCGCTGTATGTAATCTGACAGCGCTCATCCCACCCCCCTCCCTGAGATGGCTATTGATCAGGCTGAATTCATGGCAATGGGGAGGCTGCAGATGGGCATTAATCAATCTGCATTGATGGGCAATGGTGAGGCTGCAGTTGGGCATTGATCAAGCTGCATTTATGGGCAATAGTGAGGCTGCAGATGGGCCTTGATCAAGCTGCATTTATGGACAATTGTGAGGCTGCGGATGGGCATTGATCAAGCTGCATTGATGGGCAATTTTGAGGCTGCAGATGGGCATTGATCAGGCTGCATTGATGGGCACTGACCCTTATTTTGCTTTAAAGTTCTTTTTTTAAAGTTTTTTTCCTAAAACCTCCCTCTTAAAATGAAGGTGTGTGTTATTCACCTGTGCATGTTATATGCCAATAAATACGGTAAGTAAGATCAAAAAATTTGACAAATGAATTTTTCACTAGGTCATTATCACATAATGATAAATCTCTTTTGCTCTGGAGGCCTCTTCCAGAGGCAGGGGGAAACAATCAAATTCTCAGATCAGAAAACCCGGATCAGACCAAAACAATTGATCACCACTCTCTTGACTACAAAAGGTGCCAAAAACAAAATTTTCCTAGCATCCCACGTTAGGAGGGTGCCACGCAAGGATGCAATTTTTAGCTGATGCCAATAAATCTGGGTGAAAACCTATACAAACATATTGGAAATATAGCACATATTAATAGGGATTTCTCATAATTTCTCATAATTTCGGGCAGATGCCCATTAATCAAGGTGGAAGTCTGTACAAACATGTTGCAGGTGTAGTCGTTCTATAAAGCAGTTCACTTTAAAAATAGATTTTCCTTTTAGCTTCATGACGTTATATATAATTGCGTGTTTTTTTAGCTTCATTTTTTCACACAGACTTAAGCTGCCCATAGATGGATCTTTTTTTTTTTTAATTTAGCCAATATTTTCCAACAAGTTCCTTTGACAGAAGTTGATCATTAGATCGTCTTCTGTTGAATGGGAGCAGCAAGGTGTAGTCCTAGTCCCTGCTGAACCAGCTGAATTTTGATTATCTATGGCCAGCTTTACTTTTTGCTGCTGCGTGTTTCCCACTTGTGATGCTTACCCAAACTTTCAGTTGAGGAGCACATTATTGGCCCTTTTGGCACAGTGCACAGCGCTAACTTGGTGGAATCCTAGAACCACTGTCAATCACAGGTCTGGAAAAAAGAAGCAGAGGAATTGGTTTGTGCTAAAGGCTTTTGATGATGCCTCAGAAAGCAATAACACATCACTTTTAGCTGTAGTCCACATCAGGGTGCCTCCAGGGAGACCCAGTACTGTAGCGGAGTCATACTTAAAGGTGGAAATGCAAGGCGTGTTAATATAATAAAAGCTCTAGATCAGTGGTTCTCAACCTGGGGGTCGGGACCCCCTTGGGGGTCAAATGATGATTTGCCAGGGGGTCACCAAATCATGGGCTGTTCCTGAAGCCCACAGCCGCCCACTCAGTCGCCTATTCAGTTCACGGCATGGCTGGGGGGCAGAGACTAGAAATCAGCTGACATGAGGAATGTGAAGTGGAAGAGGCTGGAGGAGACCCTATCTCCTGATTTCAGCATAGGTGTCACTGCTACGAGACACTACAAAGTCTGAGACACCGTGAATGCGGAGACACAGTGAGTAACACTACCTGTGATTATAGTTGCCATTAAAAGTCCCGATTACAGTTCTCAGATCAGCAGATGACCTTGATTAAGAGCACCTAAGTTGACTGATCAGAACTCCCTGCCAGCACCACCACTGATCCTACTAACCCTACCCCCCACCAAGAAATAAGAGAAGAAATAAAAATAGAGAATGCATGGAAGAGAGAGAAAAAGAGGGGAAGGAACAAAGAAAAGGGGAGCGAAAGACCGCTAGAAAGAGGGATGGGGGGGGGAGAAAGGAGAACAAAGAGATAGAGGGGTACATCCTTAAATGCACCATAAGGAGTTTTAATATTGTACGAGTGGAAGGGACTCAGGGAGCGCTAAATGTCCATGAGTTAGGGGCACAAATTACTTGTCTTACCTTGGATGCTCACAACGCACGCTGCGAAAATAACTTTACCGTTAGGGGTCCCTGCAACCTGGGAAATTTTATCAAGGGGTCACAGCACTAGTAAGGTTGAGAACCACTGCTCTAGATGGAAAGAAGGCCTGTACAGAAAAGGGCACAGCAGAGATGGATATATCTGAGGTCTGCTTCTATACTGTATATGTTGCTTTAATAACACTTTAGGTCTACAGTCCTGCTGTCACATTTACATCAACCATGCTGTCAGAGAAGAGTCTGTTTCATTGTTATTAATGTAATTCAGTTAACTGACAGAACTGAATCAACAAATTGGGTCAAACCCAGTAGCAAACAAACCCAAACAGGCAGACGAGACAAGGTCGTTACGCAGACACAAGGTCATGGTGGGCAGGAATTAGTGGAATTCATAATACGCAGCAATATGAGTCAAGTGCTAGCATCTGGGTCAGAAGAACTTCAAACCCATCATAAAGCTTTACTATGATGGCAAGCATAAACTGCCCCTGAGAAAAGTGCATAAACAATAATGATGTCACCCTTTTGCCCCTGTTCACTTTGTAACCTACTACACAAATTGGGTGGAATTTGGTTCCTTTTGGTATAAAGAATGATGTTAAAGTGACACTAAACTCTTGTGGCACTGTGGTTGCCTGGATGGAGGGTTGTAATTCCAATGTACACCAGCGATTGTCTCTCAGCAGCCAGCAGACCTTAGTATTGCACCTGATGCTGGCTGTTTGGAGAGCATTTAGATCCTCCCCTACTAAGCGCCTATTGCACTGGTGTTATATCATGAATCAGCAGAAGAGGTGGCCAGATCTGCGTGGCTACACAGGAAACTGGGACCAGACTGCATATGATTTAAGTGAGAGTCAAACACAGTGAAACAAAATCCTTACAAACACCAGCACACAACAAACATAAAAGTAAAATGAATGAATGAATGACTTGTATAGCGCAACTCATGCGAACTGAATCGCCTCTGGGTGCTTTCAGTGAAAGTGAACCAAAAATAACCAATAACAGAATACTTGACTAAGCCTAACTAACAACTAACTATATACATTATATACAGAATGGGGAACACCGAAAAGCAGGGTAAAACTGGAGGTGCAGGGAGCAGATGGGAAGGGGAAACAAAACTGGGATCAGGAACAAGGCGTCGCAGTTACAGCGGAAACAGTATACAGGGTACAGGGCAGGAAGCAAGAGCAAGATCTAGGCACACAGAATCTGGCAGCAGCAAAGCACTGGAGCGAGAGGCACTTAGCAGGGAGGACCTAAATACCCTCCCAGCAGCCAGCATCAAGTGGAAACTAATTACTGGGGTCTTCTAGCTGCTGGGGGACACCCACTGGTGGACACTGGAATTAAATCCCTCCTCTCAGGGAACCACAGTACCACCAGCAGGTGATCCAGGTCCTGACCTGCCAATTCACAGATGCAATACCCTTTTTGAGTTACTGTACATGCTCAGTAACTCAAATAGTGATGCTGTGATCCTGGGACACAGCCTTATTGGGGCAGAGAATAGAGACGCGGGACTGTATAGGCAAATCCAGGACAGATAGCATCTATGGAGCAGAACCTCATGTGGCTGCCCCTCCCTTTCCCAGAGTGCTACTGTAGAGGTTTTTTTATTAGGACAAATTTAGGTATTAAAGCTAGCTCTGAGTAAAAATAAGTTCATGCTTGCTTCACACCTAAACGTTGTGGTAACACATACATTTTATTCCGTATTATCGCAAAGCACAATAATAGTAAGTTGAAGTGCTATTTATTTATTTATTGGTCCTTTAATGCACAAGTACAGTTGGTGCCAACAGGTCCACACTGCAGCGCAGCACAAAGTACACACCATGGGTTGTAGTGCTCTGCATTAAAAAAAAATGCAGGGCTTTTACTTTTTCATTGGCGTGTGTTAAGGCAACCCATTCATTGAGAGTGGGCTGCCTACCCATGGCAATGAAATTAAAAATACAACTGCACTTTTTTTTTATGTGGCATTAACAGCCACAATGGAACAGCCAAGTGTTAAGGAGTGGGTGTCTTAATGTTTTTTATGCTTACAATAATAGATTCAATTATGTTTTTTTTTGTTTGTTTTAAGTAGGGTGGGGTAAACTCCAAGATGCTCTCCGATTATCCATTACTATGTTCAAGTGTTTGTTTCCTCATGGAAGATCACACCTAAGGCCTCGTACACAGGACCGAGGAACTCGTCGTAAATGAAACATAGTTTTCCTCGACGAGTTCCTTGTTAGGCTTGTCGAGAATCTTGACAAGCTTTCTTTGCGTACACACTGTCAAGACAAAATCTCGTCGTTCTCAAACGCGGTGACGTACAACACGTACGACGGCACTATAAAGGGGAAGTTTGATTCCACTGGCGCCACCCTTGGGGCTGATTTTGCTAATCTCATATTACTGCCTGTTAAGTAAAAGTTTTGTGAGAGACGATTCGCGCTTTTCAGTCTGTTACAGCGTGACGAATGTGCTATCTCCATTTCAAACCCTACTTTTACCGAAGGCACGCTCCCATCTCATACTTTATTCTGAGCATGCGCGGGTTTCTAAGCATACACACGAACGTGTTTCTCGTCGTAAACCAGCCGACGGGAAACACGACGAGGAAATTGCGACTCCCGACGAGGAAAAAGAGAACTTGTTCTCTTTTTATCTCCTCGAGTTCCTCGACAGTTTTCGACGAAAAACATACACACGACCGTTTTCCTCTGCAAAAAAGCTCTGCCACCAAGTTTCTTGATGGATTCTGTCGAGGAAAACGCTCGTGTGTACGAGGCCTTACAGAGGGAACTTGATTTGCCACTGTAATTTCCACGTACATTCTTATCCATATGTTCTCCATCAGGGTTCCATGGTAATCTATGGATCCTCTAAAGATTGCAGGGTTTCCTGAGCTGTGGATGATTGAGCTTACATCAGATGGTTCCTGTTTAGTTCCAGTTCCAACACCGTTTGACAAGGCCGGTGGTATAACATGATCTTTTTAGCTGTCTCTAATGGCGGCATTCTGACTACCCCTGTAATAGGGTCATTGTTCCCCCTGACTACCAATGTAAGGGACATTGTTTCCCCTGACTACCAATGTAGGGACATTCTTCCCACTGACTACCAATGTAGGGAACACTCTTCCCCCTGACTACCAATGTAAGGGGCATTCTTCCCACTGACCACCAATGTAAGGGACATTTTTTCTGTTGCCCAACAATATAAAGAGCATTTTCCAACTGACCACCAATGTAAGGGTATTCTGACCACCAATATAAAGAGCATTCTTCTCACTGACCACAAAGATAAGGAGCATTTTTCAACTGACTACCAATGTAAGGGGCATTCGTACCACTGACCACCAATGTAAGGGGCATTTTTTCTGTTGCCCACCAATATAAAGAGCTTTTTTCTCACTGACCACCAATATAAAGAGCATTCTTCTCACTGACCACAAGGATAAGGAGCATTTTCCAACTGACCACCAATGTAAAGACATTCTTCCCACTGACCACCAATGTAAGGAACATTCTTCCCACTGATCACCAATGTAAGGGACATTCTTCCCACTAACCACCAATGTAAGGGACATTCTTCCCACTGACCACCAATGTAAGGAGCATTCTTCCCACTGACCACCAATGTAAGGGACATTCTTCCCACTGATCACCAATGTAAGGGACATTCTTCCCACTGACCACAATGTAAGGGACATTCTTCCCACTGACCACCAATGTAAGGGACATTCTTCCCACTGACTACCAATGTAAGGGACATTCTTCCCACTGATCACCAATGTAATGACCACTGACACAGATGAATTAATTTAATCTCAAGTTGCCCGAGACTTGGAAATTATTTGGAGGTTTCCTCTGGGGTAAAAGATTGATAAACACTGTTCTAATCAAAGCAACTGAGACCTCTGTTTTCTATGTTAGAAACAGACTGAAGTAACTGACAACAGCAATTCAGACAAACACTGCAGTATGTCTTTTTTTTTAACCCCAAATAAAGTAAATGCACACAAATCAAACCAACCGGTACCTTCGGGTACAGAAAATAATAAATATAATATACTTTGTCTATCTTGTGTTTTGACAAAGTGAAAACCGAACTGCATGAAATCTAGTTATTCAGAAAGCTGTCAGCTTGGGTTGAGGACAGATTAGATATTAGTAACTCTATGCGGGCTCCCTAGATGAGGCTACAACCAACCAATATTCAGCACTCTAACGTACTTTAATATATCTGCATTATTGGCTGTTTATTTCCTTGCCTTGTTGGGTATTGTTTTTCTTCTGCTGACTTCCAACTCTTACATCCTGGTGGCATGATGACCTTTTCAAAGCCAGGGCATAGACTGCCAACCTGGTCCCCAAACACTTTTTAGGACAATAACTTGCATATTAGCCTTTAAAATTAGCACTTTAGATTTCCAATGTTCGAGTCCCATAGACTTTAAAGCGGTAGTTCCCCCTCCAAAATTTTTTTACCCTTAGATTCCTGCTCATTTTGTCTAGGGGAATCGGCTAGTTGTTTTAAAATCGACGCTGTACTTACCGTTGTAGAGAGCCATCTTCTCCGCCGCTTCCGGGTATGGTGTTCGGGTATGGGCGTTCCTTCTTGATTGACAGTCTTCCGACGGTTGCGTCACGAGTAGTCGAAAGAAGCTGAATGTCGGCGCGGCTCTATACGGCGCCTGCGCACTGACGTTCGGCTACTTTCGGAATATCGTGACGCGATAGATGCGACCGTCGGAAGCCTGTCGGAAGACTGTCAATCAGGAAGGAACGCCCATACCCGAAGACCATACCCGGAAGCGCCGGAGAAGATCGCTCTCTACAACGGTAAGTACAGCGTCGATTTTAAAACAACTAGCCGATTCCCCTAGACAAATTGAGCAGGAATCTAAGGGTAAAAAAATTTCGGAGGGGGAACTACCGCTTTAACAGGGTTCTAAAGTTCACACGAACATTTGGTGTGTTCGCAAGTTCTGGTCATCCCTCTTGGCCTTACTCGTGCCTTTACTTTCTGTCCCATGGAGGCGAGCATCATACCTCTCAATGGCCGATATAATAATCGCCCTCTCCTCTGGGGAGAAGTTTCTCTTCCTCTTATCACTGCGAGGAGCAGGCATGGCACAAAGTAAGACACAGCAAAAGTACTTACACCTCAGGAAACCAAACGGGTGTACTTTTGGACTCATTTGCTATGAGAATACGGAGCTTACCTCTCTAAGTTACGTCGGCGTAACGCATATGAGATGCGCTACGCCGGCATAAAGATGCGCCGATCTACGTGAATCTGGGCCTAAGAGTAGGATACCATTAAAGTTCATGTGCGTGTAAAGGCAGGCGTCCTAATACTTTTGGTAATGTGTGTATTTACTGTGTATATACAGTATATATATATATATATATGTAGCGCTACCCCCTCAGGAGCCGCTGGTTAGATTTGGGATCGGCGTAATTATGTTACCTCTACGATGTGTCTAGGGATGATGATGGTGGTGTGAAGCAATGACGGAATGTCCAAATAGCAGGGTGATGTTTTCAATGCTTTATTACTGGTCCAACATGACCAACAATCCAACTGAGGTAGATAGAAGTAGGTTGGTGAAAGAAGAAACGTGCAGATTCAGGCCTATGGATAGATTGAAGCAGTCCTGCTTCTAGTAGCAGCTTTTACTTCGTCGCCACTTCAGCCGAAGTGGGTATAGTCCCCCCGGACAGGTCCCTCTCACAGCCCTGGCAGCCGGAGCGTCACTAGAACTCAGGGAAGGAACAAATCTCTGCCACAGACTTGGCTCTAATAGGATTAGGATTTAGTGATGAGACCTCTGCCACAGGCCTAGTACTTGAAAGCATGGATAGTAGACAGAATCCTCCCAGTAACACAATCTTGCCTGAATCTTCCCCAGGTAGACTTGATAGTTTGGGTCACCGACTGACAGTTTGCAGCATACAACCTGTCAGTGTCCGGTCACCCAGATCCCCGATGGTTCGTCTAAGCCCTATTGGATCACCTGCCTCCGGGCTCACCTCAGACCGACTCCCCACCAAACAGCACAACTCGTTTTGGATCTTCTTAATAAAGTTGGGGGACCCAGTAAGTCACTGGGGCCCCTTTGGCAGCATCAGTTGCTCCGGGCCATGAGGGCCCAGAGTCAGGAACTCCGCATAGCACGTGCGCCCCAGGCTGGTAGGCCATATCGCCGTGGCCCGTGATGTGCGCACACCCTAAAGGTGGGTGCCGCACCTGGAACCAGGAACCCGCGAAGAACCCCACAAAATGGCGTCTGCCACAGAAATACCCTCCCCCAGCATGCCCCGCGAGGGAAACACTCCTCTAATTGGCTGCTGGAGGAAAGCGGCTCCGCCCGGACCCCTCTGGCGCCACCTGCCATCCAGAGATGAGACTGCATCTCTGGAGCACAGAATGACCCACAGGACAATCCAGAACCGACAGAAACACAATTTAGTAAACAGCACGGATGAGAGCAAGGTAACTCTCTCATCCCCCACTAAATTTGACATAGCACCTGTACTGAAAAGTACACAGGTGCTACATATATATATATATATATATATATATATATACATATATATATATATATAAAAGTTTTTTTTGGGGACTTTGAGTGAGGCACAAGACACATACCCCATAAACATGTGATACATGGTTGAACATGAGTATTTTTATCTATATAAAAGGCAATGGCATACAAAAAATAAGAATTTGTATATATACAAACATGCACGCATCTGAATCGCATAGTATCCCATCGAAGTACAGGTGGTCCCCTACTTACAAACATCTGACTTACAAACGAATCCTACCTACAAACGGAGGGAAAAAGGGTACCAAATAGGATCTAATGTTTTGCCCAGAAAGTAAGAAAGAAGGTAAGGCAAGGGGAAACAAGGGCCCGAATTCAGATACGAGATACGACGGCGTATCTCCAGATACGCCGTCGTATCTCTGAGTGCGGGCCGTCGTATCTATGCGACTGATTTAGAGAATCAGTTACGCATAGATTTGTATTAGATCCGACCGGCGTAAGTCTCTTACACCGTCGTATCTTAACTGCATATTTACGCTGGCCGTTAGGGGCGTGTACGCTGATTTACGCTTAGAAATATGTAAATCAGCTAGATACGCCAATTCACGAACGTACGCCCGGCCGACGCAGTACAGATACGCCGTTTACGTTAGGCTTTTCCCGGTGTAAAGTTACCCCTGCTATATGAGGCGTATATGAGGCGTACCAATGTTAAGTATGGACGTCGGACCAGCGTCGAATTTTTCACGTTTTACGTCGTTTGCGTAAGTCGTTCGCGAATAGGGCTGGGCGTCATTTACGTTCACGTCGAAAGCATTGGCTTCTTGCGGGTTAATTTGGAGCATGCGCACTGGGATACTTTCACGGACGGTGCATGCGCCGTTCGTAAAAAGCGTCATTTACGTAGGGTCACATTAAATTTACATAACACACGCCCACATCTACCACATTTGAATTAGGCAGGCTTACGACCGGCCTATTTACGCTACGCCGCTGCAACTTTGGTTTGAGAATACGGCACTTGCCTGTCAAAGTTGCGGAGGCGTAACGTAAATAGGATACGTTACGCCCGCACAAAGATACACTGTTCTACGTGAATCCGGGCCAAGATGTGTATCTCTTCTTGTTTATGTATGCCATTGCCTTGTATATAGATAAAAATAGTCATGTTCAACCATGTATCACGTGTTTATGAGGTATGCTTTGTTTATATAGCAAATAAACAATTTTACAATTTCTCTTACCACGTGTCTTGTGCCTCACTCAAAGTCCCAAAAACCCTTTCTTATTTCTGATTTAGGGATGGAGGTGCATGTTATATGCCCCCCCCCCTTTAGATAATTTGTTCTTTATATACTTCCAGGGGAATCTTTTTTTTATTTTTGTATACTCATCAATAAAGCCTTGTTTATTCACTGATAATTATTTGTGGTTGATTTGCTTCCCCGTGCTTCACTGTGGTGGCTGCATTGATCGAGTGATCCCTTTTATAGGGAGACTCGATTGATGACGTCACTCCTACAGCCACATCCCCCTACAGTTGTAAACACACACTAGGTGAACCCTAACTCCTACAGCGCCCCTGTGGTTAACTCCCAAACTGCAACTGTCATTTTCACAATAAACAATGCAATTTAAATGCATTTTTTGCTGTGAAAATGACAATGGTCCCAAAAATGTGTCAAAATTGTCCGAAGTGTCCGCCATAAAGTCGCAGTCACGAAAAAAATCACTGATCGCCACCATTAGTAGTAAAAAAAATAAAAATAAAACTATCCCCTATTTTGTAAACGCTATAAATTTTGCGCAAACCAATAGATAAACGCTTATTGCATTTTTTTTTAACAAAAGTAGGTAGAAGAATACGTATCGGCCTAAACTGAGGAAAAATAATTTTTTAGATATGTTTTTGGGGGATATTTATTATAGCAAAAAGTAAAAAATATTGCATTTTTTTTTCAAAATTGTCGCTCTATTTTTGTTTATAACGCACAAAATAAAAACCGCAGAGGTGATCAAATACCACCAAAAGAAAGCTCTATTTGTGGGGAAAAAAGGACACCAATTTTGTTTGGGAGCCACGTCGCACGACCGCGCAATTGTCTGTTAAAGCGACGCAGTGCCGAATCGCAAAACCTGGCCTGGGCATTTAGCTGCAAAATGGTCCGGGGCTTAAGTGGTTATATACTTCCAGGGCAATCTTTTTTTTATTTTTGTATACTCATCAATAAAGCCTTGTTTATTCACTGATAATTATTTGTGGTTGATTTGCTCTTAGATTATCGTTTGGGCCCACTATTGGTCCCAACCCCCCCCCCCCCCCCCTTGTTTTTCCTGTATGTTATATGCACCTCATTTAAAGTCCCAAAACCCCTTTTGCTTTCTATACAGTATATATATAGAGATCAATATATAGATATATGTATATAATACAAACAGCATTCTGCCTTTAAAAAGTGTACATTGCTTAAACAACTCCGGCAGTTAATCAATATCCACTGGCCAAAGATTGTCTTGACTTGCCTAACCGTCATGCCTATCTTTACCTATCTTCCCTTCCATTACTGACGTGACAGCTGGATTCAATCTAAAGGCACCGTTTCGCTTTAATTTGGCCATCAGGGACCAAAGTCTAGACTAATTTATTTCCTAATATATACACCTAAACATTTGCATGTCAACATAAAAGAGGACGTTGCTGCAATTTCTTTAAGAAGAGAGTCTACGGTGTTGAATTAATGAATTGGGATAGATGCTGGTGGAACGAAGTATTAGGGAGTAGCTTGCTAGTTTAACCCTATCATCTCAAACGAATTACCTCATTTGTTAGTTGCCTATTGAAAAAAAATGTATCTGTATTTTTTTATTTTTTTTCCTTGCAAGGAGGACTGGGACTTTTAATGAGTCGCATAGTCATCTTCCTCCCGCGCTCCGTCTCTCTTTTTCTCTCTCTCTCTTTGCAATGTCTTCTTAGTTCTTGGCAGCTGAGCTTGTGACTTGAGACATTAATTACTAGCACAGTGTGTTGTTTATCCTCCTTATTAACACACCTGTGCTGTTGGTACCGTGTACGAGTCGCTGTCTCGCTTCACGTGTGCTTTTGTCCTGTCAGAATGGTGTCCGCTCTTCCACTGGAAATAGAGGGATTACTGATTAACCCCTTGAGAGCAGCCTGCACCATGCCTGAACATTGATTTCCGATAGGGAACGCGGGGATTCAGAGGCTGGAGAGTCAAGGGTCTAACTGCATTAGAGACGGTGCGCTTTATAATACAGGGGGATAAAAAAGAAATATATAAAAATATATTGGCTTTGTGATGTAGACAACAGAATCAGATTTCTCCATCTCCGTTAAATTTTAGGTCTGCTCTGATGAATCTTGCAAGATTAAAGCACAGTGGTAATTACACCTTGTGATTTTTGCCTAATTAGTGCCTTATTTTTCTTATTTTGCTTTTCTTAAAATGTCTGGTCCTCCATGACAAATAAACAAGTGAGCCTAATTACTTGTTCTCCCGCTACTTTAGGTAGGCCATTTATAATACCACACACTGCCTGTCTGCATTGCAGGTAGATGCGATGCATGACAAAATAGCCGATATTAAATGTGGGTGTGCATTTATAGGGGAATTTTGTTCAAAGACTTTGGGCCAGATTCACGTAGAAGTGCGGCAGCGTAACGTAAAATAATTAGTAAAAACTTTTTGGTTTCCAAACCTTATTTAAAAAAAAAATGAAATGTTTTTGTTCAAAAATGTAAAAAACAAATGAAAAAAGGGCTAAGCCCTCATTCACATGAGGCGGACTCTGTTCCTACGGAGTCCACCTGTACCCGACAGCTCAGGGGGAGATCAGTCCGCAGATCTCCGCTGAGCCGACGGATGACAAGCTCCTCTCTGCTCACTGAGCGGCTTGTCGGGCACCGCTGTCTCCTATGGAGCGATCTGATGAAAATGCATGTCCGTTTTCATTAGATCTTACCCGATCCGCATAGACGGATGGGGACGTGCCCCCCATACGTCTGTTTTTAGCGGATCGGATAGGGTCAGATGTCAGTGGACATGTCTCCGCTGACATCCGACGCTCCATAGGGATGCATGGAGCTTCTCTGTTATCTTTGTATCCGCTAAGAATGATTTTAGTATATTTTTTGTGAAAATTTTGTTTTGATATATTTGAGGCGGGCCCTGCCAGGTAGGCTGTATGGGGCCCCGTGATTTCTAACAGCAGCCCTGCATATTATATAATGATTTCACCGCTATGTTTAACTGACTGTTGTCCATCTGAAACCTATGTTTCTAGTAAAGGTGGCTCATTTTAAAATTGTGGGCTTCATAAAAAAATCCCAAATTTTTCTAAGACCAGCTCAACGCAGACAAGAGCCTTGTAATAGTATTATATAATTAATGGTGTCACCTAAATTGTGATTTTTTATTTATTTTTTACATATTTTAAAAGACACCAGAATATAGACCAAGTGACACAGTTTCTTGTCCTAAAGCAGAGATATCAGCTATAGTGGGGGAGTAGAATCTTTGAGCCTGGGAAAGTCTACCTATATGGATTTCCAGGGTTTTTAAGAAGCTGTTGGATTATTTTACAGGACCCTGACCACCTAAAACTGAGCAATATTTTTTTGACAGACTTATGCCGCGCACACACGATCGGAAATTCCGACAAGAAAAGTCAGATGTGAGCTTTTGGTCGGAAATTCCGACCGTGTGTAGGCTCCATTGGACTTTTGCTGTCGGAATTTCTGCCAACAAAAGATTGAGAGCAGGTTCTCTATTTTTCCGACGGAAAAAAAGGTCCTATCGGAAAATCCACTCTTCTGTATGCAATTCCGATGTGCAAAAAAACACGCATGCTCAGAATCATGCAGAAGAGCCAAACTGCCTATTGAACTTCATCGATCTCGGCTCGTCATATGTCTTGTACGTCACCACGTTCTTGACGGTCGGAATTTCCGACAAGATTTTTGTGACCGTGTGTATGCAACACAAGTTTGAGCCAACATTCCGCCAGAAAAAATCCACTGCTTTCTTGTCGGAATTTCCGATCGTGTGTACTGTTTACTGTTTACAGTTGGGAAATTGGTAGAATGTTTTTTCTACGTGTTACTGATGTTGGGCTCCCACTACGACAATATTCCCGCCTAAAAATGGCTCACGTAAACCTTTCAGAAAGTGTTACAAATTTACAGTTTGTTCCAAACTCTCCATAAAGTTTGTACCTCTTGCTTAGTCCTCCAATATAGGTTAACCCCCTTTGCTTCTCTTTGCAGGTTCGTGCCAGTGCCATTGCCCAGGATGCAGACCAGAATTACGACTATGCCAGTAACAGTGTGATCCTCCACCTGGATGCAGGAGATGAAGTCTACATTAAGCTAGACGGTGGTAAAGCTCATGGGGGCAATAACAACAAATACAGTACCTTCTCTGGGTTCATCATTTACTCGGACTGAGAAGGCCCCTGTAAGGACAGTGCCCAGGCTCACCTTCACTGCCAGGAAGCAAGGAGCCCACCAGAGAAGCATGGGCTGGCTACCTGGAACATTTATGTCCCCTACACCGCACCTTGTGTGCCTGGGGTTGTGTAGCTGCTTCCCCTTCTCTATGAGTCCTTATCTCTCTTGTGTCATTGACTCACTCCTGCACCTTCTCCTATGCTTCACTGTGTCTCTGCTCAATAAGAACTTGCTACTGCCACCTTGTTTAAACTGCCCTCCCCCATAAGCGCTAGTATGTCCCATTGGCAGGGCTCATGTCACTTTACAGAACTCAAACCTATACCTTTTCTTCTAATGTTCATCGTGATCTGCTTTCCCATGATATGTCCTTCAAAAGCTTACAGTTGAGACACTTAATTTTCTCTTGCTAATGAAACTAAAGACGTCATTTGAACATGACATCTGTGACCTGACATTGCTAAGAACTGAGTCTCAGACCATGTAAAAATTGATCTGGTCCAAACAACATGACCCTCTTCAACTAGGTGGATCTTTAACATAGTGCACGTATTTCTTTGCATTTCCCTGTTTTTTTGTGTTCTCCAGTCATGAATTAATTTTTCTACCTGGCTTCATCCTTGCATACCCAGCAAAGCGTTAGCATCTCTAAACATTTATTTTTCTAATGATCCTAATCATATACCAAGGCTCATGCACGATTACCTCTGTAAAGACTGATGCATGTCTCTACTACACCTCATCTTAATACACCTCCACCAAACCCCCATATGAATCTCACTGCCAAGCCTGCTTCATGCTTATGCAACATTTCATCCTTCTAAATATCTACCATGACTTACGCATAAACACCTCAGCCAACTGTAATGCTTGTATCCTTTTGCCTCATTTTCATCCTTCCACCCCATGGCATGCATTTATCTCCATGTCGAACTTATTGAAACGTATCTGCTCAGCATTAATGCCTGTAGTACCTGCTAACATGGTGGCTGCATCATAAAACATAAACACTTGGGGGTAGATTCAGAAAGATCAGCGGATCTTTCTGCTGGCGTAACGTATGTCATTTACGTTACGCCGTTTTTCAGGCAAGTGCTTTCACAAAGCACTTGCTTTTGAAGTTGAGGCGGCGTAGCGTAAATCACCCGGCGGAATTCAAATTAGGCGGGTAGGGGGCGTGTATTATTTAAATGAAGCGCGTCCCCGCGCCGAACGAACCTGCGCAATCGCCGGCCGCGACTGAATCCCAGTGCGCATGCTCCAAACGATGTCGGCAACTCGTCATGCTTCCGACGTGAACGTAAATGACGTCCAGCCCCATTCACGGACGACTTACGCAAACGACGTAACTTTTTAAAATTCGACACGGGAACGACGGTCATACTTAACATAGGATACACCTCATATAGCAGGGGTAACTATACGCCGGGAAAAGCCTAACGTAAACATCGTAAATGTACTGTGTCGGCCGGGCGTATGTTCGTGAATTCGCGTATCTAGCTGATTTACATATTCTAGGCGTAAATCAGCGTACACGCCCCTAGAGGCCAGCGTATATATGCAGTTAAGATCCGACGGCGTAAGAGACTTACGTCGGTCGGATCTTAGTCAAATCTAAGCGTATCTGATTCTATGAATCCGGCGCATAGATACGACCAGCCTGACTCAAAGATACGACGGCGTATCAGGAGATACGCCGTCGTATCTTTTCTCTGAATCTACCCCTTAGATTTTTAATCATCCACCTGAAAAAACTTATTCATGCTCTGGTAACCCTAATGACTGAATTCCTTCACCAAATCCAAATTTGTGTAAACTTGTAATTCTTGCTGTAATCCTCCAAGTTCAATTGTATGGCTCAGAAAAACAGTCTTGCCTCTTGGTTTCCACTACACGTATTCTCGATTGGAAGATACCTAAGCTTATAGTTACAAGCTTTGTTATTCCTAATTAGTCTTATTTCTTTGCTTGTTGACCTTGATGGCAAAATGAATTACCTAAATTGTACTAGCCTATGTTATGACAATGTTTACTTGTAATAACAGTATAATATAATTATTATAATAATAATAATAATTATGTATAATAATTATTATTACAGATTTAAAATATAATGAATATAATATATTGATATATAATTATATTAAATATAATATATATCAATATATCATTTTAAATCTAATTTAATTACTTTCAAATAAAAGTACCTCAGTTGCAATATTTCCATTCAAGACAGGATAAACCCATCTTCGTTTCATCATAGCTTCTTTGGTTTCTTATGCCTTTCTTGTAATTATTCATTGTACCTAAACTACAGTATACCCACAGTCTCCTACTTGATGTCCCCCTTCTACCTCATTATCTGTATTTCTAGAGTTCCCAAATAAATTGTGTAATTATTATATATATTCTAAGAAAGAGAGAGAGTCATAAATAACCCTTCAGACTAAAACATGTACATCACGAATTGGACAATCGTTATAGCAACTCAAAAGCTCTGTTATAAACACACAGTCTATCAAATTATGACTTTTCTATCATTTGATGGCAGAATCAATCAGATTTAGCAGCAGCTTTCTAAAGGCGTTCCTAAAGACTTGTTAATTAAAAAAGTAACACTCTAATGCTAAAATAATATGTTTTTCTGTACTTTTCCATCCACGTCCATCTGTGAAGTTTCACAGCTGTTTATTTTTTTGTACTAAAAGATGCAACCCCGCCGAGCCTTGCGATAACCTCGACAAAGCTAGAGAACAGTACACACGAGTAATCTTCACGAAGGCCAGTGACTGTGACCTGTTGTGGATGGCCAATGGTTTTGTTGGGACTAGATGAGAAGGGCATCAAGGCCTAGGCCTAAGTTGGTAGACTTTTATGGGGTGATTAATAAGGAGGACGGAAATAAGAGATGTTGACCTGACCAGCCAGTGTTGTTTTCGAACCTGCACCAAAAAAAAAAAATGACAAATTGAATCTTGATCTTGATTTTCTTTCCTTTAGATTTAATATGTCATTTTTGTTGTCTTGTCGTATGTCTTAGATATGTTAGTATACAAGATAAAAGAGAAGAAAAAGAGCGGAAGGCGCACCGACCTCGTGTGATACTGATAAAAAATGTATTTATTCCAATAGTAAAATCAATGGTTATACTCACAAATTTGGAGTTAAAAACAGGCTTTAAAAATGAATACAGCAGATATCCAGCATCGTCAGTGGAACACGAATAATCGTTTGAACCAATCAGTAGAAATAGGTGTGTATGTATATTTAGTCCCACAATCACCACGGCGAGGGAGCACTGCAGACCACGTCAGCTCTGAGGAAAGGGGTACGCCCCCGAAACGCGTCAGCTTTTATTTCTACTGATTGGTTCAAACGATTATTCGTGTTCCACTGACGATGCTGGATATCTGCTGTATTCATTTTTAAAGCCTGTTTTTAACTCCAAATTTGTGAGTATAACCATTGATTTTACTATTGGAATAAATACATTTTTTATCAGTATCACACGAGGTCGGTGCGCCTTCCGCTCTTTTTCTTCTCTTTTATAGTTTCATGAACACCCACGATTCTGAGGAGGGCTGCAAGACTCTAGATGATAACTTTTAATTGAACTGCACCACTGCATAGTATTCCCTTCAAAATATCAGAGCGCAGGAGACTTGTTCTTGTATAGTATACAAGATAAAACAGTAGCAAGTTAAATGTCCAACCAACTCAATAGTAATATCTTAGTTTTAACCCTCCTCCTATGTTAGCTTTCTGTTACTATCCATGATGTTAACGGGTCGGTTTTGACCCATGTCTTAAATCAGCCATAAAATACCCTCTGAACAATTATTTATCATCCAATTTGTTTCTTTTTTTTTTCACAAGAAAATCCAATTTGTTTCTTACCTCTTGGTTACCTTGTTAGGCTTCTTTATCCTTGAAAAGATTGGTTTTAATATTTTTGGTGTGACCCCTTAGACCTTTCTTTTGATAGCATACTTCTCATTTTAAAATTTAAAAAATGGTAAAATAAACCTCAATAGAATATTATAAATTGGTCCTATGTTTCTTTACTTTATTTAGAGAAGCAGACAAGCAGGCAAAGAGATAGGCCCCTCCCTAACTACAGCTCACAGGGTTGAGAGGTGATTGGCTGTCAGTGTTACTAAGCAGAGAGAGTGTTTATGATTTCAGTTTTGGCACTTATTAGTGTCCTATAATCCTATATTATAACTGGGTCAGAATTGACCCTAACACCATAAACATCTTAAAGCGGAGTTCCAACCACAATTAGCATTTTTTAAATGTATGTCCTTTCATCCTGCGTTTTTATAATATAAATCTGGTCACTTACTATTTTACAATCCGCCGCCGATCCGCATAGATATTCAAAAAAGATAGTTTATAAAACTATATCTACACCATTGTCATTTTGCTTGTGGGCAATGTGAAGCCTACAGGCACTTACTTCCTGGAAGTCTTGGATGGGGAGTGATAATTGGACAGCGCACTGCATCCTGGGAAATGATGACACACACTTCCCAGGAGCATTAGAGGGAGATGATGTCAGAAACCTAGGTGGATTCAAAGGCAGATTTCGTGGGACCGCATAGCAATAGGCATTTCCAGATGAGTAAAAAAAAAAAAAAAATGTTTTTTTCTTTTTTAGTCGTAAGCTAGAGTTTAAAGCAAAATAGTTTTTTTTTATGGAACCTCCACTTTAATTTTCACCACAGTATTTTATAATTTAGTGAAAAGGATTCTTTTTCTATTACATTGTTTAAATAGAGGTTCCTGACAAAGTAAAAAAATCTTGATGCAATAAACAAATTTATGTGATACTTATAGACATTCAAAACCTGAAAACGGGTCGGTTCTGACCCTAACACAAGAGGAGGGTTAAATGGAACCTTATGGGCTGAGCTTGCCCTGGCTTTGGATACTTGAGAAGTGAGATTTGAGATGACTCTGTCTATCCAGGAATTTTGGGTAGCTCCCACCCTCTTTTGGGTGGCCCAACTTCAACTGCTATGGAATGCATATACTGGCCACAGGTGTGTAGATCTTCGAAATAAAGCATAAGCACCTCACCAATAGTGTCCCCAGGACATACCGTATAAGAAATTGTCAGATGGTTTATTTCTCCAGCATCTACCAAGAACTGAAATATAATTTTGGTGTTTACTAGAAAAGGAAAAAAACCTTGCTCCTATACCACTATGCCTCCCTAACAATGTCAGAATGGCCATCGTACCTAGTAGAGAATATTATAGTAGGCCAATATCTCATGTGACTTAATAAATCATTTTTGGTGTGAGTCAAATTCGAAAAATACTTGTACTGCATTCTAGTATCTTTTTGTAGGACATAAATTCATAACTGTAAATGATACTGCATTTACTGGGGTTAATGTACTAAAATGTAGTGGAGTGATGTTCACTGAAAACATCCAGTCATGTGCTAAGTGTTTCGTTCAATATTCCCATATACTAGGTTGAATGTTTGACGTCAATTGTAAAATGTCTGATTACATGATTTTTTTTTATTGTTTTATTTTTTAAATTACTGTTATGGACCTCTCTAAATTACTGATGACTGATTCCAGTAATACAAATGACTGATTTCCTTATATCTGTATGTCGCTGCTCCCAAGTGTCTCACTTTTAAGCATACATTTTCATATATCTCTAAGAAGTGGGTGCTTAATATTGGTATGATTTGGATAGGTGGTGTAGACAAAGCAATGGTGGGTCAAAAGGTGGTCAATTGCTGTCCTTGTTTTGAAAGCCAGGCAAGTGTAGGCAATGCACTACAGCTGCTAAAAGCCAAACTCCAGGAGCAACAAATGCAATTAAAATACATCTTTTTGAACTGTTGTACCTGACAAAAAATGTGTAGTTCTGGTTAGCTTGTAGTAGGATAGGGGTAGTTTAGTGGCAGTTACGTCCTTCGTGTTTTCCTCCTCGTTGGGTGCAAAGCAAGGGTCACATAAGAGGACTACCCCAGGGTAGGTTCTTTTGGGCTACACTAGGCACTTTGGATAGGGTCACTTCCTTACACATGGTGTACCTTTACTGGAACAGACGTCTGTTCACTGATAAACTCTTGTGATGTATTATACACCACCATGGTCTCTGATGAATTTAGAAGGGATATGCAGAGCCCTTGCCCTCTCCACCTGTTCAGTGTATAACCACTACCTTACTCCCAGTAATGCTATGGAGCCCTGCCATGCACCGAACGCTGAATCCATGCATGCACTTCAATTAACTATTCGTCTTCTATACCTGTGTACAAGCTGGGGACCTCTTTGGTGCTAATCTGCACCTGTTGCTATGGGAGACAGTCCTGCTTAAAGAGAGTGCCGACAACAACTCCTCCTGCTAGAAGCTATCCTACTTATCACATGTACACACTTACAACAGGCTGCTAGAGAAACCTTCATTACTTTTGGTAACCACTGTATCTTCACAATGTGTTAACTCTTGTACCATTATCTTCATACCTTAATGTGTTTAGCTGACCCAAGCTGTAGACTATATGTGCCAGTTACTTGCATTACACCCCTTGAGTAACTTCAGACCAGGCAAAGACAATGTTTCAAAAGCTTTACTGAAAAACTTGGCCATTCAAGATAACAGTAACAGTCTTTTCCTAAAACCCTTAGTCCCTAACTCAAGCTTGTGGCTGCCCCAGCATACCTGCAGAGAAAAGAGTCTATCTTTTTCAGAGTCCATGGTGGCAGTATCCAGGATTGGCATATTCGGCACTGACTGCAAGTTCCAGCAGCTCCTTCAGAAAGTAGTAGAGTTCTGAGGGCAGATGTGCCTTAACTGTTATTCGAGACTTAGCATATTCAGCAGGCAAACAGGACGACGTCTGGCAATGGTACCAGCAGCTTCTTGTGTGCATGTGAGTCCCCCAAGCCCCTTGAGTATGGATCACTGTCCCTTTTATAATACACAGAATCAGTGAGTCAGACCCATGAAAGCCCGTCAAGAAAAGAACCAGGAAACACAATTAACACTAACCTTCCGAGCTGGGGCAGCATTAAACTCTACCTGCCTACAAGCTGGTCCCATGATCTAGACCAGTGGTTCTCAACCTTACTGAGACCAGTGCTTGGTAGATTCCTTTCAAAACCTTACATGTCCCCCCCCCCAAAAAAAAAAAGTTCATACTTATACAATAACATTTTCAGAATATGTATTGAGAGTCTGGAAGTCTCTGAATGGGTCTGGATGTCATTGTGAGTGGGGCGGTGGAGAAGTTCTTGACAGGGGTAGGGGATTTACAGTAGACCTGGTGGTCCTTTTTAGGGATGAGGTTTCTGGAGGAGGCTGGGGTCTCTTCAAGAGCCTAGAGGCTTTGCAGGGGCATTGTGGGGGGCTGGAGCCTCAGCAGCAGGCTAAGGAGGCACTGTGGGAGGCTGAGTGGCACTGTGGGAGGCTAGAGGGTACTGTGGTGTGGGGGCTGAGGAATTTTAGGGAACCTGGCGGCACAGTGAGGGGTTGAGGGGCACTATTGTCAATAAGAGGTTTGAGAGTTGGTAGCCACTGTATACATTAAAGGATATGCAGCTGGCTGGAGGCCCAAGAGTAGAGAGCCTGCAGCTTGTGATTGAGAACCACTTCACTGCAGCAATACAGTTTAAAGAACACCCACTTCAGACAACTGATTGGACAGTGAAGGAGCAGCAGCACACTAATAAGTTCATCGCTCTGCTAGCTCCTCTCTCCTGTTTCTTTATTTGTACATGCAGCAGAACCTGATTGGCTGCTGGTATTGACCCTCCGTCTTTCAATCTACTGTGCAGAGGACTGCAGAAGGCTGACAACTTCATAATAATGTAAGTACTTATACAAGCTGCATTTGAAAAAAACTACCATGGTCCTCTCTTATTTTACGCATTCAGCCAGTTCTGTGTTGTCATGTGACTGTTCTACAGGATGATACAGTAGCTTAACCGACATGTCTGCCAACATAATTTTTTTTTACTAATAGCTCTGTCTTGTAAACATGTACTAGTACATTACCTTGAGCCACTTACTTGCCAGTCTTAGGACTAAAGTAGCCAACTTTCTTTTGTGCATATACAGTATCCTATGTTTTTGAGAAATGAAAGAGGAATACCTTAGTGCACCAATTTGTATAGAAAGCAAATATGCCCCTAACATACCCCCCATCTAAAGCAAGAGGTAGGAGCTAGACCAGTCATTATCAACCAGAGTTCCTCTAGATGTTGCAAGGGGTTTCCTATACTGTGGCTAATTGACCTCCCATTTTGATGGCGCCTGCATAGTTCTGGGGCCATTGCCACTTGTAAGAGCTAGCTGCACAACACAAATAATAATTTTCATTATTGCCACTGTAAGGGAGGCAATCTTTGCACCGATCACCAATGTAAGGGAGACTCTTCCCATTGACCACCGCTTTAAAGTGGTTGTCAACCCTTACAGACCACTTTAACCTACAGGTAAGCCTAGATTAAGGCTTACCTGTAGGTGCAATAAATATTTCCTAAACCTACACGGTTTAGGAGATATTTGCTGAAAAGACCGCACGGATGTCTACAACGCATGTGTGCCGTAGACAACGGCGCAGGTGCACTGAGCATGCCGTTAGTAAAGGCGATCGTGCCGTCACTGACGGCTCCCGCGTGCATGCGTGGGAGTGACGTCATCGCGGCTCAAGTCAATCACAGCGCCAGAGTCAGGATACCCGGAAGTCACGGGTATCATGGCGGAGGAGAGGAACGAGAGTTGCTTCGGGGGCTTCAGTCTCAGGTAAGTAATTCATAATGAGCTAATATGCTATGCATACTAGCTCATTATGCCTTTCTCTTGCAGTTTTTTTTTAAAGAAATGTATTAGAGGGTTTACTTCCTCTTTAAGAGTGACATTCTTCACACTGACCACCAATGTAAGGGACATTCTTCCCACTGACCATCAATGTATGGAGCATTCTCCCCACTGATCACCAATGTGAGGGACATTCTTCCCACTGATTGCCAATGTGAGGGACATTCTTCCCACTGATCACCAGTGTAAGGGAGACTCTTCCCATTGACCACCACTTTAAGAGTGACATTCTTCACCCTGACCACCAATGTAAAGGACATTCTTCCCACTGACCATCAATGTAAGGGACATTTTTCCCTCTGATCACCAATGTAAGAGACATTCTTCCCACTGATCCCCAATGTAAGGGACATTCTTTCCACTGACCACCAATGTAAGGGGCATTCTTCTCAGTGACCACCACTGTAAGTGTGTAAGACAATTTTCCAATTGACTCTTATTTAACTTTTCCTGAGACCTGAAATAATTGCAATGGGTAAAAATGTTAAGAAAGGCTAAGATAGACAAAAAGTGGTTGCATTACTACAGATATGTACATATGATCATGCAACGATCCTGTGTGAACAAGCAATTCACACTGCAATGTATATACACCGATCAACCATAACTTTTTGACCCCCCACCTAATATTGAATGGGTCCCATTTTGCCACCAAAATAGCCCTGACCCATTGATGCATGGACTCCACTAGACCTCTGAAGGTATGCTGTGGTATCTGGCACCAAGCTGTCAGTAGCAGATTCTTTAAGTGCTTTAAGCTGCGAGGTGGGGCCTCCATTGATTGGACATGTTTAGAGCTCTGCAAGTCACAGTGACCCCTGTGGTGGGATGACTATTGTACAACATAACTGAACCTGAACTTGAAGCAGACTTGCAGAATGGTTGCAAAGAAAGCTGATCTGGAGTCATGCAATGCAGACTTGCTGCAATTGTGCAACAAACGTGTGAAGCCTGGCAAGTCTAGCAATAGCTTAGCAGGTCATTTTCAAACTTCCAGCACAATCCAGGATAGCAAGCAATTCGGTGCATGCCAGAAACTTTTGAACATCTCAAACTTTCAAACCCGAACCCGAACCCTGAACCCCATTGAAGTCTATAGGACCTGAACTTGAAAAATCAACGGTCCCAATTTTGAAGGCTTATATGCAAGTTATTGGCCATAAAAAGGGTATGGGGGCCCGTGTACTGCATTGACATGTGTCAATGCAAAAATTATTTAAAAAATATTGTTTTACAGGAGTAGTGATTTTAATGATGCTTAAAGTGAAAACATTTCAATAAAAAATTCCTTTAAATATAGTGCCTGGGGGGTCCCCTTAGTCTGCCTGTAAAGTGGCGCATCTGTACCATGTATGGAACCTGCTGCAGCAAAACTGACATTTATAAAGGAAAAATAAATGACATTTAAATTGCCGGCAAAACAATACCATTCCGGCAATACAAAAATGTTTTTAAAAACGGCGTGGGGGGTCCCCCCAATCTATACCAGGCACTTCAGGTCTGGTATGGATTGGTATGATGCCCAAAATCTATACCAGACACTTATCCGAGCATGCAGCCCGGAAGGTCAGGAAAGGGGGGACATCACCTGGTGGCACCACCTCCTTGTGACGTCACCCCCCTGTAACATCACCAGGTGGCCATGCCCTTTACCTATTTAAGAACTGTCATAGGACAGAGCAGGCATTAGGCGGTTATCCTTTATCATGGGCGGAGTGTTTTTTTTCTCTCAGGTCTGGCGGTACAGCAGGCATTGTGATTGACAATGGATCTAAAATCGGGGGAGGCATAATTTTTTTTTAATAAAGGAATTTTCAAAAACTGCCTCCTATCTTTATTTTTTTTACACCTTTTTTGGTGAATGTATAGGAGTACATACTCATTCACATAGGGAGGGAGCCGGGATCTGGGGGCCTGCATGTTAAAGGGGGCTTCCAGATTCCAATAAGCCCCTGCCGGCAGACCCCCACAACCATAGCCCAGGGTTGTGGGTAAGAGGCCCTTGTCCCCATCAACATGAGGACAAGCACCCCCCGTGTTAAGGTCATGTGGCCTGGTATGGCTCAGGAGGGGGTGGGGAGTTCGCTCGCCCCATGCCATTTTTTTTTTGTTTTTTGCGTGGTGTTCCCCTTAAAATCCATACCAGACCCGCAAATTCGGGTGTTCGCAGAACGGGCGAACAGGCGATGTTCGGGTCAAACTTTTGCTCGGATGAAACTGTTCACCCAACTGTACTAATAGTACATAGGAGGTATTGTATTGCAGATCTTGTACGGATTCACAGAAGGTCAACAACTATTTAGCATATGAGATGCCATCCAGCAAAGCATTGATGTTGCAACCTGCCATATGAAGATTTCAAGTTTTAATAAAATGATCACCCAAAAATTGCGATCAAATTGAGACTGAATTTAGCTGAAATGTTTACAATCTGACATATGCATGTTCGATCGCAGTTGTTTCGATTGTATCAGTGGATGCATTCATTTTTATAGTGGTTTTAATAAAGATGACAGCAAAAGTTCAATTGAATCAACTCCTTGATGGCCAGCATCATCGAAAAAAGGGATATTCTGAAAAATCATTTTATCACTCTGGTAATCGTTAAAATAAACAAAGAATCGCTCAGCTCATGGCAAGCAAAATCCATCATGTTTGTAGAAGTAAATGAAGACAAACATTTGACCGTTTTCAACAAACAACATCTTTATTTAACTTCATACTAGAACGATATATAGACAATATTTGGACACTGCCGATACGCCGCTGCTAAGAGCCTTTAACCCTTTGTACTATATTTCGGCTTGCTTAGCTTTATTGAGTTATCCGTGGATGTGACGCAATGCACTTTTCACACATCTAACCCACACAACTTAAAATGAAATGCTAAATTCCAGTCAGAGGTAAAATACACAATTGTATGCATCAATACATGTTTATATTAATATATATATAATCCAACATCCACTTAAAGACATGTGCATTTTTTTTTCGTTCCAAATCGAAATTCTGTCAAATTTTTAATTATTCGGAATTTCCGAATTACAAAAGTAACAAATTTAAACAAATCAGAAAAAAAAACGATTTAGTTAGAAAAAAACGCGAATGAATATTGAATCTAATTCTAAAACAAATTTGAATCTAATTCGAAAAAATCTAATTCGAAAAAATAGAAATCGATTTTCTAAAAAATACAATAAAATAGACTATAAAACAATAAAGCAATAGAATAAAAAAAAAATAGAAAATAATAGAATTTAATAGAATGTAATAAAATAGAACATGACCGTCTTCCGGATAGTATAAATTCGAAATCGAGAATAGATTGGAAAATAATTCAAAACAATGGAAACTAAGATAGAAAAGAACAGAAAAACAATAGAACAGAATCTAATAAAATACAATGGGGCAGATCCACGTACATCGGCGCATTGTTGCGGCCGGCGTAGCGTATCTCTGATATACTACGCCGCCGTAACTTACAGCGTATTTTCCTTATCCTCAAAGAAGTTGCGCCATAAGTTACGGCGGTGTAGTGTAATTTTGGCGGCGTAAGGGCGCGCAATTCAAATCGATGTGAAGGGAGCGTGTTTTATGTAAATACGTCGTGACCCGACGTAAATGACGTAAGTGCGCATGCTCGAAATTAAACCGGAACAAGCCAATGCCAATGCCAATGCTTACGACGGTGACGTAATTCTACGCAAATCCCTATTCGCGAACGACTTACGCAAACAACGTAAAAAATTCAAAATTCGACGCGGGAACGACGGCCATACTTAAAATTGAGTACGCCTCATATAGCAGGGGTAACTATACGCCAGAAAAAGCTGAACGCAAACGACGTAAAAAAATGCGCCGGCTGGACGTACGTTCCTGGATCGCCGTATCTAGCTAATTTGCATACTCGACGCGGAATTCGACGGAAACGCCACCTAGCGGCCGGCGGAAAAATGCACCTAAAATCTGAAAGGCGTACTAAGACGTACGCCTGTCGGATCGAGCCCAGATGCAGTCGTATCTTGTTTTGTGGATACAAAACAAAGATACGACGCGGGAACTTTGAAATTACGCCGGCGTATCAATAGATACGCCGGCGTAATTCGTTTGTGGATCTGGCCCACAGACTGCACTGTCCACTGTTAACTCTTTTTTCTGTGAAGACTGGAAGTTCAGGGAAGCAGCACTGAGAAAGCAGGAGCCAGCAGCATTGAAAGTTGTAAACAAGGTTAAGAATTTTAACAAATAGAGTATTGGGGAATGCTTATTTTATTGTTCTTCATGTGATAAGCTAAAAAAAAAAACGCTGAGGGTTTAATACTACTTTTAGTCCAGCCTGCATTTTGTATTCCCTCAGCAGGTATATTGATGACGTACAGGAAATAAAAGGCAGTTTGCATGTTTAAGTACAATTTCTATCCACAGGTGGTGTACAGTTATACCTAATCTTACTTTAAGATAAGAGACAAGTGCCCTGTCTATTGAGATCCCGCAGTTTATCCTTGCTCGATATTGATAGGAATCTTCTGTGCTGGAAGCTTTGTCTCTTCTGTCATGTAATGTTTCTGTGGGATATCCAACAAATAATTCTTATAAATATAAAATCCTAGCAGAATTGTAATTCATGTGGTTTTTGTATTTCTTTCACATAAGAAAAAATGTCATTCTAAGAACAGTAACTGAAGCAGCCAATCAAATTTCAATTTTCTAAGCCGGATTAATTAACCTGTTCAGCTCCGGAAAGGTTTACCCCCTTCCTGACTAGGCCATTTTTTTGCGATACGGCACTGCATCGCTTTAATTGAAAATTGCGCGGGTGTGCGATGCTGTACACAAAATTTGCACCCTTTTTTTCCCCACAAATAGAGCTTTCTTTTGGTGGTATTTGATCATCTCTGCAATTTTTATTTTTTGCACTATATAAACAAAAATAGACTGTCAATTTTGAAAAAAAACAATGGCCCGGATTCAGATAGCCTTTACGCCGGCGTATCTATTGATACGCCGCGTAAGTGCTACGAAGCGCCGGCGTATCTTCTTTCTGTATTCAGAAAGCTAGATACGCCAGAATTTCCCTAAGATCCGACCGGCGTAAGTGTCTTACACCGTCGTATCTTAGGCTGCATATTTACGCTGGCCGCTAGGTGGCGCTTCCGTATATTTACACAATGAATATGCTAATTAGGTAGATACGCCGATTCAGAAACGTACGTCCGCCCGGCGCATTTTTTTAAATCGTTTACGTTAGGCGTTTTCCGGCGTAAAGTTACCCCTGCTATATCAGGGGTATCCTATGTTAAGTATGGACGTCGTTCCCACGTCAAGTTTTGAAAATGTTACGTTTTTTGCGTAAGTCGTTCGCGAATAGGGCTGTACGTAAGTTACGTTCACGTCTAAAGCAATGACGACGTAATTTCGAGCATGCGCACTGGGATTTTTTCACAAAAGGCTCATGCGCCGTTCGTAAAATACGTCATGTACGTGGGTCACAGTGAATTTAAATAAAACACGCCCACATCATCCACATTTGAATTAGGCAGGCTTACGTCGGACCACAGACGTTACGCCACCGTAACTTAGGGCGCAAGTTCTTTCTGAATACGGAACTTGCACCCTAATTTACGGCGGCGTAATGTATCTGAGATACGTTGCGCCACACGGATAGATACACCAATGTATCTGAATCCGGGCCAATATTTTTTACTTTATGGTATAAAACACATCCAATAAAAAAAAAAATCGAATTTCTTCATCAATTTAGGCCAATATGTATTATGCTACATATTTTTGATAAAAAAAAAAAAATAAGCGTATATTGATTGGTTTGCACAAAAGTTATAGCGTCTACAAACTATGTGATGTTTTTATGGCATTTTTATGTTTAAAATTTTTACTAGTAATGGCAACAATCAGCGATTTTTAGTGACACTTTTTTTGGGGACCAGTGACACTAATACAATGATCAGTGCTACAAAAAATGCACTGTCACTGTACTTATAACACTGGCAGGTAAGGGGTTAACATCAGGGGAGAGCAAAGGGTTAAAGGATATGTAAAGGTTTTTGTTTTTGTTTTTTTTAACAAACATGTCATACTTCCCTCCTCTGTGCAGTTGGTTTTGCACACAGTGGCCCCAATCCTCTTTTTCTGGGGTCCCTCAGCTCTCCTGGCTCCTCCTGTTCTCAAGTGCCCCCCTTGGAGAGTCGCTCTTGCTCGGGGCACTTGTGCAGGTGCGCTCCCATGTCCTGTTGCTGCGTCCATTGACACAGACAGAAGGACTCAGCCTAGCCCCCGGCTCCCGAGTCACTGGATTTGATTGACAGAGCTGCTATCAATCTATCCAATGAGGACCCGAGACATGGACTGGAGCTGCTGTGCTCATCCCGTCACTGGAAAGACTGGGTTCAGGTAAGTAAAAGGGGGGGGCTCTGGGGGGCTGCTGCATCACAAAAGGTTTTTCACTTTAATGCATAGAATGCATTAAGGTGAAAAACCATGAGGGTTTACAAACCCCTTTAACTGTGTTCCCTGGGAGTGCTTTCTAACTGTGGCAGGGGGGGGGGGGGTGAGTGGTTTGACTGGGGGAAGAGAACGATCTGTGTTCTTGCTTAGCAGAAACACAAGATCTCCATCTTCCCCTCAGAGGGGCAGTCTGCCTCATTTACATTCTGAGTCTCATAAGAAAGCTTGCATAGTGCCTGCGAACATTGCGTCTGCCGGACCCACTGATAGGCTCCCGCTGTGTCCAATCACAGTGGGAGTGGGTGGCCGGCGGCGCACATGCCCCAACCCCAATGCAACAAAATCACATACAGGAACGTGATTTCACTCAGCGGGGGCCGCCCTGCCGCAGTATATCTGCATGGGGCAGTCCAGTAAAGGTTAAAGAGAGTGGAGTGTTTGACAGGTGAGGTGCCACACACACATTTAACTACTTGCCGTCGCCGCACCGTCATTTTACGTCCACAAGGTGGCTCTCCTAGGCGAGACCACGTAAATGGACGTCCTACCCTTTAGCCGCCACTAGGGGCGCACGCGCGCCGCCGGAGGCGCGCGCGCGCGCCCCCCGCTCGCCCCCGACTCCCGTGCGTGTGCCCGGCGGGCGCGATCGCCGCCGGGCACACGCGATCGCTCGGTACAGAGCGGGGAACGGGAGCTGTGTGTGTAAACACACAGCTCTCGTTCCTGTCAGCAGGGGAAATGCTGATTTTCTGTTCATACAATGTATGAACAGAAAATCAGTGTTTCCCCAAGTGAGGCCACCCCCCCCCCCCACAGTAAGAACACACCCAGGCATACTTAACCCCTTCCCCGCCCCCTAGTGTTAACCCCTTCACTGCCAGTGGCATTTTTATAGTAATCTAATGCATTTTTATAGCACTGATCGCTATAAAAATGCCAATGGTCCCAAAAATGTGTCAAAAATGTCCGAAGTGTCCGCCATAATGTCGCAATACCGAAAAAAAAATCGCCGATCGCCGCCATTACTAGTAAAAAAAATATTAATAAAAATGCCATAAAAATACCCCCTATTTTGTAAACGCTATAACTTTTGCGCAAACCAATCAATAAACGCTTATTGCGATTTTTTTTACGAAAAATATGTAGAAGAATACGTATCGGCCTAAACTGAGGAAAAAAAATGTTTTTTTATATATTTTTGGGGGATATTTATTACAGCAAAAAGTAAAAAATATTCATTTTTTTCAAAATTGTCGTTCTATTTTTGTTTATAGCGCAAAAAAAAAAAAACGCAGAGGTGATCAAATACCACCAAAAGAAAGCTCTATTTGTGGGAAAAAAAGGACGCCAATTTTGTTTGGGAGCCACGTCGCACGACCGCGCAATTGTCTGTTAAAGCGACGCAGTCCCGAATCGCAAAAAGTACTCTGGTCTTTGGGCAGCAATATGGTCCGGGGGGTAAGTGGTTAATAAGTTCGTTTAAGAGCTTTATTTGTCATGATACACAGGGGCATATTTACCGCAAGGCAAACAAGGCATTTGCCTGGGGCGGCTTTTTTTAGGGGGGCGGCGTCTGTACTGAGCTGATGCCTGCAGCTGAAGGAATCACCTGATATCCTTTTTTTCGAGCCAGCAGTTGGCTCTCTTGTAATAGCAATTGGGGTGGCTTACTAGCTGCTCAATTGTTATTACAAGCAGCGGGAGTGAATGTCCCCCTTCCCATTGCCATCCATCACATTCCGTGACTCTCCCATCCCACCGGGAGACCTAAGCGGCCAGCCGACACCTCCGCCGTAGGGCCAGACAGTAAAGCAAAGCCAGGATCGGCTGCGTCACTCGGGTCTCTCGTGGGACAGAAGACCCGGGGGGGGCGGCAGAAGGTGGCAGGAAGGGGCGGACATCCCCTCCAACTCCTGGGGATAACTGTGGAGCGGCTGCTGAGCCGCATGGGTTGTTATCACTAAAAAGCCTACCACCAGCTCTAAAAATTGGTACCCGGGGTGAAGCCCCCGTACAACCACTTCCTCAAAGCGATGTACAGGTACGTTGTTTCACATGAAGTAGTTAAGTCATAATGTGCTAGTATGCGTCGCATACACACATTAAGACAGACTTACCTGAAAACAAAGCCCTCCAGTGGCGCGCTGTGCTGTCTTTATCCGGTCTTCTTTCTGGGTTTCAGGGCTTCGGCTATCTGATTGGCCAAGCTGGCGATGACGTCACTCCTGCGCATGGGAGTCACTGTTTACGGCACAGCTCTGAAGGAAGGGCACAAGTATGCCTTTCCTTCAGAACACATGCACCGGTGACATCACCGGCGGCATCTAAAGTAAATATCTCCTAGACGGTGCTTTAGTTGATATTTACAGTAACTATAGGTAAGCCTTATTATAGGATTACCTATAGGTAAAAATCATTCATGGGAGTTTACGCCCACTTTCACCCTAAAATTGGCGCTGCCACCACATGCATTGCACACATTTGCAGGGTGTTCACGGGACTTCCCATTTCACTTGCATGGGTAGTGTTGCAAAATATCGAGGGCCAGATTCACGATGGACTTACGACGGCGTATCTCCACGTACGCCGTCGTAAGTCCGAATCCGAGCCGTCGTATCTATGCGCCTGATTCATAGAATCAGTTCCGCATAGATTTGGGCAAGATACGAGCGGCGTAAGTCTCCTACGCCGTCGTATCTTGGGGTGCATATTTACACTGGCTGCTAGTTGGCGCTTCCGTTGATTTCCGCGTCGAATATGTAAAATAGGTAGATGCGCCGATTCACAAACGTACTTGCGCCCGCTACGCCGTTTACGTTAGGCTTACGTCCGGCGTAAAGTTACTCCTGCTATATGTAGCGCAGCCAATGCAAAGTGGACGTCGGCAAAAGTGTATCTTCTTACGTCGTTTACGTAAGTCGTACGTGAATGGGGCTGTGCGTAGGTTACGTTCACGTCACAGGCATTGAGCCGGCGTAACGTAGGGAAAAAATTTGACGTGATACTGAGCATGCGCGCGCATGCGCCGTTCTTTAAGCGCGTCATTTACGTGGGGTCACGATTGATTTACATACAACACGCCCACCTCTTCCACATTTGAATTAGGCGGGTTTACGCCGGCCAATTTACGCTACGCCGCCGGAACTTATGGAGCAAGTGCTTTGTGAATACTGCACTTGCCCGTCTAAGTTGCGGAGGCGTAGCGTAAATAGGATACGCTACGCTGGAACAAAGATACGCGCTCCTACGTGAATCTGGCCCCATGTTCGTAGCAGGTAAACACTGGGCCAGATTCAGGTACCGCTGCGCACTTCTTACGGAGGCGCAGCATCCCGTTTTTGCCCTGCGCCCCCGCAAATTATCTGCGCTACGCTTCATTCACGAAGCAGTAGCCACGTAATTTGCGTGGGTGCTCCTCAAAAATGCCCGGCGTAAGGGCGCGTAATTTAAATGATCCCATAGGGGGCGTGGATCATTTAAATTAGGCGCGTTCCCGCGCCGAACGTAGTGCGCATGAAACTTTCCCGACGTGCATTGCGGAAAATGACGTCGCAAGGACGTCATTTGCTTCAAAGTGAACGTAAATGGCGTCCAGCGCCATTCACGATTCACTTACGCAAACGACATAAAATTTAAACTTCGCGACGCGGAAACGACGGGTATACGTAGCATTGGCTGCCCCTGCTATTAGCAGGAGCAGCCTTACGCGAAACCCGACGAACGGAAACGACGTAAACTGCGTACGCAGGGCTCGCGTAGGGTAGTGAATCAGCATTAGTATGCAATTTGCATACTATACGCTGACCACTAGAGGAACACCCCCTAGCGGCCATCGTAAGAATGCAGCCTACGATATGACTGGTGTAAGAGCTTTATGCCAGTCATATCTTAGGCTGCAGTCGGCGTATCGAGGTTCCTGAATCAGGAGCATTCGAAACGCCGGCGCAAGTAAGCAATTGCGCTGCGTAACTATGGTTACGCAGACGCAATTGCTACCTGAATCTGGGCCACTGTTTTCTGCCTTTACCCATTAAAGGGGGGCGGGCGCTAAATACATGGCTCAACCAAGCATTTTTTTTTAACACCCCCTATCACCTATCACAAGTCTAAATGAGTCGTTAGTATGCACAAAGTATGATTGCTGGAGTTCACCTTTAAAAACAAATTGGTAAGCTGCAGTAGTATAAACTCTTGTTTTTGTGTTTAGTATTACATAAGGTTAAATGGCATTGGATGCTTCAAGGAAGCAAAGATCCAAGCCAAGGGTGGTGAGACAGGTAGGCATTACTAAAGATCCTTTTCTTGCTTTCCTGTACAAAGTACGATTTTTGATGGACCCCCATTCAGTTCACTTGACTAGAAAAAATGTGGGCCTAAGTATCGAAAAAGCAGCATGCAGAGCCTTTTCATACAGCACAAAGGGCTCCGCTGAAAACAATGGACAACGCAACAGAATGCAGCACGAGGCATCCATAGGAACAAGCCCTCACTGTGCCTTTAATGTATACGATTTGCACAAACTCTTTTAAGTTTTCATTTTACTGGTCTTTCACGCTGTTTAAAGACGGCATCGGGAGCTTCGGAAAGCGGTAGCCTTCAGAAACCGTAGTGGAAGGCAGTAAAAAAGAGGAACGTCAAGGAGCTTGTAAACAAATAGAGATCAATAAAAATACAAGACCGCGTTTGCATCGGCGAACTCCGGCCAGACCAGCGTGATCTGTATCAGCACTTTTCAGCCTGGATATGGCGTGGTTCCCGTTTCGGATCCCCGGGTGCCCCTGGTGTTATTCTTAATTTATTTAAAACTGGGCTAACGGTTCATGAAATGACTTCTCTACTTTTACAGAGTAACATTGCAGCTGGATAGGGTGGCAATTGCAGCAAAGTAACATTGGCAACATCGCGTACACACAATCATTTTTCGGCATGAAAAAAATGTTGTTTTAAAATGATGGTGTGTGGGCTTCACATAATTTTTCGGCTTCTGAAAAACTACACATTTTTTTTTCGAGCATGCTGCATTTTTTAACGACGTTTTAAACTATGTCCTTTTTTTCGGGTTGTAAAAAATGATCGTGTGTGGGCTAAAACGACGTAAAAAACCTGCGCATGCTCAGAAGCAAGTTATGAGACAGGAGCGCTTGTTCTGGTAAAACTAGCATTCATAATGGAGTAAGCACATTCATCACGCTGTAACAGACAGCAAAGCGCGAATCGTCTTTTACTAACACTGAATCAGCTAAAGCAGCCCAAAGGGTGCGTCATCCACATGGAACTTCCCCTTTTTAGTGCTGTCGTACGTGTTGTATGTCACCACTCTTTGCTAGAGCATTTTTAAAAAACAATGGTGTGTGGGCAACGTCGTTTTAATGATGAAGTTTGAAAAACGTTGTTCTTTCTACATGCCGAAAAAGAACGTTTTTTTTCATGCCGAAAAATTATCGTTCCTTTATAGGATATGTGTAGTGTATGGTATAAACAGTGCCTTGAAAAAGTATTTATGCCCCTTGAAATTTTCCACATTTTGTCATGTTACAATCAAAAACGTAAATGTATTTTATAGGGATGTTATGTGATAGACCAACACAAAGTGGCACATAATTGTGAAGTGGAAGGAAAATGATAAATGATTTTTCAATTTTTTTACAAATAAAACATCTGAAAAGTGTGGTGTGCATTTGCATTCAGCCCCCTTTACTCTGATACCCCTAAGAGAAGCAGCCAAGAGGCCCATGGCAACTCCGGAGGAGCTACAGAGATCCACAGCTCAGGTGTCCACAGGATATCAATTGGTTGTGCACTCCACAAATCTGGCCTTTATGGAAGAGTGGCAAGAAGAAAGCCATTATTGAAAGAAAGCCCTAAGAAGTCCAGTTTGCAATTTACGAGAAGCAATGTGGGGGACACAGCATGTGAAAGAAGGTGCTCTGGTCAGACGAGACCAAAATTTTATTTTTGGCCTAAAAGCAAAACGCTATGTGTGGCAGAAAACAAACACTGCACATCATCCTGAACATACCATCCCCACCGTGAAGCATGGTGGTGGCATCGCAGCATCATCTTGTGGGAATGCTTTTCTTCAGCAGGGACATGGAAGCTGGTCAGAGTTGATGGGAAGATGGATAGAGCCAAATACAGGGCAATCTTATAAGAAAACCTGTTAGGCCGCGTACACACGGTTGTTCCAAACCGATGAGAATGGTCCGACGGGCCATTTCCATCGGTTTACCGCTGAAGTGGCCTGATGGTCTGATGTGCGTACACACCATCGTTCCAAAAAACGATCGGGTCAGAATGCGGTGACGTCAAACACACAACGCGCTGAATAAATCAAAGTTCAATGCTTCCAAGCATGCGTCTATTTGATTCTGAGCATGCGCGGGTTTTGAACGGATGCTTTCTGTACTAACCATCGGTTTGGACCAATCGGGCAGCGGGCCATCGGTTCGATTTTAAAGCATGTTTTAAAATTTTGGACCGAAGGACAACAGACCGATGGGCTATACACACGGTCGGTTTGGACCGATGAAACTGAACCTCGGTCCATTCTCATCGGTTTTGTCCGACCGTGTGTACGCGGCCTTAGAGTCTGCAAAAGACTGGAGACTAGAGTTCACCTTCCAGCTGGACGACGACCCTAAACATACAGCCAGAGCTTCAATGGAATGATTTAGATCAAAGCATAGTCATGTGTTAAAATAGCCCAGTCAAAGTCCAGACCTAAATCCAATTTAGAATTTGTGGCAGCTATAATTGCAGCGAAAGCTGATTCTACAAAGCATTTACTCTGGGGGGCTGAATACAAATGCACCCCACACTTTTCACATATTTCTTTGTAAAAAAAAATTGAATATGTGACCAGTGAGAAGAATGGGCCAAATCCTCAAAAATCCTGCCTAACTTATCTTTTCCCATTTAAGTTACACTGCCTTAAAATTTCTACCTAAGTGCCCGATCCACAAAGCACTTACCTAGAAATTTCAGGCCGTGTAACTTAAATTCTCCCGGTGCAAGGCGGTCCTCTTCTCCAGGGGGCGATGACAATTTAAATGAGGCGCGCTCCCGCGCCGGCCGTACTGCGCATGCTCGTGACATCATTTTCCCGACGGGCAGCGCGCAAAATTACGTTACGCCGGGCTTTGTGGATTGCGACGGGACAATAAAGTTGCGTCGGGTAAAAAAAAAGTTACGCGCCGGAAAAAAAAATTCAAAATTTTAAAAAAATCGTGGCGATCGAAAAAAAGGTCTGTTTTTACATGGTGTAACTAATTTACACTTTGTAAAAGCAGAACTAATTTTACGTATGCAAACGTAAACTTACGCAGAAAACACAAAGCTGAAAAGCTTTGTGGATCTCCGTAAGTCCTCATTTGCATACGCTAGGCGGCATTTCGACACGAAATGCCCCCAGCGGCGGATGCGGTACTGCATCCTAAGATCCGACAGTGTAAGTCTCTTACAGATGTCGGATCTTCTGCCTATCTTTGGAAAACTGCTTCTGAGGATCAGTTCCAAAGATAGGCACAGGGATACGCAGGCTGAACAGCAGTTCCGCCTGCGTATCCCTTTTGAGGATTTGGCCCAATGTTCCTTACCTTGGCAGTCAATGGGAAGAGGGGGCCAAATCCTCAAAAGGGATACGCAGGCGGAACTGCTGTTCAGCCGTCGTATCCCTGTGCCTATCTTTGGAACTGATCCTCAGAAGCAGTTTTCCAAAGATAGGCAGAAGATCCGACATCTGTAAGAGACTTACACTGTCGGATCTTAGGATGCAGTACCGCATCCGCCGCTGGGGGCATTTCGAGTCGAAATGCCGCCTAGCGTATGCAAATGAGGACTTACGGAGATCCACAAAGCTTTTCAGCTTTGTGTTTTCTGCGTAAGTTTACGTTTGCATACGTAAAATTAGTTCTGCTTTTACAAAGTGTAAACTAGTAACACCTTGTAAAAACAGACCTTTTTTTCGATCGCCGCGATTTTTTTTAAATTTCGATTTTTTTTTTTTGGCGCGTAACTTTTTTTTTACCCGACGCAACTTTATTGTCCCGTCGCAATCCACAAAGCCCGGCGTAACGTAATTTTGCGCTCGGGAAAATGACGTCACGAGCATGCGCAGTACGGCCGGCGCGGGAGCGCTCCTCGTTTAAATTGTCATCGCCCCCTGCAGAAGAGGACCGCCTTGCGCCGGAGACATTTAAGTTACACGGCCTGAAATTTCTAGGTAAGTGCTTTGTGGATCGGGCACTTAGGTAGAAATTTTAAGTCAGTGTAACTTAAATGGGAAAAGATAAGTTAGGCAGGATTTTTGAGGATTTGGCCCAGTGTTCCTTACATTGGTGGTCAGTAGGAAGAATGGACCATTACACTGGTGATCAGTAGAGGAATGGCCCTTACATTGGTGGTCAATGAAAGAATGCTCCATATTTTAGTGGTCAATGAAAATAAAGTCCTCCTTACGTTGGTGGACAGTGGAAAGTATGCTTCTTGCATTGGATGTCAGTGGGCAAAATGCTCCTTATATTAGTGGTAAATGTGGAGAAACTTCTCAATGCCCTCATTACACTGGTGATCAGTGAGAAGAATATTCCTTACCTTGGTAGTCAATGGAAAGAGCGTTCCATACATTGTTGGTCAGTGGGAAGAATGCTTCTTACATAGTGGGAGGAATTTTCCCACAGATGAACAGATCCCCTGATGAACTGAACTGGAATGAATGTCACTTTTGTGACAACTGTGTCTGTTCAGGTTTTTCCTCCGGCCTGAAATCAGAGCTTATGGGCCCACATTAGGTCTATGGGCAGGTAAATGAACATGCATCCATTTACATACTTTTACCTCCAATCCATCCTATTTAGGTATAAAAATAGAAAATTGATGCAACACTCCATTTTTTTTTTTTACCTAGATGGACTTAGACAAAATCAGATGTAAATGGAGACATGTCTGTTTACATCCGCCTTCCCTCGGACCAACATTGAGCTTCTTTTCATGTCCGCCTGAAAATCTGACAGGTGAATCAGATAGGAATGGCTGTGTTAAAATTGAAAAATTTTGAAAACAACTTTTGAGTTTACAATAATGTGGTAAACCTTATATGAGATTTTGGTGATTGCTTTCTGATCTATTTTTTATCAGAAAATGTCATTGCAGAAGGTAGGTCCTTTCACATAACATACAACGTCTTGTCTATGATGGGCAGAAGCTCTGCTGTCCTCCTGTCAAGTTTGAGCCGTATTTTCAATATGAAGGTAAGATCAAGGACACGAGCACATGATTTCAAATTTGAAGAAAGCTTAGAAACAACCTTAGAAAGGATTTTTTACTGGGTAGTTGATGCTTGGAATAGACTCCCAGCAGAGAAAAAGAGAGTTAACTGCATGTGAATTTAAACATGATTGGGACAAACATAGATCAAAAGATTACAAAAACAGCAAAAAAATTCAAGAAGGTTTCAGACTCAATAACCCTTTAAGCCTCGTACACACGATCAGTCCATCCGATGAGACCGGTCTGATGGACCGTTGTCATCGGTTAACCGATGAAGCTGACTGATGGTCCGTCGCGCCTACACACCATCGGTTAAAAAAACGATCGTGTCAGAACGCGGTGACGTAAAACACAACGACGTACTGAAAAAAACGAAGTTCAATGCTTCCAAGCATGTCTCGACTTGATTCTGAGCATGCCTGGATTTTTAACCGATGGTCGTGCCTACTAACGATCGTTTTTTTCCCATCGGTTAGGAATCCATCGGTTAAATTTAAAGCAAGTTGGCTTTTTTTTAACCGATGGTTAAATAACCTATGGGGCCCACAGACGATCGGTTTTGACCGATGAAAACGGTCCATCAGACCGTTGTCCTCTGGTTAACCTATCGTGTGTACGAGGCCTTAGTCTTTTTCTGCCGCCATTCCTCTATGTTATTAAGTTCTGTATGTCAGACAATGTGTGGATGCTGGTTGATCACGGGCGGCCCCTGTGTCTGCCTTGGGCAGGGAGGTGAAGTGGATGTCTCATGGAAACATGAGGGTTGTTGGTCTCAGAACTGAAGGCTGAGGTCTGGGGCTCAGCTGTTTCCTCGATCAGGGAGGACACTCCAAGGCTCTGAAGAAAGGATAGGACATGGGTGATGTAGCCTTATTCAGTCAGCTAACTTAACCCCTAAATGGCTCCTGTGCTTCAAGGAGACACTCTGGAGATAAAACTATGGCTATATTGGCCTTTATTTACGTAACACAGTTTATCATTCCTAAATTAATTTTTTTTTTCATGCTATAAGTTGCTTAAAAGTTAAGTAACCCCAATCACTAAAATCCTAATATTTTAAGGAATACCCAGTAGCCTCGTCCACTTGTAAGCAGGTTAAGTTTAATGCTACCCCAGCCGGGAGGGTAAGGCCTCGTACCCACGATAGGTTAACCAGAGGAAAACGGTCTGATGGACCGTTTTCATCGGTCAAAACTGATCGTGTGTGGACCCCATAGGTTATTTAACCATTGGTTAAAAAAAAGCCAACTTGTTTTAAATTTAACCGATGGATTCCTAACCGATGGGAAAAAAACGATCGTTAGTAGGCACGACCATCGGTTAAAAATCCACGCATGCTCAGAATCAAGTCGACACAGGCTTGGAAGCATTAAACTTCGTTTTTTTTCAGCACGTTGTTGTGTTTTACCGCGTTCTGACACGATCAGTTTTTTAACCGATGTTGTGTAGGCGCGACGGACCATCAGTCAGCTTCATCGGTTAACCGATGAAAACGGTCCATCAGACCGTTCTCATCGGATGGACTGATCGTGTGTACAAGGCTTAGGAGTTCATTTTATTCCCGGGTCTTTCTTGGTGGGATTTCTTGGGTCCGACTGTTACGAACCTTGTTACCTCTCTTACAGCCCTGGCTCAGGAGCCACTGGAGTTGGGACAGTGGCCTCGAGAGCGAAGTGAGGAAGAAGTGCCTGTGCGATCTGTGGTAGCTGGCACAAATAGGCGGATCAGACAGAGCAAGGCAGCAGGCTGGAACAGGGTCAGACAAGCCGGGTCAACACAGGTTATCGGACAGGCAGTGGTTGGCAACAGGATATCAAGCAGAAAGTCTTTAGCCAAGTCAAGGCAAGCCGAGGTCAGGATTGGAGATATCAGGTAAGTCAGCAGAGCCGGGTCAATACAGGTAGTCAGATAGCAGGTACAGGTTTAATTAAGGACACGGTAAGCTGCAGATCAAACAGCACTGCACAAGTGCAGCTGCTGTTCTTTTAAAGGTCCATTGGTGCCAAGCAGCATCTAGAGCACACACATCTGGCGTGCGCCCCCGCACATGCGCACGTACACACGCTGCTGCCTAGCTCGTTGGACTGGAACTCGTGTGCGCATGCATGCAAGCACACACCTCCATAAGTCACTGACACCAACCCCCTGGTCCTGTGCTGTAAAAAAGTGGCAGGGATCCGATCCAGTGGGGTGCGCAAAATCTAAGACCTGATGCCGTTGCTGGAGTCTGTCCATTCAGCCTACTGCCGAGCACCTGAGTATAAAGAGACTTCTAAAGTGTACAGGACCACTGAGATCTGCAGTTCACCCGAAGATACCAGCTCCGGAGATCTGTCATTATGGACTCTTTACTGTGCAGGTATTCTGGGGCATCTACAAAGCCTGTGTTAGGGGGTAGTTTAGGGAAAAACTTTTACATGTGTTTTGTTTGCCATCCTGAGTCATCTAAGAAAAGCTCTTGAAACCTTGTCTTTGTCGGGTCTGAAGTTACTAAAGAGATGTTATGCAATAACTGGCACATACAGTATAGTCTACAGCTTAGATCAGTTAAGCACATTGGGGTATGAAGACAGCTTCGTAGTAAGAAAACACAAGTGGTTACCAGGAGAAATGAAGGTTTCTCTATCAGCCTGTCGTAAGTGTGTACAGGTGGGATAACCTTGGGTGGGTCGTTGTCAGCACTCTCTCCATGAGTGGTCCGTCCCCATGGCAACAGGAGCAGATCAGCACCACAGAGGTCCTCAGCCGGTGTATAGGTACGGAAGAGCAAGAGTTAAAGGGGTTGTAAAGGTAAAAGTTTTTTTACCTTAATGCATCCTATGCATTAAGGTAAAAAAACATCTGATAGTACCGCCCCCCCCCCCCCCCCGAGCCCCCGTTTTACTTACCTCTCCATATGAAAGTCCCGTGAGCGTTCTCGTCCTGCTATTCGGTTCCCAGCCTGGCTGTTGATTGGCTAGGCTGGGCGGATTGATAGCAGCGAAGCCATTGGCTGGCGCTGCTGTCAATCACAGCGGGTGACACGGCGCGCCGGGGGGCGGGGCCGAGTGATACAGTCGGCGGCTATGGCCGCTGATGTATCACGGGAGCGCACTCGCAAAAGCTTTTCACCATGCGAGGGAGCTCGCATGAACGTGGAAAGCTTTTGCGAGGAGGAGCCGAGACAGCCGCCGAGGGACCCCAGAAGACACGGATCCAGGTCACTCTGTGCAAAACGAACTGCACAGCGGAGGTAAGTATAACATGTTTGTTATTTAAAAAAAAAAACATTCTGCCTTTAGTGTCCCTTTAAGTGAGTGCACACATGGAGTCCGCGCTAGGTGCACAGCAGGACCCCATTCTATTACTGGGAGTGAGGTAGCAGTGACGCTGGACTGGTGGAGAGGACATCGGCTCTTTGTGTCCCTCCTAAATGCAACACCGTGGTGGTGTTTATTGGCATTAAGAGAGTTAACTAGAGTTCAGTCATCTGTTCAAGTAAAGGTACCCCATGTGTAAAACAATGACCCTGTTCAAGGTGCCTAGCGTAGCCCAGAAAAACCCACCCTGGGGTAGGCCTCCTATGTTACCCACGCTTGGCGCTCAATGAGGAGGGGAACATGGAGGGAGTGTCACCCACCTATTTCATACACACAATTGTCCTTTAAAGCTGGATTCCAGGTATGAATATTTTTATATAGTTGTATTGGGTCCTCTTGGATCAATGTAACTATATATATATATATATATATATGCCATGTCTTTGGAATTCCTCTAGAAGCTGGAAACCGCTCAAGTAGACATTTCTACTCCAGTGATCTCACCTTGCTTCCAGGCCCCATGCTGAGCGGCTGCGCTGTGGCTTACTGAGCACAGAAGGTTGCCCACTTGGTAGAGCACCATTCAGAGAATATATTGCATCTTCTCAATGAATACAAATCATTCTCTAATTGGACATGGTGGAGATCGTGACATCCCCGTCTCACGTCTCTACCTCATCCAATCAGGAAACTCTTTACATTCATTGAAAAAAAAAAATTCAAAGCGTTTTCTGAATGGTGTCCGTGCTGAGTGAGGGATCTCCTGTGTTCACAAAGCAGCAGGGCAGCCATTCAGCAGTGGACCTGGAAGGTAGAAGAGATCATTGGAGTCGTTTTGTCAACCATAGAGAAATCCAGCTTCCAGATCCATCGCCCAGGCATAGTATATGCATAGTTGCATTGGTCCAAGTATCCATACTTGAGATGTTTCTTTAAAGTTAAACTCCAGCCTTACCTGCACAATTATACGTGAAGTCAGGGGTTAACATATTCTCCTTCGTTTGGGCCCCTCCATACAGGAAGTGCCCCTCTGACTGATCCCCTTATATGGGGCAAATGGAGTCTAATATAGGGCTAGATTCACATAGCCCGCCCTAACTTTGCGGCGGCGCAGCGTATCGTGTTTACACTAGGCCGCCGTAAGTTAGCGAGGCAAGTACATGATTCACAAAGTACTTGCCTGCTAAGTTACGGCGGCGAAGCCTAAAGCGAGCGGGCGTAAGGGCGCCTAATTCAAAATAGGCTGAGGGGGCGTGTTTTATGTTAATTGGGCTTGACCTGACGTGATTGACGTATTTTACGAACGGCGCATGCGGCGTCCGCCTACATATCCCAGTGTGCATTGCGGCAAAGTACGCAGCACGGTCCTATTGATTTCGACGTGGACGTAAATGACGTAAAACCCTATTCACGGACGACTTACGCAAACAACGTAAAATTTTCAAATTTCAACGCGGGAACGGCGGCCATACTTAACATTACTATTCCAGCTATTTGATGGAATAACTTTAGGCCTGATAATGCGTTACGTAAACGGCGTATCTGTACTGCGTCCGCCGGTCGTACGTTCGTGAATAGGCGTATCTACTCATTTACATATTCTACGCTGAGCGCAATGGAAGCGCCACCTAGCGGTCAGCCTAAAAATTACACTTTAGGATACGACGGTGTAAGACACTTACGCCACTTGTATCTGAGCCTAATTTAAAGTGGAGTTCCACCCATAAATATAACATTACATCAGTAGTTTTAAAAAAAAATCATTAGTCCTTTACGAAAGAATTTTTTTTTTTTAAATGCCTTCAAAGTGTTGTTGCTAGGCAGAATAGTTAATCTTCCCACTTCTTGCACCTAGGTGCTTAATGGCTCCTAACCTACACCGCACAGACTCCTGGGAATGTAGTGGGTGTAACTTTCCAGGAGTCTGTGCACTCCCCAGTCTCAAAGAATCATGTGACTTGGACAGCACAGGTGCTGAAACCTGATCTAACACTGCTTGTGCAGCACTGAGCATGTGCGAGATTTGCAATGCTGAAAACCAGGAAGTCATACAGTCTGGCTTCATGATGCCCACACTTAAGATGGCCCCAGTCAATTTCTATTTTATAAAGTGTCTAAATGCTGTAACAACCTAACAAAACGGACCTTAGTTTACAGACTAACTTTACTAGAATACATTAAGCGTGTGTATTACAGGGGTATTTATATTTAAAAAGTGAAATTGTGGCCGGAACTCCGCTTTAAGTGTATCTGGTTACCAGAATACGCTTAAATTAGCGCCGACGCAAATTCAGACTTAGGCTGGCGTATCTACTGATACCCCAGCCTAAGTCTCTCTGAATCTAGCCCATAGAGTCTAATTTATAGAGTGACAACCAGGAATTCCCTCACCTTCCTTTATGGCCATGGGACAGGAAGTAAAGGGAAATCTCCCCAATGGCAGAAACCTGACAGGGGTTATAACCCTCCCTTACTTCAAATCCAAAATGAAAAAAGTCTTTAGTTCTACTTTAAGATGGAAGCTTCGGTTTTTAGGTCTTACATCCATCTCTGCCACCTAACCCTCTCCTGGACTTTGTCTGAACTCCTGTTCCATTCAAAGCCACGTACGTAATATGTGGCTTTCGTTATGTAAATCCAGGAAAGAACTCTTTTTTAAGGCTGTACAGTCTAATCTGCATGTATGCAAATGAGGCCACGTTTTTGCTGTACTGCCAGTCACCTCATTTTGCATACACACCTCAAAGACGTTACAGCCCCGGTCCCTGGCAGAAAGAAGTATGAAGGTGACTCTGGCTTTGCCAGAGTACACAGCAGTACTGAGAACTTGGCCAATTCTCTGTGATGCACAACGTCAGTAACTTTTAGCAACCAAACAAATTCACTTACCTATAGCAACCGGATTTTGATGAACTCTGAGTTTAATCAGACCATTGAAAATGATTTCTGATTGGTTGATGTGGGTTGCAGCCCTCTGCACATATTCTTTGGCTTACTATAAATATCTGCCTATCGCTTCCTTCAACTTACTCTCCAGATTTTGATATATGTATTTAGATCAGCTTTCCAGACATGCTCCGCCATCCCTCTGCTTCTGCCTGCCAAGCTGCCAAGGTGTAGCGAGCGGGTCCGAAAAAACAGATGTTTCCCCCTCCCATTTCTGTATTAGCAGAATATTCTCACACCTTGGCACAGCTTGTGAAATAAAGACGTGCCCCCCCCTTCCCCAATATCTCTCCATCCCTAGTGTACTCAACACTATACACCTTGACATGTCTTCACTGCACCAGACAGGTGATGGGCCAGCTGCTGCGGAACTACAAGTCCCAGTATCCCAGCCAGTCTGGTCAGATACACTTCTTAACCACTTAAGGACCGGACCAATATGCTGCTAAATGACCCAAGGGGTTTTTACAATTCGGCACTGCGTCGCTTTAACAGACAATTGCGCGGACGTGCGACGTGGCTCCCAAACCAAATTGGTGTCCTTTTTTCCCCACAAATAGAGCTTTCTTTTGGTGGTATTTGATCACCTCTGCGGTTTTTATTTTTTGCGCTATAAACAAAAATAGAGCGACAATTTTGAAAAAATGCAATATTTTTTACTTTTTGCTATAATAAATATCCCCCAAAAACATATAACATTTTTTTTTCCCTCAGTTTAGGCCGATACGTATTCTTCTACCTATTTTTGGTAAAAAAAATCGCAAAAAGCGTTTATCGATTGGTTTGCGCAAAATTTATAGCGTTTACAAAATAGGGGATAGTTTTTTTTTTTACTAGTAATGGCGGCGATCAGCGATTTTTTCGTGACTGCCACATTATGGCGGACACTTCGGACAATTTTGACACATTTTTGGGACCATTGTCATTTTCACAGCAAAAAATGCATTTAAATTGCATTGTTTATTGTGAAAATGACAGTTGCAGTTTGGGAGTTAACCACAGGGGGCGCTGTAGGAGTTAGGGTTCACCTAGTGTGTGTTTACAACTGTAGGGGGGTGTGGCTGTAGGTCTGACGTCATCGATCGAGTCTCCCTATAAAAGGGATCACACGATCGATACGCCGCCACAGTGAAGCACGGGGAAGCCGTGTTTACATACGGCTCTCCCCGTTCTTCAGCTCCGGGGAGCGTTCGCGAGGGGGCGGCTATTAGTTTAGTTTAATAGCCGCGCCCTTGTCCCAGATCGCTCCTGAAGCCACGGGAACCGCCGCATTTACGGGGGGGGGGGTCCCGATCGGACCCCCGACCCACGTCTAGGCAGGGACGTACAGGTACGCCAATGTGCCTGTCCGTGCCATTCTGCCGACGTAAATGTACATGCGGCGTTCCGGAAGTGGTTAAAGTGTATATAAAGTAATCAATTACTCTTATTTAATCCCGTTTGGTCTTCTAAATATAGTATTAAAGTGGTTCTAAAGTCTCAAGGTTTTTTATCTTCATGCATTCAATGCATGAAGGTAAAACATCTTCTGTGTGCAGTAGCCCCCCAGCCTCCCTAATACTTACCTGAGCCCCATGTCAATCCAGAGATGTCTATGAGAGCCTTGACCCTCCAGGGACTCGCACTCCTGATTGGCTTTTGGCAGCAGCAGGACCCATTGCTGTCAATCTGTGGGTATAGAATTGGGTACATGGGATTGTACGATATTTTTTTTTTTTTTATGGTTGAACTAGATGGATTTGTGTCTTTTTTCAACCTGACTAACTATGTAACTATGTAATCACAGCCAGTGAGCCAATCAGGAGACAGAAGGGGCGGGGCCGAGCCACGGCTCTGTATGTGAATGGACACACAGAGCCACGGGTCAAGAGTGTGCCTGCTTAGGTGCCCCCACAGCAAGCTGCTTGCTGTGGGGTCACCCAGGAGGAGAGAGGATGAGGGAGCGCCGGCATGGGACCCGAGAAGAGGAGGATCGGGGTTGCTCTGTGCAAAACCATTACTCAGAGCAGGTAAGTATAACATGTAAGCTCCTAAGCTCCTAACTTCTTGTAGTAAATAGAAAATGTTGCACTGAAATCACAAACTAGGCAACCAGCAATGCCCAGTTCTCTCTGTAGACAACAGGACATCTCCCATCAATGTTATGGAGATTAGTAAATGGGGAGGTGTTCTGTAGCCCAAACACACTTCCTGTCCTGGGGTGATAACACTACTGCTTCTCCACTAATACAGGAGAGCGAGTGAGCATTGTCACCCCAGGACATGAAACATATCATTAGTAACAGGATCATCAGGAAAGAAAATCCTGAAAAAAGGACTGATAAACTGCAATATATATTTTTTTTTGCTCTTGGGTCTAAAAAACACTTTAAGGGAAATAAATATGTTCAATTATTTATCCTTTCATATGTGTTATTTAAGATCTGCCGTGTTCAGCGTGAACGAGGGCGGAGGGTTACTAGCCAGAAGCATCTGCGTGAACGGTAATAAAGATCAAGGGCATTATGTGTTGGGGCTGTACTAGAAATACGTATGGTATATGTAGAGGTAAAAACCGTGGTGGTCCGTTTGCGGATGAAAAAGGGACATACATTGGTCCTTATGTGATTGCGGGTGTCAGCGGATGAACATCCGGTGACACCCGTAATCGTCCGCCTCCACAAACATCCGATTTTGCAGACGGAAGAAGATCCTATTTTTTCTTCCGTCTGCAGAGCGGATCGGATGAACACGGACATACGGTCCGTGTTCATCCGATCCCCCCATAGGGGAGAGCGGAGAAAAGACAGGGCGGTCCCTGCACAGTGTTCGGAGACTGCCCTGTCATCTGCGGGGATCAACGGAGCGATCCGTTACCGACATACGGAGGCAGATCATTACTGATCCGCCCCGTGTGAAAGGGGCCTAACTAATATATAGAAGTTACACATTTGCAAATGACTCCCTTGTCTCCTTAGTTCTCCTTACTGCTTACTCCTACCCACCTGACTTTACCAGCCAATGGGTAGGCCCCCTTTCCTTCCCAGCACTTTAACATTAACCTGTCGGAGTGAGCATTAGACCAATGCCGCGTACACACGACCGTTTTTCGGGGTTGTAAAAATGACGTTTTTTTTTTATGTCATTGAAAACGATCGAGCTCAGGGTTTTGAAAAACGGGCAAAAAAATTTCCGATCATGCTCTATTTTTTAACAACGTTTTTCAGGTTGTAAAAAATGGTCGTGTGTGGGTTTTAACGACGTGAAAAATCCGCGCCTGCTCAGAAGCAAGTTATGAGACGGGAGCGCTCGTTCTGGTAAAACTACCGTTCATAATGGAGTAAGCACATTCATCACGCTGTAACAGACAGAAAAGCGCGAATCGTCTTTTACTAACACGAAATCAGCTAAAGCAGCCCAAAGGGTGACGTCATGCGAATGCTGCGGAGGGCCCCCGAAATTACTAGAGGCCCCACCCGGTGAGAAGTAATTTTCGGCCCCTCACGCCGCTTCTCAACTCGCTGGCTGCATGGGAGAAGAGGTAAGAAGTCAGCACCCTCCGCTTCTCACTTTACCGTAAGATGTAACTTCCGAACACCCCCCCCCCCCCCCCCCGCCCCTGCTTCTCAACTTTAATCTTTAACGTGACATGTCGGCAGCGCAACACCCCTCCCCCCCCCCCCCGCGCGCTTCTCAATTTTAATGTGGCATGTCATTTTCGGCAGCACCCCTCCCCATCCGCTTCTCAACTTTAAAGTGACATGTCATTTTGCTTAGGGCCCCAGGGAGGTCAGGATTGGCACTGTCCATGTCTCACTGTGGGTAGTGGTTGGCCCATACGGTAGTTGCCGCACCTTTAGGCCCCATGCACACGAGACGCTGGTTAATTTTGAGTTCAGAGGCATTTGGGCATTTTTTTCAACTGCCCCTGAACACATTTAATGTTATCCTATGCACACATTCACGTTTTTTTGCGTTTTAAAGCGGTTGGGTTTAGGCTCGTTTTTTTTCAGAAGCAAAATTTTGTGTTCAGACGCAAAAGTTTTTGCGTTTCAAAGCTTTGGGAAGGTCTACAATGTTTTTGTTATAAACGCTGATAGCCGGAAACGTGGTAAAACGCAGCTAAACGCGGCAAAACGCTGCGAAATTCGCGGGGAAAACGGGCGTTTTAAACGCCAGTTTTTGCCTTTGAAAACTTGAGTTTACATGTGTTTGCATTTGCTTCTTGTGTGCATGGGGCCTAATCTCTGCACACATAGTTTCCACTGTAGCGCAGGAATAACTACTTTACCGAAAGTAAATCCATTGTCTTGCCTGCTTGGGAAAAGCACAGGTTCACTTTTACATCTAGGCAGATATCTAAATAAAGTCACCTGCCTATCATTGTAGTCTATTTGTTGTTAGATTAAAAATGCCCCATGTATTTGTGCACCTTAATATTACAAATGAGCCACAATATCTTTGTGGACACCATATCTAGCATAGATGATAGCACTGATTAGACCGAAGAGCAGGACTCCTGACAGCGAGATTCCGTTGTGTAAGGAAATTTTATGCTGTGCTAGCTGGCGGGGTTGGAATTTTTGGGAAGAACGTTCTGCGGGAATTCCCTGAAGGAGTTAACGCTAAACAACTCAATTATAGACTATTTTAATGCGGCAAAAGTAGCTCCCCTCCCCCCGGCTTGGGTCAGTTCCTCAGATAAAATCACTGAATCTACAGATCTGGAGTCCCAATTAGGATAGGTAGAAATCAGATGGGGAGTAGAGGGTTGAGGGGGGGGGGAGACATGAGCACCAGTGAGATGAGATGTCAGCTGGAAAATCCGATGGGAAGACAGCAATTACTGACTCAAATCAAGCGTCCTCTATAAACCCTGAACCTGCCTGGTGTGCCGACTCAGAATGTGTGTTCTGCAGTGCAGGAGGGGGTGCCAGGCAGGGGCTGGGTGGGCAGCAGGAGTGTGTTTATGTATGTGTGTACAGATTTACCTGTCATAATCAGTAAAGCATAACACTGGGCTCATTTTTTATAAATTACGTTTTTTAAATGTTCCCTGGCCCCCTAAAAAATAAATAAAAAAAAAAAAAAACCAGCTCTATCTGTAATACTCATCTTTTGTCAATCAAGCTGCCCCTACAGTACCTCTTCTTCTCCACTAGATGTCCTAAGTCTTCTTGATTGAATAACGCCCAACATCACTCAACCCTGTTAGTCTTAGGAAAGACTGCAAGTGCAAGGCATCATAGTCTTGCCCCTGAGCAGAGGCGTTGCTAGGGGGGTGCGGGGGGTGCGGGCCGCACCGGGTGACACCCACTAGAGGGGTGACACCATCCCGATTTAAAAAATGTGCGGTGACATGTGCGGGGGGGGGGGTGCAGTTGTGGAGAGGGGTATACAGTAGTAACAAAAAGATATTGAAGGATGCATAGGTATGCAGGGGGCACAGTGTGGTGTTTTTACATTTTAACGTGTGGGGGGGTGCCAGATATTGGATCCGCCCCGGGTGCCAAATGCTCTAGGTACGCCCCTGGCCTATAGGCTCCTGAGATGTGAATTCCGGTCCTGGAGAAAGAGGTGGGGGAGGGGACAAAGAAAAATGGAGAGAAAGAAGAAGGGATAGAAGGAACAAGAAAGATGGATAGGGAGAGAGAGAAAAGGGGAAGAAATGAGAACAGAGAGCAAACAGTAGGGTAAAAAATATTTGAAAAATGTTATTGGGGGGGGGGGGGGGGGTGACACCATATTTTACCGCACCAGGTGACACCAACCCTAGTGACGCCACTGCCCCTGAGCATGGCACCCTGCAAGCAGAGAGCATGTGATTACATCAGCGTCACTCCCCACATCATTATCGAATGCAGGCTGAGCCAGAAAAGTCTATACATGTATGCAGGGCTGCTGTTAGAAATCACGGGGCCCCGTACAGCCTACCTAGCAGGGCCCCCCCAATATATCAAGACCATATTTTCACTTAAAATACACTAAAATCATTATTTTGTATTTGTTTTTTTACATTAAAAAAAAAATGAATTCAGCCCAAAGTTTGGTCTGAAATTGGGCCTCAAAGGGTGAATGGGGGGACACCGGACTCCTGCTGTGAGCCCGCATGTGAAGATAGTGTGAACCCAGCCGTACTCAAAAAGAAATACCAGCATATTTCAGAAGCAGGTCGGCAATCTACTTATTTGTCTTAGGAAAAGTATATTTTAAGACATGTGGCCAAGAACCGCAGGTGTTGTCTTTTTACTTGTAAAAAAAATAAGCATCCCCATACTGTTTGAGTAAACCCATATTGCCCTGTCCTTAAAAACTCCTGGGCCCAGGGGTGGACTGACAACTCATGGGGCCCCTGGGCAATAGGAGATTACAGGGCCCCCGGGCGATAGGAGATTATGGGGCCCCCGGGCGATAGAAGATTATGGGGCCCCCGGGCAATAGGAGATTATGGGGCCCCCATGCAATAGATTATGGGACCACACAGTATACATACACAGTATACACACACAGACACACAATATACACACACAGTATACATACACATACACACACTGAAAAGGTAAGGGAGAGGCGGGGCAGCTATAATCTTGGGATTTAAAAAAAAAAAACAGATTTTTACATACTGTCTCTGTTTTACTGAGGCTGGCAAACCTGATGGGGCCCTCGGGCATACCTCCCAACATTTCAAAAATCCATAGCGGGACATTCTTGTTGGGCGGGGGGTTGGTGGTGATTAAAGTTGTTGAGCGGGGGGGGGGGGTTGACAGCCACGGGTCGCGGTTGTTGGGCGGGGGGGGTGATTGCCGCGGATCGAGGTTGTTGAGCGGGGGGTGGGTGATTTCCACGGATCGCAGAAGTTGTGGAGCGGGGGTGCCATGCGGATTGGTTCTCTCACCTGTACACACAGCCAGTCGGATCTCCTCTTCACTTCAGCTGCCGCAGTCCACACACCGGCTTCGGTAAGCATGTCTCCTCTTTGACTTTTCTTCTCCTTCCTGTGCGGGATAATTAACCCCTTTGCGGGACTGCGGGAACATGCAGTCTGTGCGTGAAGTTCCCGCAGAATCCGGCAGGGTTGGGAGGTATGCCCTCGGGCAGTGCCCGAGTGCCCGAATGGTCAATCCGCCCCTACTTGGGCCCTATATTGAACCCACTGCTTTCATACCACATTTTGACAGTCGCATTTAATGTATGTCAATCAGATATCCATGGACAATAGAACTTGCTGCTGTAGCTACCAGAGATTGGGATGCCAAGATTAAAGCTACACAAGGCATCAGGGCCGGGCTGAGGGGGTAGGCAGAAAAAGCATCTGCTTTGGGTGTTCCAGCAGGAGGCGCAAAGTGGGCAGAGCCTGCAACCTATGCTGCTGGGGTAATTCACAGCTCGTTAGGGGAGATGCACTTGGGCCTTCTTGCCTTGGCTGCTAAAGAAGCTTGTCTATCACTGCAAGGCATGCATGGTTTATAGGCAAAGAGGCCGAAAGAGACAGTTTCCCACTTTGAGTCAGTACACCTTGAACCCATGACTAAAAGAGCTGGGCAGGCTGTGTGGGGACAGGGATATTGAGGATTAGTATTGCTTGCACTAGCAGTCTGGGCAGAAGTCTTAAATCTTTTAATATTTACTAGAATGTGTTACTGACAGTCATCACCGTGATGTATGGGAGGCTGTACATCGCCTCTGGCAGTCCTGGCGCCCTAGGCTAGGTCTCTGTTAGCTTTGAAGGAGTCAAGCCTTAGCTGGTATATTAAGACAGCAGTACTGGTTTATAATAGGGGCAGTCTGAGTCTTAGCCCACAGATCTAAGGGAACAATTATGGTTTTACAAAGAAGAGCATATGGTTGGAGTGAAAAGCTTGGGGCCTATAACAAATATGCTCTTCTTTATTGCACTAATGGATTTAGCAGAAAGTTTATGAAATACCTTTTGTTGGCTAACTAATGTGCCAGCTTTCAGGACCTGTTAGTTTACTCATTAGACTTAATACAGTTGTATAATGGTTTTGTGAGGAATAGGGTGACCACGTGTCCCGGATTGCCCGGGACAGTCCCGCATTTTGCAGGACTGTCCCGGGCAACTTCATTCCAGATTTTTGGGAAGGGGGGTGTCCCTGAATGGTAGTTTGGAAATGTGGTCACCCTAGTGAGGAACCCGATGGGACCTGAAAGCTTTCACTTTTCAGTTTCAGTATTTTTTATTGTCTTAAAGCGGTGGTTCACCCTCCATAACAACATTTTAGCATAAAATTAGGCATAGTAGCGCGAGCTACAGTATGCCTGTATTTATTTTTTTAGCCCCGTACTCACTGTGCAATCGTATATTGAAGATTCCGACTCCCTGCGGGGAATGGGCATTCCTATCCAGAGGGAAGGTGATTGACGGCCGGCTCTGGCACGTCACGCTCCCCGAAGACAGCCGGAGTAGGTCTCGGCTCTTCACGGCGCTATACGGCGCCTGCGCACAGACTATGCGCAGGCGCCGTGAAGAGCCAAGTCCTATTTCGGCTATTTCCGGAGAAGCATGACGTGCCAGAGCCGGCCGTCAATCACCTTCCCTCTGGATAGGAACGCCCATTCCCCGCAGGGAGTCGGAATCTTCAATATACGATTGCACAGTGAGTACGGGGCTAAAAAAATAAATACAGGCATACTGTAGCTCGCGCTACTATGCCTAATGTTATGCTTTTTTTATTTTTTTATAGGGTGAACCCCCGCTTTAAATAAAAAAAGGATACAGGCGATCATGGAAGTAGGCTTTCAGTACAAAGGTTGAAAAAGGACGTTTTAAAGCCCATACTCTTTATAAATACAATCAAAGAATGAGAAAAAACATTAAAAAGCCCCCCGGCTCTTGGCACACCTAAGGTAGCGAGAGTTAAAGGGGTTGTAAAGGTAAAAAAAAAAAAATCCTAAATATCTTCCTTTACCTTAGTGCAGTTCTACTTCACTTACCTCATCCTTCGATTTTGCTTTTAAATGTCCTTATTTCTTCTGAGAAATCCTCACTTCCTGTTCTTCTGTCTGTAAGTCCACACAGTAATGCAAGGCTTTCTCCCTGGTGTGGAGTGTCGTGCTCAACCCCTCCCTTGGACTACGGGAGAGTCAGGATGCCCACTAACACACAGCTCCTTTCTCTATCTGCAACCTAGAGAGTGTCCTAACTCTCCTGTAGTCCAAGGGAGGGGTTGAGCACGACACTCCACACCAGGGAGAAAGCCTTGCATTACTGTGTGGACTTACAGACATAAGAACAGGATGTGAGGATTTCTCAGAAGAAATAAGGACATTTAAAAGCAAAATCGAAGGATAAGGTAAGTGAAGGAGGACTGCACTAAGGTAAATGAAGCTATTTAGGAAAAAAAATATTTACCTTTACAACCCCTTTAATGGGTATCACTATATACTGCAACAATCCAACCTCCAAAAAAATAAATTTACAAGGCAGTAATCGATCAGCATGTACGATGCAAAAGGGCAGAGCATTTATTGGAAGAACCTCAATTCTACACTCGATCACTTGCCGGTGGCACTGTAGCACCCGAAAGCGGTAGTTTGTAATTCTGGTGTTGTCCTGTCGTAGTTCTGGTATTGGTTCTGGCTGCTGGGAGACACTCACTGGTGTTCACCAGTGGGTGTCTCCCAGCAACCAACTGATCCAAGTAATCAGTCTTCATCTGATGCTGACTGCTGGATGGGTATTTAGTCCCTCCACTACTAATCCCTCTTGCTTCTGTGTTTTGCCAGATTCATGCTTGATGAGTTATTTTGAGTATAATACCTGCCTGATCTCGTTCCTTTTCTGCATCCTGTACCCTGCTGCCTCATATCTGTTTGCTCCCGATTCCAGTCCAGGTTCCCTCTTCTGACTGTTCCTTGCACCTCCAGTTTACCCTGTTAATCCGTGCTTCCTTTTTGTCGTGTATATTTTATTATTGTTTATTAGTTAGAGTTTGTGTCACTTTGGTTTATGGTTCAATTTATCTTCAGGTTTGCTGTGTATTCTGTTTGCTGGTGTTTGGATGGATTCTGTTTCAATAAATCTTACTCAGTATACACAGTCTGCTTTCAGTTTCCTGAGTGCAGCTACACGGATCTGGTCATCCCTGCTGCCGGATGCATGCATTTGGTATGCCTGACAGGTAACCTCCCCAATAAGCATCTGACAGTTCTGATCCTACCCAGGGCCAGTACCAGGAAAGGTCCATCCAACGGCCAGGGCAAGGATGTGGAAATGTATGCCCCACCCCTGCTGCTAATGATGTAGAATAGGTTTACCACCCTGCACCCATTTCTGCTTGGCTGCCCATGGTTGGCATGGAGTTTTGCACCACACATGAATGGTCAGTCACTTTCTATCCAGAAGCTAGAAGGATGTTGCGTACTGTGTTTTTTTCTGGTCAGCTGTGGGTGGATGGGAGGAAAATGGGCATGCTGGAGCATGACGTGACAGTAGTAGCTGTCAAAGAAGACATAAAGCCATGGTCCACTAGTAGGGCACACCTTCCTACCATGAGCAGCTGCCCCTCCTGCCCACTCTTGTCCTGGCCCTGCTCCTACCTACTTAAAAAAAAAAAGTTTTGTCTGGAGTTTGGTCCTTAATTAGTATTGTGTTTTTCACATAGCAAAAGGGCCAATGACTGTCATTTGTAGCCTTCACTGAACCACTTTGGCCAATGTGTCTAAGAACAAGAAGCAGACAGAAGTTACTTTACCACTCCTATGCAGACGACACACAACTGTATTTCCGCATCTGCAACAAAAAGGATCATTATCTCGGACTAGAGAAATCCCTTACTCTAATAGATAACTGGATGACAAACAGTTATCTTAAACTCAATGGTTCGAAAACAGAACTTCTCCTGTTTCACGCCAACCGGAAAAATCACCCCGCGTCAACATGGACACCCCCAGCCATTCTGGGTAAAACTATCACCCCTAGCACCAAAGTCAAAAGTCTCTGAGTCATTTTCGATACCTACATGACAATGGATGCACAAATAGGGTCAGTAGTCAGCGGATCCCACCATCTGCTGCGCCTACTACGCAGACTCACCCCCTTTATCCCGAAAGAGGACATTGCAGTCGTGGTGGGAACAATCATCAATTCCAGACTCGACTACGCAAATGCCCTCTATCTAGGACTCCCCAAATACCAAATCACTCGTCTGCAAGTCGTTCAAAATACGGCCGCTCGACTAGTGACTGGGAAAAAACCATGGGAATCAATCTCACCTTCACTGAGATCCCTTCATTGGTTGCCAGTAAAATACAGAATCACTTTCAAGGCACTCTGTCTAATACATAAGTGTATTCAAGGCAACGCCCCCCAATATCTATGCGAAAAAATAAAAGCCCATAACCCCAATCGCATTCTGCGATCCACCAATCAAAACCTCCTCCAGATACCCAAAGCCAGATACAAGTCCAAAGGAGATTGAAGATTTGCAGTCCAGGGACCTCGCCTGTGGAATGCACTACCAACCACCATCCGACTGGAGTCACACCACTTGGCCTTCAGGAGAAAGATTAAAACCCATCTCTTCTGAGGTCAAGGGGTTCCTTACCCATGAAATGGATACAGCGCCCAGAGGCGATTCAGTTCGCATGTGTTGCGCTTTACAAGTCTCTCACTCACTCACTCACTCACTCAGAAGCTCAGAGGATGGGGTTTGTGTCTGCCTGTCATGGTGCACTTTGTGATACTGACACTGTACCTGTGCTGCCGAGCTAGATGAGAGCAGGGGCGGGGCAGCATAACTTTTCTTCAGGGACAGTAACCCCCGGCTTCAGTACTCTCCTGGCGCCCTAGCAGCTTCCGGCTCTGTGTGTGACACGAGGAGAGAGGGGAGTAGTCTGACACGCCGGCGCCCCCCGTGGCGCCCGGATGCAAAGCACCCCGCGCACCCGCCCAGGATCGGCCCTGGAGGATGGGACCTCATAATGGACCATTATCTTCTTAGATGTTGACACCTATGCTCCACCAACACTGGACACAGGCAGTTTGGTCTTCCTTGCACAGAACCAGAGCTTTCACTGATGCCATGGTACCGCTACTCTAAAGCTCCTAACCTTTTTGTAGGTGTATGTGTTTGTGGCAGCGGAGGTCTGTCAAACGCCAGTCAGTAACATAGTGAAGAAATAATACATTTTCCAAATATGCCCATACAAAGTAGATTATGTGGTTTGCTTGAGTTGTTGTTATTGCTATAGTTAGAATTAATACAATAACATTGAGTACCCTGTCACATATTAGTTCTGTGCATTCCTACCCTGCAAATAAGACCTGTCACAGTGATGGAAACCGGGGGACATTTGTCACTTACATGAGTGTATGCAGAGCAGACAGCGAGAATTTTTGGTGCAATTACAAAGCAGCCAGATAGATGAATAAAGTTACCCGTACATATACATCAAGTGCTAGCATTCATACATAAATGACTAGAATGATTTAAAAAATACATTGCTGTACAGTAATAAATGTATTATGGTGCTTATTTAATACAGAACTGCAGATCAGTGGTGTAAAAAGATTAGCGGTAGCCCATAGAAACCTGTCAGTTGTGTTTACTGACACCAAATAACTTCTTGAGACATTATGGTTGCTATGCTTTACAGCCCTAGATTCAAGAAGCAATTGCGCCTGTGTAACCATAGGTTACGCAGCGCAATTGCTTACTTGCTCCGGCGTTACGAATGCTCCTGATTCAGGAACATCGTAACGCCGACTGCAGCCTAAAATCTGCGTGGCATAAGGCTCTTATGCCACGCTGATTTTAGGCTGCATTCTTGTGTTGACCGCTAGGGGGCGCTCCCATTGTGATCAGCGTATAGTATGCAAATTGCATACTAACACCGATTCACAATTGTTGCGCGGGCCCTGCGTACGCAAGTTACGTCGTTTCCGTACGGCGTGCTTAGCGTAAGGCTGCTCCTGCTAATAGCAGGCGCAGCCAATGCTAAGGATACCCGTCGTTCCCGCGTCGCGAAATTTGAAATCTACGTCGTTTGCGTAAGTGATTCGTGAATGGCGCTGGACACCATTCACGTTCACTTTGAAGCAAATGACGTCCTTGCGACGTCATTTGCCGCAATGCACGGCGGGATCATTTACATTGCGCGCGCTTACGCCGGGCAATTTTGCCGGCGCGCCCTCGCAATTTACAGAGCTACTGCTCCGTGAATCGAGGGCAGCGCAAAATATTTGCGGGGGCGCAGGGCAAAATCGTTGCCCTGCGCCTCCGCAAATAGAGCGCAAATGTACCTGAATCTGGGCCCTTGTTAAACAGGGCCTTGCCCTTGCCTCAGTCAATACATTTATATATGTAGAACATTTTCATCTATTTATATAGCATATAAGTACTTATTTATGATTACCATCCAATGCAGCTGTAGGTACCTTTTCACGTTTACCTTGCTACTTGGAGCTGCTCTGCTGAATTACGGGGGATGGAGAACCTCAGTTTTGAAAATCAATTACATAGATTACAGTTATTCACTCTGAAGAAAAACAGCTTAAAGATTCACAAAAGGAATACGTAGGCGTATCTGCTGATACGCCGTCGTATCCCTGTTTCTATCTATGCGGCTGATTTATAGAATCAGTTACGCATAGATATCCCTAAGATTTGACATGTGTAATTGTTTTACACTGTCGGATCTTAGGATGCAGTACCGCGGCCGCCGCTGGGGGCATTTCTCATCGTAATCCAGCGTTGGGTATGCGAAATGAGAGGAAATCTATGCAAATTAAGGGACTGCATAGCCCCCCCCCCCCCCAGGCCCTCAGAACTAGTATCCACACTCAAAATTCTCAGGGCGGGTTTTAAACAACAATGGGGTGTGGCCTTGACAGAAAGGGGTGGGTCATATTTAAATTAGGGGGTGCACGAGTTTAGTCAGGCCTAGGGCAGCACAAAACCTAAATGCACTACTGTGTATGGCCAGCTTTAGACTGGGTTGCCATTAAAGTTCATGTGCGTGTAAAGGCAGGTGTCCCAATACTTTTGACAATATAGGGGCAGATCCACGTACATTGGCGCATATTTGCGCCGGGTGTAGCGTATCTAAGATACACTACGCCGCCGTAACTTACTTTTTTTTTCGAATCCTCAAAGAATCCACGCCGTAAATTACGGCGGCGTAGTGTATCTTTGGCGGCGTAAGGGCGCGGAATTCAAATGGCTGTGATGGGGGCGTGTTTTATGTAAATACGTCGTGACCCGACGTAAACAACGTTTTTTTTGAACGGCGCATGCGCCGTCCGTGGGGGTATCCCAGTGCGCATGCTCGAAATTTAACCGGAACAAGCCAATGCTTCCGACGATGACGTCATTCTACGCAAATCCCTATTCGCAAACGACTTACGCAAACGACGTAAATAATTCAAATTTCAACGCGGGAACGACGGCCATACTTTTTTTTTTTTTTTTTTTTAAAAGGTTTTTATTATTAGCCATATACACAGTTACAGGAGATAGCATTGCATACAAATGACAAGTACTTATGTAGGACAGTCAAAAGTAAAAAATATGGAGGAAAAAAGATTAAAGGAACGAGGTTTCCCCCGTCATACATTTCCATGTCCTTAACAGTAGTAGGAAGTAACCCTAACATGGGTTCTTCTAAAGTGCATATAGCTTTTTATATTGTAAACCGAGAACTAATTATTCAAACTTCGGGCTCCTGATCAAAATGAACAGTGTAGCTAGATTATATCATATATCTTAAGTTCGGAGCACCATGCCCATCAGAAAGTAAAATAATAAACCACAAAACTAGGGCATATAAACAAACATATAGAGAGAAAAAAAAAAAAAAGGAAACCCTCTCTCCCGAGTGTCGTGTGTCGTTGCCTCCCCATCTCCCCAGATCCGCCCGCACCAGAGCTGCACAATACGTCTCATACATTGCATATAGAGAACAAGAAAACATATTCTGTTACGGCCCCTTTGGCATCGAATAAATAACAAGAGGAGAGCTTCTGACGGGTGCAGTAGTTTTATTATTTCGGAACAAAGGTGCGCAGCAGGGTTGAATATTATTTTCTTTATCTCCTTGAGCACCGTAAACATGAATATCGTAAGCACCATAGCACCATAGCACCATAGCACCATAGCACCGTGAAAACTGTAAATGACATATAAAACACTTATTTACAGTTGTCACCAAAAAGGGGGTTACAGGGTTAATTACAGTTGTCTGCACACACATCTAATTACATTGAACATTCAAAGAAACATGGTTACATGCATAGCGTATTTAAAACCAAACAGCATGAACAGGGTTTATCTCTAGAACATATACACCTTTATAACAATGCACACTTTTCTGCATACCTCGATCCACTTGCCAAGGGGGGTACAAACTTTAAGCTTTAGGGATTTTCTGCAGACATCTTCCATGAAATCCTATGCAGACAGCTAACATGTGGCATCTGAGATACAGGAAAAGGCTTTCTTTCTAAGACAGGAAGAAGGAGTGGTCTTGTAATCCTGCTGATCAAAACATTCCCCAGGGAACCAAAGGGAGGCAGAAATGTTCCACCCAGCAGTAAGTGCTGAACTAGATCCACAATGATAAGCGGACAGTTACACTCCCACCAAATTATGTTATGATGAACATAACCTAAAAGTCATACATAATTTACAGAACATAACCTTGGCCGCTATAAAACATGGTACATCATACACAATTTAGCTTATAGGTACCTCTGTGACTGGCTACTGTCTTGTGTGGTGGTATGCTAGTGTATCACTAAAACTGAACTTATTTGCTTTCTATGAGGACTACTAGCTTTTGAATAGGACGTTCAATAATTGAAGGTTTTGATACATAGTCCTTCTTATCTTGCAATCTTCTGTCACCTACTAACACCTTGACTCGACGAACTAGATCATCCTTTTCTATTGTAGTTTCAATTACACGTCCTAGTTGCCACTGGCATCTGGGAGACATATCATCTTTGATTATGACAATGTCATTTACTTTGAGGTTACGTCGAGGTGTGTGCCATTTCTGTCTTGTGGAAACACTCATGAGGTATTCTCTTTTCCACCGACTCCAGAATTGTTCTGCTAAATATTGCACTCTACGCCACCGTTTAGCTGCATATACGTCTTCCTTTACGAATTTCCCAGGTGGAGGTAATGCAACCTTGGATTTCATCAGGATGAGGTGGTTTGGAGTTAGAGGTTCTGGCGCCTTGGGGTCATTGATTCCATCGACAGTTAAAGGACGGCTGTTAACAATGGCCATGGCTTCATAAAATAGCGTTCTAAGAGAAGCATCGTCTAGTCTACTTGAACATTGGACTGTTGTAGCATTTAGCACATTACGAATGGTTCTAATTTGACGTTCCCAGACTCCACCTGCATGACTTGCGGAAGGAGCATTGAAGATAAACTCACACTGTTTATCAGCTAGGAAAGTTTCTAGTGCCTTTGTGTCGCATTGCTTCAGGGCTTCTTTAAGTTCGTTCTTTGCTCCTGTGAAGTTTGTGCCTTGGTCACAGTGAAGTTGGCAAACGGCTCCTCTTAAACTGATGAAACACCTTAAGGCATTGATGAAGGAATCTGTAGATAAATCTTCAAGCATTTCGATGTGGACTGCACGTGAGGAGAAGCATGTGAAGATTAGACCATACCTCTTGTATTCCTTTCGACCTTGTTTGGTGATAAAGGGACCAAAACAGTCCATACCACAGTATGTAAAGGGAGCTGAAACTTCTACGCGTTCTTCGGGGAGCTCTGACATACGCTGTTCCTCTGTGGGACGCCGGAGCTTTCGACACTGTACACATTTATGTATTAACTTGGCAACTGACTTGCTTCCACCAAGCACCCAAAATCCATTTGCTCTGAGTTCTGTTAGAGTTTGGCTGCGGCCCTGGTGATGAATGGCTGCATGATAGTGGGACAGGATTAACTGGGTAATGTGCCCTTCTTTTGGGAGGATGACTGGGTGCTTTGTTTCTTGACTAAGAGTTGATCTTGAGAGCCTTCCACCAACACGAAGAAGTCCTTGAACCAGAATGGGGTCAAGGCAGCTAAGAGGGCTTGAACTTGGGAGACTATCTCCTCTTTGAAGGAGTTTTAGCTCTTGGGGGAAAACTTGCTGTTGAACTAGACCTATCACTACCTCCCCGGCCTCCTTACGTTCCTCCACAGACACAAGATTGCTGCAGTGATACGTCTTCGTTTTTATTCTCCTGATTCTTGCAATCACCTTAATGAGCATTGACCAACTGGAGAACCTGCTCAGACGATTTAGAGTATCAGTTTGTTCATTGGCTTGTGATGCAAGGGTTGTAACAGGTTTGACTTCAGGGTCGCCTACAATTAGTTCTGCTGAAGAGCTTGAAGATGCGTGCACTTCAGATCTCCAAAGGAAACTAGGCCCAGATAACCAACTTGAGGTGGAGATATCCGCTACATGTAGACCCCTGGATGCATGGTCGGCTGGGTTTTGTGTCGTATCCACATAATGCCACTGGGTTGGATCTGTAATCTCTCTTATGAGTTGAACACGATTGGCTACAAACACGTGAAACCTTTTTGCTTCGTTATTGATATAGGCTAAGACTACTTGGGAGTCTGTCCAGAAGAACTCTTTGTCAACTTCTATTTCAAGTTCTGCCTTCAACATGACACTCAACCTTGCTGCAGTGACGGCAGCTGAGAGTTCAAGCCTTGGGATGCTCACAATCTTCGTTGGTGCAACTCTTGCCTTGGCCATTACGAAGCTGCAATCGACTTGATCTCTGTCATTTTTGTACCTAAGGTACGAACAGGCACCATATCCTATGTTGCTGGCATCGGAAAAGTGGTGTAGTTCCACTTTCATTCTGTTACCAAAGTCTGGGGGATGGTAACATCTGGGTATCTTGATTTCCCTTAAAGCTTGCAGACTACTCTTCCAAGCCTCCCACCGTGGACATAAGCTCTCAGGAAGTGCTTCATCCCAACTGATGCCTCTGCGGCAAAGCTCTTGGAGAATGCACTTGCCACTCAGTATGAAGGGGGCTATGAAGCCTAGAGGATCATAAAGGGAGGCTACGACTGACAGGATACCACGACGAGTTGAGGGTTGATGCTTTATGTCAGCACTGAAACTGAAGGTGTCGTTTTCAATTGACCACTGAATGCCAAGTACTTGTCCTTCTGTTGTTGAGTCTGGGCTAAGTTTGACAGGCACACTAGTTGTTGCTCTTTCTGACGGAGCAATACAGGACAGGACGTCCCTTTTATTAGAGTTGAACTTATGCAGTCGTAGGCCGGCATTTTTACATAATCCTTGAGTTTCGAGGATTAGATTCGAAGCTTCGCTGACTGTTGGAACGCTAGTTAGGCCGTCGTCGACATAAAAGTTCTTCTCGATGAAGGCTGATGCTGAGGGATGTTCTGACTTGTGTTGTCGTGCAAGATACTTAAGGCCGAAATTGGCACATCCTGGAGAGGAGCTGGCACCGAAAAGGTGAACTGCCATTCTGTATTCTTTCGGTTCTGTTTCCAACTGACCGTTCTCCCACCAAAGGAACCTTAAGTAATTGCGCATTTCTGAGGGGATATAGAACTGATGGAACATCTTTTCAATGTCGCATATCACAGCAACTGCTTCCTTCCTGAAGCGACAGAGGACTCCCACTAGAGAGTTTATCAGGTCGGGACCTGTCAGCAAGGTATCGTTTAGGGAGATGCCTTTGAACTTTGCTGAACAATCAAAGACAACTCTTAACTTGTCTGGCTTCTTGGGGTGATAAACCCCGTGATGTGGGATGTACCACACTGTCTCTTCCTCTGATAATGAAGGGGCTGGTTCTGCATCACCTTTTCTGATTGTTTCTTCCATGAATGCAGTGTAGTGTTCATGGTACTGTCTATTTCCCTTTAATCTTTTCTTTAGATGATGAAGTCGAATAAGGGCCAGCCTCTTATTGTTTGGTAGTGCCAGTTGACTGTTGTCTTTGAAGGGTAACGGCATCTCGTAGTGTCCATCTTTCCTTTTCATTATAGTTTCCGAGAGAAACTGCACGAAGCGAACATCATCTTGAGACACGTACTTATCTTCATAATTTCTTTCAATGAAGTCCATTTCTAAAGCCTTTAACACATCAGCGACCGGCGGCATTGGCATTTCTTTCACTGCGACTCTGTGTACGAAGCTCTGGCTACCCTGTCTATCAAGATGTGGATTTGCTGATCCTACAATGCTCCAGCCGAGCATAGTTTTTTGAGCGAAGGGTTCATTTTCGGAGCCGATAACAACCTCCAAGGGAGCCAGTGCTGATGGGCAGTCATAACCGATCAGTAGTCCTACTTCGCAATCTTGAAGTGGCTGTAACTTGTTTGCCAAGTGTTTGAGGTGTGACCACTGGAGTGCAGTCTCCTTAGTGGGGATGTGAGACTTATCTACTGGAATGAAATCTCTTGTATAGGCTTGACGGAGTTGGACTTGAACTTCGGAGTTGAAGCCACGCACTTGCAGACCGTGAGCAATTTGGCTTGAAATAACTGTGTCAACCGCTGTCATTGTGCTGAGCCTTAGCTGTAATGGCTTGGTGCTCACACTTAACTTCGATACCAGGTCTGCCAGAATAAAGGTTGAATCACTCTGTGTGTCAAGTAAGGCATAAGTGAGGATTTCCCTCTGAGGCTCCGTAGTAGCTGACAACAGAACTGGAACAATGCAGGATGTGGCAGACGTATGTCTTGTCAAAGTATGGGACATAACTTTGGGAACGTTGTCGTTTGCCTTATTTCTCATGCCTACTGAATCATCGTTTGATGCCTTGACAGGCTCAGTGTCTCTCTGTATGTGCAAACAGGTTGGATGACGTCGACTGCATATGCTACACGTGTGTCTTCCTTTGCAGTCTTTTGTAGTGTGGCCCTTTCTTAAGCAACCAAAACAGAGATGGTTTCCGTGAATAAAGGCCCTCTTTTCATCGATGGTCTTTGCCGCAAAAGTCAGACATTTAGCGACACCGTGTGTTTCGTCTTTGCAGACTAGGCAAGGTGGTTTCGGTCTTGAAGCTGAGATATTTGGAACGTTGAAGGTAGAGGGCTTCATTTGAGTGCTTGTGTTGAGCGCCTTGGCTCTCTTGGGAATTCTCTCATCTGTAGTCTTGGTACTGAGGAGAAAAGGAGAGGCAATGGGGTTGCATGCAATCTTAGCTTCCCTTTGCAGGAACTCTGTGAAACGAGCAAAGGTTGGGTATTCTTGGGACTTGTCCAGCTCGTCCACGGCGATGCGACCCCATCTGCGCACGATCCATTCAGGCAGTTTCTTGAGAAGCTTGTGGTTTTCTTCACAATCATTTAGAATAGCTAGGCCTTTAACATGAGGAATGGCCTCCACACAACCTTGAAGGAAATCTGCAAACTCTCTTAATGCTACAGGGTCATTTGCTGATATCTTTGGCCATTTAGCCAACCTTTCTCTGAAGGCTCTTTGCACTATGAATGGACCTCCATACCTGTCCTGTAGGATTCCCCAAGCACCTAGATAGGCATCTTCTGAATTTCGGTAGAAGAACCCTTCCACTGCCTTACGAGCTTCACCACCGAGATACCTCTTCAAGTACAGCATTTTTTCGCACACAGGGAGTGGTTTCTGATCAATCAGCGCCATAAAGGATATCTTCCAATCTATGAACTTCAAAGGATCACCTGTGAATACAGTTGGTTCAGGTATAGGGAGACGGTTGGAGATAAGCAGACTTGCAAGTCCTGGGGTTAGACTAACTTCTTCATTTGGTCTTGACACCCCAAGTGGTGTATTTGAAGGTTGAAATGGCACAGCCTTTGGATTCAATGAGTTTCGTGGTTCATTATTTTGGCAGAGGTATTGCACATTGTGGTCTGTCTCCTGTTCGTAAATTTCAAGACTATCATAAGCGTTGTAGGCTTTCACTCTTGCTGCAGCTACCTTGACTTCATTTTCTGCTTGTAGCTGTTGTAGTCTTGTCTTTTCCTCATCCAACTTCAGTTTAATTTCTGCCTCTAGTTTGTTCAGCTTAGCTTGCTCCTCGCGCATCTGTTGCGTCGCCTTTGCCTGTTCTATTTTGGCTGCAAGATCTGCTTCTGCGTCAGCGCGTTTGCTAGATCTGGAAGTGGCTCTTGAGCTTGCGTTGGAGTCTGGTAATGACTCTGAGAGGACAGTTTCTGTTTCTGAGTTTCCAAAGACTGACTCATGCTCTTCTTTATTAAGCACCATCCTCACCCTTTCCTTCTCAAGTTGATCGTTAAAGATTTCATCTACATTCTCTAGCCGCTTGCTGATGAGGTTGCAGATTTCAGCCGTTAACGCGGTGCATGCATCCATTTTCTTAACAACGTACGGGGTAGTGGAATTATTTCGGCACATGGACTCATACTGTTGGTGCACTAACGCTTCTTTGGCTTTAATCTCTTTCAATCTTGTATTAAAGTCTTCAGTTGAGCAGAAACCTTTTAACTTTGTCCTACATTCCTTTGCTAGCTCCTTCCAAGAGTTGCACACCTTGTTGAATGCCTTTTCATTTTTCTTAACTGTTTCTTCGTGCATTTCTTTGCCCTTTTCTGTTAGGCTTCGCTCTCTAGAGCTGGATCGTACCTGTTGTGACTCTGTGGGTTTGTCTGTTTCTTCAGCAGGTGACAACATTTTGTTCTAGTGTGCCTTTGCCTTTCAAGTGTGAGTGTGCCTGAAACCTAACTTGAATGAGTGTTGGCTCAAACTTGCTACTAAGGGCTACGACAGATAACAGGTGTTCACACTTGTAACTAAAGATTAGCAAACAATGCATACAGTACTACAAAATGTTTTAAACGAATATACTGCTGACACTTTCTAACCAGACAATTAACCCTTTACGTAAATAACTGCAGTTTAGTGGATTAGGAACTTGGAAGATAGCGTTGCTTTAAATCTGACACTAGGCCTCTAAACACGAATATAATAACTTGATCACTGGTTTAGCAAAATATTAACTATTTGGCTCGCATACTAGTTAAGGGCGGCTTCCGGATCACATATAAAGAGCCCGCTATATTTAAAAGTCCACGTGACACGTTTACTTTTTTAGCCAAGTCTCTGTTGCCAAGATGGCGTCCGCACGTGTCTTGCGAGGCGTTGGGAAGCCTTTACTCACGGTTCGATGAAGACAGCGACGCAGCTGGTGATGTCGAGTCTCCACCGCAGCGACGAGTTTTCACTGTTACGGCCCCTTTGGCATCGAATAAATAACAAGAGGAGAGCTTCTGACGGGTGCAGTAGTTTTATTATTTCGGAACAAAGGTGCGCAGCAGGGTTGAATATTATTTTCTTTATCTCCTTGAGCACCGTAAACATGAATATCGTAAGCACCATAGCACCATAGCACCATAGCACCATAGCACCGTGAAAACTGTAAATGACATATAAAACACTTATTTACAGTTGTCACCAAAAAGGGGGTTACAGGGTTAATTACAGTTGTCTGCACACACATCTAATTACATTGAACATTCAAAGAAACATGGTTACATGCATAGCGTATTTAAAACCAAACAGCATGAACAGGGTTTATCTCTAGAACATATACACCTTTATAACAATGCACACTTTTCTGCATACCTCGATCCACTTGCCAAGGGGGGTACAAACTTTAAGCTTTAGGGATTTTCTGCAGACATCTTCCATGAAATCCTATGCAGACAGCTAACATGTGGCATCTGAGATACAGGAAAAGGCTTTCTTTCTAAGACAGGAAGAAGGAGTGGTCTTGTAATCCTGCTGATCAAAACATTCCCCAGGGAACCAAAGGGAGGCAGAAATGTTCCACCCAGCAGTAAGTGCTGAACTAGATCCACAATGATAAGCGGACAGTTACATATTCCCTTACACCTCTCCAGAGTTAGTGTCCCTGGAGTCTACCCAACTACCCCACACATTATGAAATTTTTTCTTGCTTCCCCTCGCTTCATAGGTCATTTTGTACATTGTAATATTAGCATTGATTAACCCCTTCCAGGCAGATATATTGAGGAAGTCCCTCTTTATCCAGTTCAAGACAATGAGCTTCCTGGCATAGTAGAAGAGCAGTCTCAGGAAGATTCGCATATTGTTACTCATGATATCATCCTCTATAATACCTAAGAGACACAGAAGTGGGCTACATATGTTCGGGAGATCAAAAGTATCTGCAATAAATTGCGTAACCTGCGACCAAAACGGTCGAATCCTATTACAGTCCCACACCATATGCATAAAGGTGCCCTCTGCCACCAAGCACTTATGACAAACAGGGTTCTCTCTTCTGCCCATTCTATATAATCTGTGTGGTGTGTAATACATTTGATGCAGGTATCGCAGCTGAATCAGCTTGTCTCTTGCCGAGATCACAGTAGGGAGATAGGACACTAGGACCTCCTCCCACTGTGGTTCCGTCAGTTCTGGTATTATCATAGTCCACTTAAGTCTCGTCTTTTCCTCTCTCGGTCGTATCTTACTCATGAGCATATTATAGTAGGTAGAGACTAACTTGGTATGTTCAGGATTCAACAATAATGATTCTAACTTAGTGTTTTCTAACACCACTACCCCAGTGCCAAGCTGCGCCTGAGCTGCATGCCTCAGTCTTGTGTACTGAAATCTCCAAGTTTCGGGTACCCCCAATTCCCTTTTCAAGTGCGTGAACGTTTTCAACTCCCCTCTGTCAAACAGTTGATGTAAGTAAACCAGGCCAAATTTGGCCCACCTATGTCCATCTTCCAGTAGAAAGATGTCCGTTAATCTGGGGTTAAACCATAGCGGAGCATTAGGGGACAAGTGCAGGGGGGTGTCCAAAGTGTGTCTCCTACATGTCTCCAACACCGCTTTTGCTGATCTAAGGATCACCATTCCATCTGTTGTCGGGACCTCCCCTCTGTGAAAAAAGTTCAGCAGTGTCTCATATGAGGTTGCCACAGCCGCCTCCGCCGCTACAGCGGCATTGTTCAGCTGGGGGAACATACGCCAGTGGGCATGTACTAGCTGCGACGCCAGGTAGTATAGACGGAGGTCAGGGATCGCCAGACCTCCTCTTCCCACCGGCAACTGGAGCACAACCAGCGCCACCCGAACTGCCCCACCACCCCACAAAAAGGAGGTCAGCAGGGAGTCGATGTATCTAAAGGTCTTCCTGGGGATGCCTACGGGGGCGTTAGAAAGAATGTACAGGAATTTTGGGAGAAAGATCATTTTAAACAGGTTGGCTCTCCCCAGCATTGTAAGCGGGAGGTCCTTCCATTTTTTCACCCTGTCCTCGAAATCTCGTATGACTGGCCATAAGTTTGTCTTTGAAAATTTCTCTATAGGCAATTCTACGGTTATTCCTAAGTACTTAAAGCGGTCTGTCACCTGTAGGGGGAACTGAGCAGGGAGAGCTAGATCTGGCTGTGGATCCAGAGGAAAGAGCGCCGATTTAGACCAATTGATCCGGAATCCAGAGAAGTCACCGAAACTCTCGGATCGAGGAAAACGCGGTTGTCAGGGATTCCTCAGGATCGCCCAAATAAAGGAGCATATCGTCCGCGTATAGTGATACACGTTCCTCCAGGTCCCCGACCAGCAGCCCTGCAATGCCAGCCCGATCCCTGAGCCTAGTCGCCAGGGGTTCTATGGCTAGTGCGAATAAAAGTGGTGACAGGGGGCACCCCTGCCTAGTTCCCCGCCTGATCGGAAACGAGTCCGAAACAAGGCCATTGACCCTGACACTAGCCTTTGGCTCCGCATAGAGCAACCTGACCCAGCTCACAAACCTCGGTCCCAGGCCCAGTTTCAGTAGTAGGGGGAAAAGGTAGGTCCACTCCACAGAGTCGAATGCCTTTTTTGTGTCTAATGATGCCACCACCCTCCGACCAGAGTTAGCATGGGACACTTGCAAATTAACATATAACCTCCTCAGATTCATCTGGGTGCACCTCCCCGGTATAAAGCCGGTTTGGTCTGAATGGATTAATTTCAGTATTACCGACTGCAGCCTACCCGCCAAGATCTTTGCCAACACCTTAACGTCGGTGTTGATCAGAGAAATCGGCCGATAAGACTCGCACTCCAGTGGGTCCTTACCCGGTTTCGGAATTACCACAATCAGTGCTTCACGCATCGACTCTGGTAATATGCCCTCCTTTTCTGCGTCACTGAACACCGTTTGGAGGCGTGGGGTTAAGCTCTCTTTATGCAACTGATACCATTCGGCCGGGAGGCCATCCAAACCTGGCGACTTTCCCGGTTTAAAAGAGGCAATGGCCCCAGCCACCTCTTCTGATGTTATGGGTTGGTCAAGAGCAGCCCTTTCACCCTGCGTCAGGGATGGGAGAGTCATTTCATCTAGATAGGAAGAGACGTCTTGAACTGTAGAGCTAGATTGGGACTGGTATAGTGTATTATAAAAGTCTCGGAACGTGGACAGTATATCTTGAGAGTCGCTCACTAATTCCCCAGTCGGGCGTTTAATCTGCAATATCGTTGTAGGGGCATATAGGGGTTTTGCCAAAAATGCCAGCAGACGGCCGCTTTTGTCCCCAAACAACGACGGCCATACTTAAAGCGGGAGTTCACCCCCAAATCAACTTTCTGACATTAGTTCCAGCATACTGCTAACATCTGCAGTATGCTGTTTTTTTTTTCGCAACTTATCGTTTTATGAGCCCTTGTTATCCGGCTCCGAGCGGGGATCGCTTCCGGGTATAGGCGTTCCTAAGCGAAGAGGAGTTGATTGACGGTCGGCTAAAGCGCGTCACGGCTTCCGAAAATACCCAAGAGTGTCAGCTCTACACGGCAGGCGCAGGCGCCGTTTAGCGCCGTAAACACCCGAGTGTCCTTTCGGGTATTTTCGGAAGCCGTGACGCGCTTTAGCAGCCCGTCAATCAACTCCTTTTCGCTTAGGAACGCCTACTCCCCGCAGGATTCCCCGCTCGGAGCCGGATAACAACGGCTCATAAAACGATAAGTAGCGAAAAAAAAAAAAAAACAGCATACTGCAGATGTTAGCAGTATGCTGGAACTGTCAGAAAGTTGATTTGGGGGTGAACTCCCGCTTTAACATTGAGTACACCACCATGTAGCAGCTTTAACTATACGCCGGAAAAAGCCGAACGCAAACGACGTAAAAAAAAATGCGCCGGCCAGACGTACGTTCGTGGATCGCCGTAACTAGCTAATTTGCATACTCGACGCGGAATTCGACGGAAACGCCACCTAGCGGCCAGCGGAAAAAATGCACCTAAGATCCGACGGCGTACTAAGACGTACGCCTGTCGGATCGATCCCTGATGCCGTCGTATCTTGTTTTGTAGATACAAAACAAAGATACGACGCGGGAACTTTGAAATGACGCGGTGTATCAATAGATACGCCGGCGTAATTCTTTTGTGGTTCTGCCCCATAGTGTATTTGAAGACTAAGACACTTGGGGCCAGATTCACGTAGAGCGGGCGCAGCGTAACGTAACCGGTTTACGTTACACCGCCGCAAGTTTTCTGATTTAGTGCCCGATCCACAAAGCACTTACCTGGAAATTTGCGGCGGTGTATCGTAAACAGGTCCGGCGCAAGGCAGCCCAATTCAAATGGGGCGGGTACCATTTAAATTAGGCGCGCTCCCGCGCCGGACGTACTGCGCATGCTCCCGTCGCAAATTTCCCGGCGTGCTTTGCGCGAAATTACGACGCGCCGACGTTTTGTGAATCGCGACGTAAAAAAAAGACTTACGCCGAGAAAAATAAAAAATGTTAAAAAAATTCAAAAGCGACGCGGGAAAGACAGGCATACTTTAACATGGTGGAGTACTTTTACACCATGTTAAAGATGCCCTATCTTTGCGACGGAAATCTAACACTTGCGACGCCGTAACGACGGGAAAAATCTTCGTGGATCGCCGTAACTCCTAATTTGCATACCCGACGCTGGTTTACGACGCAAACTCCCCCCAGCGGCGGCTGCGGTACTGCATCCTAAGATCCGACAGTGTAAAACAATTACACCTGTCGGATCTTCTGGCTATCTATGCGTAACTGAGTCTATGAATCAGTCGCATAGATAGTTACAGAGATACGACGACGTATCAGGAGATACGCCGTCGTATCTCTTTTGTGAATCTGGCCCCTTGGTCACATGATCTTTGCCAAAGACTAGGACCAGCCAATCTGATTTCTGACTCCCTCTTTTAGGAAAGACCCCATGACCAAATGCCTATGCCCTTTAGACATGTGGCCAGCATTCCAAGAAGAATTTTCACATCTGTTAACAGGGTTCAACGGCAAACTTTATTTTTTTTTCTTGGATCGGTTATTTTATAATTTTTGTCATGATTAAATCGTTCCTCCTGTCAGTCAAAAACTCCCAGCTGAGGTGCTGCAATACTGTCACTGTTAGCATAATAAAAGTTAAGAAAAAAATATATTTTTCTATCTGCCAGCCTGAGATTTCTAAATGAGGAATTATCGGTATAGAAAACAATGGCGCGGGTTTGACAAGTAACCCCCTCAACACCAGAGACCTGGATCAACCATTATACAATGACGAACGCTCACTCACAAAAACAAAAGTCAACGTTATTTTAAGGATTCTTTCAAATTGCTTGCTCTGGGGGTTCGGGAAGAGCGAAGTGACATGTTCCCTAGGGAGCAAACGTGTCCCCAAATAGGGCGTTAATTGGAGACGTTAAACATGTATTTTTGGTGATGTTTGATGCAGAGCCTGATGGAGGTGAGGAGGTGCACAGCTGTTGTGTAGCCTGTTATCTATCACGTCTTCAGAATCCGAAAGCGAGAGAGGGCGGGACATCGCATCGAGAGGTGCCAGACCTCAGGACATGGGTGTAGGAACCCTTACAAATCTGGGGGGGACAGCATTTTTACTCGCCAGGTAAATTCTTATTCAGTAAACTCGGACTCCCACATGCCATGTGGGTTAATTGTTACTTATGCCATGGGCCACATGGGCCACAAGGCATTAGTAAAAATCAACCCACATGGCATAAGTAAAAATTAACCCACATGGCATTAGTAAAGATTAACCCACATGGCATTAGTAAAAATTAACCCACATGGCATTAGTAAAAATTAACCCACATGGTATTAGCAAAAATTAACTGGTTAGCTGGTAGTGGCAGGTTAGGTGATTGACAATAGTTCCAGGTTAGGTAGTAGTGGCAGGCTAGGTGGCAGTGCCAGGTTAGGTGGCATACAGTAGTGCCAGGTTAGGTGGTAGTGCCAGGTTAGGTTGTATACAGTAGTGCCTGGTTAGGTGGTAGTGTCAGGTTAGGTGGCAGTGCCAGGTTAGGTGGTATACAGTAGTGCCAGGTTAGGTGGTAGTGCCAGGTTAGGTGGTATACAGTAGTGCCTGGTTAGGTGGTAGTGCCAGGTTAGGTGGTATACAGTAGTGCCTGGTTAGGTGGTAGTGTCTGGTTAGGTGGCAGTGCCAGGTTAGGTGGTATACAGTAGTGCCAGGTTAGGTGGTAGTGCCAGGTTAGGTGGTATACAGTAGTGGCAGGTTAGGTGGTAGTGGCAGGTTAGGTGGTATACAGTAGTGCCTGGATAGGGGTAGTGCCAGGTTAGGTGGTAGTGCCAGGTTAGGTGGTATACAGTAGTGCCAGGTTAGGTGGTATACAGCAGTGCCTGGATAGGTGGTATACAGCAGTGCCTGGATAGGTGGTAGTGCCAGGTTAGGTGGTATACAGTAGTGCCAGGTTAGGTGGTAGTGGCAGGTTAGGTGGTATACAGTAGTGCCAGGTTAGGTGGTAGTGGCAGGTTAGGTGGTATACAGTACCGCCAGGTTAGGTGGTAGTGGCAGGTTAGGTGGTATACAGTAGTGCCAGGTTAGGTGGTAGTGGCAGGTTAGGTGGTATACAGTAGTGGCAGGTTAGGTGGTAGTGGCAGGTTAGGTGGTATACAGTAGTGGCAGGTTAGGTGGTATACAGTAGTGCCTGGATAGGTGTAGTGGCAGGTTAGGTGGTAGTGGCAGGTTAGGTGGTATACCGTAGTGCCAGGTTAGGTGGTAGTGCCAGGTTAGGTGGTATACAGTAGTGCCAGGTTAGGTGGTATACAGTAGTGCCTGGATAGGTGGTAGTGGCAGGTTAGGTGGTATACAGCAGTGCCTGGATAGGTGGTAGTGGCAGGTTAGGTGGTAGTGGCAGGTTAGGTGGTATACAGTAGTTGCAGGTTAGAGTGGTAGTGCCAGGTTAGAGTGGTAGTGCCAGGTTAGAGTGGTAGTGCCAGGTTAGAGTGGTAGTGCCAGAGTAAATACATGACATGAATAGATAAGAGTCCTGTTCCCCATTACTATACCTCCCCCCTCTCTGTAAACTGTCTGTAACACCCCCCCCCCTCTCTGAATACTATACCTCCCCCTCTTTGTAAACTGTAACTTCCCCCCTCTCTGTAAAATATACCTCCTCCTCCCCCCTGTACCTCAACTGTGTCGTTCTGGCTCTCCATCACATGCAAGTCTCTCTGGCTCTGCAGGCTCAGGCTGGTCAGGTGTAGTGTGGCCTCAGTCTGAACACGAGTGTCAGTCTGGGCCCCGCCCCCTTCCTGCTCCTTTCTCTCATTCAGCAGAGCGGCCAGCACAGCTATGCGTGTCTGTGTGCAATCAGCTGTGCGCCGCTCGGGAGGGGAGGGGTCGGGGCTGGATCGGCACTACATCGGCACTGAAGGGGGGGAAAAGCAGTGACCGCAGTTGGACTTGGCGGCCCCTTCCTGCGATCCGGGGACGATCTCCCTATCCTAACCTGGGGGGGATTTTACTATACCTGTCCCCCCCGCATTATTTCCTGGGGGGGATGAGTCCCCCCCATCCCCCCCGGTTCCTACGCCCATGCCTCAGGATATCTTTAACAATAGGGAGAAGGCGACATGCAAAAAAAATGATGTTAGTACATAAAGGGCTGCAGCACTTAGATTATATAAAAGAGCTTTCAATAACTTTTGCAGAAAAAAAATATAAGGAGTCAAAGTAGATTTCTAAACAATCACTAAAATCTCATACAGTGGGACCTCGGATTACTCGCATATCAAAGCGATTTTCCCAGTTGCAGTCAATGGAAACGAAAATAATTTGTTCCTGATTGACTTCAATGGCATGCAATACTGCATGTGGCCAGAGGTGGGGAGGCGCCGGAGAGCCTCGGGAACACACAAAAAGGCCCAAGGATAGCTTGGCTGACCTCGGCAAACATCGAAAAGGCTCAAAACTGCGTTTTTCGAGTCTTTACGATCATTTCCGAACTGCTCCGGACGGCGCGATCGGCTACATTTGGCTCCGCTCGGCTCCCGCGCCCCCCCCCCCCCACCTCAGGCCAAACGCGGTACTGCACACCGCTTTGGCCTGAATCCTGCTCGTTTTTTGCGAGACAAAAGTCGCAACCCGAGTTAGGATTTAAAAAAATACAGTGCTCGTATTGCGAAACGCTCGTTAACCACTAGCCTACCGCCCGCCATCATATGATGGCGGGACGATGAGGCTCTCGTTCTGGGCGGACGTCATATGATGTCTTCACCTTCCCGAGCCACTAGGGGGCGGGCGATTGCCGCATCACTGGGGACCCGATGCGCGTGCCGGGTGGCCGCGATGTCCGCCAGGCACCCGCGATTGCCCAGTAACTGAGCAGGACCGTGGATCTGTAAGCACACAGATCCATGTCCTGTCAGGGAGGGAAGACCGATGGTGTGTCCCTTGTACATAGGGACACCGATCGGTCACCCCCCCCCCCCCCCCCCGTCAGTCCCATCCCTCCACAGTTAGAATTATTACCTAGGGAACACCTTTAACCCCTTGATCGCCCCCTAATGTTAACTCCTTCCCTGCCAGTCTCCTCCTCACAAAAGCTTTCCACCTTAATGCGAGAGAGCTCGCATGGTGGAAAGCTTTTGCGAGCACGCTCCCGTGATACAGCGGCAACTGTATCACTCAGCCACGCCCCCCCAGCGCGCCGCATCATCCGCCAATGGCTGCGCTGCTATAAATCCGTCCAGCCTAGCCAATCAACGGCCAGGCTGGGAACCGAAGAGGATCACGTGGACGCGCGTGGGACTTTCGAGGGGTCAGGTAAGTAAAACGGGGGTTACCGTCTGATGTTTTTTCACCTTAATGCATAGGATGCATTAGGGTGAAAAAACATTTACCTTTACAACCCCTTTAAGGCCCATACACACAATCAGACTTTTTGACAACAACGGTCCAACGGACGTGTTTTATCAGACAATCCAACCGTCTGTATGGTTCAACGGACAATTTTTTCCGGTTTTTCAACGGACAAATGTTCGCTGTGAATGCTCTCAAGTGTACACAAGTCCATCGGACTAAAGTCCAAAGTACAAACACGCATGCTCAGAACCAATGCTAAAGATCAGACAACATAGCATAGCATACTAGCTCGTTATAAAGTACTTACCTGAGATCGTTAGTAACAGGACGGCATGCGCCGTAGACACGGTGCCTTTCTTTTGCAAATATCTCCTAAACCGTGCAGGTTTAGGAGATATTTCTTGCACCTACAGGTAAGTCTTAATCTAGGCTTACCTGTAGGTTAAAGTGGTCTGTAATGCCGCGTACACCGTACACACTATCGGTTTGTCTGATGGACCGTTTTCATCAGACTAACCGATCGTGTGTGGGCCCCATGGGTTATTTATCCATTGGTTAAAAAACTAGGAACTTGTTTTAAAATTATCTGATGGTTAACTAACCGATAGAAAAAAACGATCGTCTGTGGGTACGTCCATCGGTTAAAAATCCACGCATGCTCAGAATCAAGTTGACGCATGTTCGGAAGAATTGAACTTCATTTTTCTCAGCACATCGTAGTGTTTTACGTCACCGCGTTCTGAAACGATCGTTTTTTTAACCGATGGTGTGTAGGCACGACTGATGAAAGTCAGCTTCATCGGATATCTGATGAAAAAATCCATCAGACCGTTTTCATCGGATGAACCGATCGTGTGTACAGGGCATAAGGGTTTACAACCACTTTAAGGTGTGGTTGGATAAGTAATATGGTGGCAACATTAATCAACACCTACTAATGTCCCAGCTGTGCCTACTCCTGAACTATTTTCGTTTTAGATTGAGTAGAAAGAAATTAAACAACTGTCAGGTTTCTATGGCTGTCTCTGCCCCCCATTAGGGAGATTCAGCCCCTCTATTTGTTCTACACTATATTACCCAAAGTATTGGGACGTCAGCCGTTACACGCACTTGAACTTGAATAGCATCCCAGTCTTTTAGCTGGATTCAGGTAGATTGCCGCATCTTTCAGGCGGCGTAGCGTATCGTATTTACGCTACGCCGCCTTAAAGCGGGAGTTCACCCATTTATAAAATGTTTCCCCTTTTCCCCTTAGATTCCTGCTCGTTCGGTCTAGGGGAATCGGCTATTTGTATTAAAATATGAGCCGTACTTACCCGTTTTCGAGATGCATCTTCTTCCGTCGCTTCCGGGTATGGGTCTTCGGGAGCGGGCGTTCCTTCTTGATTGACAGTCTTCCGAGAGGCTTCTGACGGTCGCATCCATCGCGTCACTCATAGCCGAAAGAAGCCGAACGTCGGTGCGGCTCTATACTGCGCCTGCGCACCGACGTTCGGCTTCTTTCGGAAAATCGTGACGCGATGGATGCGACCGTCGGAAGCCTCTCGGAAGACTGTCAATAAAGAAGGAACGCCCATTCCCGCAGCCCATACCCGGAAGCGACGGAGAGGATGCGTCTCGTAAACGGGTAAGTAATGCTCATATTTTAAAACAAATAGCCGATTCCCCTAGTAAAAACGAGCAGGAATCTAAGGGGAAAAAGTGCCCTCTAAGGGTGAACCACCGCTTTAAGTCAGAGAGGCAAGTGCTGTATTCACAAAGCACTTGCCTCCTAAGTTACGGCGGCGTAGTGTAAATGGGGCCGGCGTAAGCGCGCCTAATTCAAATGAGGATGAGGGGGGCGTGTTTTATGTAAATGATTGGTGACCCGACATGATTGACGTTTTTAATGAAAGGCACATGCGCCGTCCGTGGACATATCCCAGTGTGCATTGCTCCAAAGTACGCCGCAAGGACTTATTGGTTTCGACGTGAACGTAAATTACGTCCAGCCCCATTCACGGACGACTTACGCAAACGACGTAAAAATTTCAAAATTCGACGCGGGAAACGACGTCCATACTTAACATTGGCTAGGCCAGCTTTTTGTTGGACTAACTTAACGCCGGAAAAAGCCGTACGTAAACGACGTAAAAAAATGCGCCGGGCTCACGTACGTTTCTGAATCGGCGTATCTAGTCATTTGCATATTCTAAGCCAAACTCAATGGAAGCGCCACCTAGCGGCCAGCGTAAATATGCACCCTAAGATACGACGGCATAGTCTCCTACGCCGCTCATATCTTAGCCTAATTTAAGCGTATCTGGTTTCCAGAATACGCTTAAATTTGCGATGGTGTAGATTCAGAGTTACGACTGCGTATCTACTGATATGCCGGTGTAACCCTACGTAAATCTAGCTATTATTCTGTAGGGTTCAATATTGAGTTGGCAGCTATAACAGCTTCAACTCTTCTGGGAAGGATGTCCACAAGGTTTAGGAGTGTGTCTATGGGAATGTTTGACCATTCTTCCAGAAGCGCATTTGTACGGTCAGGCACTGATGTTGGGCAAGAAGTCCTGGCTCGCAGTCTCAGCTCTAATTCATCCCAAAGGTGTTTTATCGAGTTGAGGTCAGGACTCTGTGTAGGCCAGTTAAGTTCCTCCACCCCAAACTCACTCATCCATGTCTTTATGAACGTTTGGTAATGTAGTGTATTTACTGTTCACCGAGAGGGAAAATGCCAAATTTTGAGTTGTCATCAAAACAGGAACAGAGGGGAAATCTTCCAATAGGGACATTAGTTCTTATGATCCTGGTGACAATCAGAGAGTCCCTCTTGTTGGAGAAATTTCTCTCACTTCCTGTTTGGCTATGGAAAAAGAAACAGGACAAAGATGGCAAAAAAAATAAAACCGAAGGGGTTATAACCCTCCCTTAGGCTGCATTCGCACCTGAGCGTAGCTTTTTGGTCGTTTTTTCGGGCGTTTTTTTTCGGGCGCGTATTCATGCGTATTTGCGCGTTTGCATACAGCGTCGTCCGACGTTTTTGTACTTTGACGTTTTTTATTTTAGCCAATAGGATAAATCAACATCTTTTCATCACTTGTTGCTATGTTGGTAGATTTTATTTATCTTCTGCCTGGGTGAAATGTTCTATTGATTAAAGCAACAAAACGCCAGAATCGAGCGTTTCCATTACATTCTATGGGAAATACAAACGCTCAAAAACGCCCAAACCGCCCGATTCGCGCTTCAGGCGTTCGGCGTCAGGCGCTTTGGAGTGGAGATGTGAACCATCTCCATTGAGAATAATGTATTTTTTCCCCTCTAGCGTTTTGGAGTGTCGCGCTTCAGGCGACAAAACGCTCAGGTGTGAATGCAGCCTTAATTGTTTGATGTTTAAATGTTTTGCTTTAGTTCTTTTAGGTAAATTGGGAAGAATTTCCGACTTTCGCATGGTTGTATTTTTATGGGAGAGCATTAATCACTCTCTCAGCATTTTCCCTCATTTAACTGTCTTCAATGAGGTCACACTGAATAAATATTTCATTAATTATTGGTACTTTTCTATATTTGTGCAACTGTTAAAAGGGCAAATCTTATTCATCAAGTAATGATAATTAAATTAATGAATCTCGTATAAATTAGCTGCTAATTACTACCTCCATGAAACAGTGAGCTTCTGTATGGAGAATAAATATAACAGGTGGAAATATACCAAGAAGAAAATAGAGAGATGGGGGGGTGGTATGATCGCTGTGTGCTTTTTTTAATGCCAAATAAAATAAATATAAAATTAATTTGGCACATTTGTGAAGAATTGATTAATCTACCATTCATGCAGGAATTTTTACATTCATGCTGATGGAGTTTTGCACCTTAAAGCGGTAGGAAAGTCTGTTTTGTGATTTCTACCCATAATTCTAAATGGGCATCAGTTAACCACTTCCATACCGGGCCTATTTTGGCACTTCTCTTCTACATGCAAAAATCATAATTTTTTTGCTAGAAAATTACTCAGAACCCCCAAACACTGTGGCCCAGATCCACGTACCTCGGCGCATTTGTAAGTCCGGCGTAGTGTATCTCAGATAGGGGGGGCACATGGTGGGGCACAGCATGATGTCGGGGGGGTCAGGGCCCCCTCTAGGCCCCCCCCCTAGGGATGCCTCTGGGTGTGATTACTGTGTGTCTCAAACCCCACAGCACCAATCAGGTTCGTACAATCTGTTTTTGTACACCACAGAAGCAGGAATCATGCAAAAACGAAACTAGAAACTACAGGTACATTATATGATTGTTTTTTATCTGTTTTTAATCGTTTTTAAAAGGAATCAGTTAACTATTATCCACGAAGAAGTTACGACGGCGTATCTATTGATACGCCGCGTAACTTCTATTTTGCTCCAGCGTATCTTTGTTTTGTATCCACAAAACAAGATACGCCTGAAGCTGGGCTAGATCCGACTGGCGTACGTCTTAGTACGTCGTCGGATCTAAGGTGCATATTTACGCTGGCCGTTAGGTGGCGCTTCCGTTGAATTCCGCGTTGAGTATGCAAATTAGCTAGATACGCGAATCCACAAACGTACGTCCGGCCGGCGCATTTTTTTACGTCGTTTCCGTAAGGCTTTATTCGGCTTAAAGTTACCCCTGCTATATGAGGTGTACTCAATGTTAAGTATGGACGTCGTTCCCGCGTCGAATTTTGAAAATTTTACGTTGTTTGCGTAAGTCATTCGCGAATAGGGCTTTGCGTAGAATGACGTTCACGTCGTAAGCATCGGCTTGTTGCGGGTTAATTTCGAGCATGCGCACTGGGATACCCCCACGGACGGCGCATGCGCCGTTCAGAAAAAACGTAATTTACGTTGGGTCAAGTAAAATTAACATAAAACACGCCCACATCTTTAACATTTGAATTCCGCGCCCATACATCGGCAGATTTACGCTACGCCGCCGTAACTTTAGAGGCAAGTGCTTTGTGAATACAGCACTTGCCTCTCAAAGTTGCGGCGACGTAGCGTTAATACGATACGTTACGCCTGCCGAAAATTACGATCCGCTACGTGGATCTGGCCCACTGTCTCTATACCCTGTAAACAGTCATTTCTGCAAAAAAAAAAAATTCTATTTACAACTCCATTAAGAGTCGCGCTGTAGACATCTCTCAAGTGGTTAAAGTGGAGGTTCACTCTAAAAACGATTTTTTAACAATAGAGCCAGCATAGTAAGGACATTTACTTTCGGCATGTTTTTTTTTTTTTTTTTTTTCTCCGTACTTACCTTTATATTCTGATTTGGTCCAGGGCTTCCGCGTTCTGATGACTCCAGGACTGGGCGTTTCTATCCCTGCCTCAGGGTTTCCGATGACTGCGGGACTGGGCGTTCCTATCCTTCCGTTGGATGATTGACGGCTTGTGAAACAGGTGACCTGTCGCACAACGCGCGTCACCAGATTTCCGGAAATAGCCGAGCTGCGAGTCGGCACTATACGGCCGTGTAGAGCTGACTGCGCAGGCGCTGTATAGTGCCGACTTGCAGCTCGGCTATTTCTTGACATCTGGTGATGCGCGTTGTGCGACACAAGCCGTCAATCATCCAACGGAAGGATAGGAACGCCCAGTCCCGCAGTCATCGGAACCCGGAAGCCCTGGACAAAAACAGAATATAAAGGTATGTACAGAGAAAAAAAAAACGCCGAAAGTAAATGCCCTTACTATGCTGGCTCTAATGTGTGTAATATTAAAAAAAAATTTTTTGGGTGAACCCCCGCTTTAAGTTGACGAGGGGAGGCAATTGTACCAAAAAGGTGCCAAAATCCTAAACCTGATTAAAATAAAAAATAAAAAGGACTCTTATATGGATAAGCTACTCCACAGCATCCATGAGGTTACGTGTCAGATATTCTTCAACTCAACCAGTAAAAAAAAAAGAAGGGACAGATATCATGTCTCTCTGGCAGGGGAAGAGTTAAGGCGGCTCCCCCCCGGGCCGAGAGTGACCCATTTATTGGAGCGGAGTGTGTATACAACCCTGAGCTGAGCCAAGCCTGAAGAGTGTGAGCTCCCGAGATTAGGGCAAATCTCTCAGCCTCGTTACACAGCGAAGATGGATCTCGGCAAAGAGACGTACGCGCTGCCGGGAGAAAAGAGGGGGCTGCTGCTTTGACAAGTGACATGTTATAGATACAGGGATAATTACTCACACAAACACGATCGTCTGTCTACGCTTATACGCCATATACATGTATTTGCATTACTGAATGGCACGTGACCGCGCTGACTAAACAATGTACAGCTAAATAAGAAACCCTCCCGCAACCTTACATACACTGCCATGAAAAAGTATTCATACCCCTTGATATTTTCCACATTTTGTTACAAGCAAAAGGGAAATGTATTTTATTGGGATTTTATGTGATAGACCAACACAAAGTGGCACATAATTGTGAAGTGGAAGGAAAATGATAAATGTTTTTTATTTATTTTTTACAAATAAATATGTGAAAAGTTTGGCGTACATTTGTATAGCGCCCCCCCCTGAGTGAATACTTTGTAGAATCGCCTTTCACTGCAATTACAGCTGCAAGTCTTTTTTGAGATGTCTCTACCAGCTTTGCACATCTAGAGAGCGACATTTTTGACCATTCTACTTTGCACAATAGCTCAAGCTCTGTCTGATTGGATGGAGAGCGTCTGTGAACAGCAATTTTCAAGTCTTGCCACAGATTCTCAATTGGATTTAGGTCTGGACTTTGACTGGGCCATTCTAACACATGAATATGCTTTGATCTAAACCACTCCATTGTAACTCTGGCTGTATGTTTAGGGTCGTTGTCCTGCCGGAAAGGTGAACCTCCACCCCAGTTTCAAGTCTTTTGAAGGCTCTAACAAGTTTTCTTCTAAGATTGCCCTGTATTTGGCTCCATCCATCTTCCCATCAACTCTGACCTGCTTCCCTGTCCCTGCTGAAGAAAAGCATCCCCACAACATGATGCTGCCACCACCATGTTTCACAGTTCGGATGGTGTGATCAGGGTGATGTGCAGTGTTAGTTTTCCGTCACACAAAGCATTTTGTTTTTAGGCCAAAAAGTAAAATTTTGGTCTCATCTGACCAGAGCACCTTCTTCTACATGTTTGCCGTGTCCTCCACATGGCTTCTCACAAACAGGACTTCTTATGGCTTTCTTTCAAAAATGGCTTTCTTCTTGCCACTCTTCCATAAAGGGCAGATTTGTGGAGTGCACGACTGAGGCCCTGTACACACGACGGACCGTTTTCATCGGATATGTCTCCTGGGAGCTTTTGGTCTGATGTGTGTACACAGAGACCACAGAGACAGAGAACGCGGTGACGAAGAAGACACCGACGTTCTCAAACACGGAAGTGCAATGCTTCCACGCATGCGTCGAATCAATTCGACGCATGCAAAGGATTTCAGTCCGCTGGTTAGACGTACTAACCAGCGGACATGTCCGACGGACAGGTTTCCAGCGGACAAGTTTCTAAGCATGCTAAGAAACTTTTGTCCGCTGGAAACCTGTCCGATAGGCCGTACACACGACCGAACATGTCCGATGAAACTGGTCCGCGGACCAGTTTCATCGGACATATTCGGTCGTGTGTACGGGGCCTAATAGTTGTTCTGTGGACAGATTCTCCCACCTGAGCTGTGGATCTCTGCATCTCCTCCAGAGTTACCATGGGCCTCTTGGCTTCATCGCTGATTAACGCTCTCCTTGCCCGGCCTGCCAGTTTAGGTGGACGGCCATGTCTTGGTAGGTTTGCAGTTGTGCCATTCTCTTTCCATTTTCTGATGATGGATTGAACAGTGCTCCATGAGATGTTCAAAGCTTGGGATATTTTTTTTTTTTAACCTAACCCTGCTTTAAACTTCTCCACAACTTTATCCCTGACCTGTCTAGTGTTTTCTTTGGCCTTCATGATACTGTTTGTTCACTAAGGTTCTCTAACAAACCTCTGAGGGCTTCACAGCACAGCTGTATTTATACTGAGAATAAATTACACACAGGTGGACTCTATTTACTAATTAGGTGACTTCTGAAAACAATTGGTTCCACTATATTTTAGTTAGAGGTATCGGAGTAAAGGGGGCTGAATACAAACGCACGCCACAATTTTCACATATTTATTTGAAAAAAAAAATAAAAAACATTTTACCATTTTCCTTCCACTTCACAATTATGTGCCACTTTGTGTTGGTGTATCACATAAAATCCCCAAAAATACATTTACGTTTTTGGTTGTAACATGACAAAATGTGGAAAATTTCAAGGGGCGTGAATACTTTTTCAAGGCACTGTATATAGCAAAGGATTTAATTTAAAGGACCAGTCCAATCAGAAGTGATATTTCAGTTTTTGTTGGATGCTGGAGGGTCAAACAACCTGACACGTTCTTATATTCTTTCACACCGAACATTTAATTCAATGGGGCCATTCAAGTCAATGGGGCCTTTGTCAGTGGGACCCAGTCAAACTTGCCCATTCAAGTCAATGGGGTTGTGCCACAACTGTGAGCCAAGCAGTTGCAGTGCATTAACCACTTAAGGACCGCCTCCTGCACATTTACGTTGGCAGAATGGCACGGCTGGGCACAAGCACGTACCTGTACGTCCTCTATAAGTGCCCAGCCCGCAACCGCGGCCGTGGGACCCGCGGACCCGATCGCTGCTGGAGTCCCGCAATCGGTCCCCGGAGCTGAAGAACGAGGAGAGCTGTGTGTAAACACAGCTTCCCCGTTCTTCACTGTGGCGCCGTCATTGATTGTGTGTTCCCTGATATAGGGAAGCACGATCAATGACGTCACACGTCCAGCCCCGCCCCCCTACAGTTAGAAACACAGATGAGGTCACACTTAACCCCTTCAGCGCCCCCTAGTGGTTAACTCCCAAACTGCAATTGTCATTTTCACAGTAAACAATGCATTTTTATAGCATTTTTTGCTGTGAAAATGACAATTGTCCCAAAAATGTGTCAAAAGTGTCCGAAGTGTCCGCCATAATGTCGCGGTCACAAAAAAATTCGCTGATCGCCGCCATTAGTAGTAAAAAAAAAATTATTAGGAAAAATGCAATAAAACTACCCCCGATTTTATAAACACTATGGCCCAGATTCAAGAAGCACTTGCGCCCGCGCAACCATAGTTGCGTGGCGCAAGTGCTTACTTGCTCCGGTGTAACGAGTGCTCCTGATTCAGGAACCTCGTTACACCGAATGCAGCCTAGGATGTGACAAACATAAGCCTCCTTATGCCTTCACATCCCAGGCTGCATTCTTGCGTTGGCCGCTAGGGGGCGCGGCCTTTGTGATCGGCGTGTAGTATGCAAATTGCATACTACCACCGATTCACAAAAGTTGCGCGGGCCCTGCGTACGCAAGGTACGGAGTTTCCGTACGGCGCCTTTAGCATAAGGTTGCTCCTGCTAATAGCAGGCGCAACCAATGCTAAAGTATAGCTGCGCCTCCCGCTCGCGACGTTCAAATTTCACGTCGTTTACGTAAGTGAACCGTGAATGGCGCTGGACGCCATTCACGTTCACTTACAAGCAAATGACGTCCTTGCGACGTCATTTGCCACAATGCACGTCGGGAAAGTTTCCCGACGGAGCATGCGCTCTTCGCTCGGCGCGGGAGCGCGCCTAATTTAAATGATTCCCGCCCCCGGCGGGATCATTTACATTAGGCAGCCTTGCGCCCGGCTGCTTAGCATATTGCCCGCGCAATTTACGGAGCAACTGCTCCGTGAATCGCGGGCAAAGCGCAATATTTGCGTGGGCGCAGAGAAAAAAATTTGCTCTTTGCTCACGCAAATATTGCGCGATTCTACTTGAATCTGGGCCTATAAATTTTGCGCAAACCAATCGATAAAGGTTTATTGCGATTTTTTTTTTACCAAATATAGGTAGAAGAAAACGTATCGGCCGAAACTGAGGAAAACAATTTGTTTTTATATATTTTTGGGGGATATTTATTATAGCAAAAAGTAAAAAATATTGCATTTTTTTCAAAATTTGTCGCTCTATTTTTGTTTATAGCGCAAAAAATAAAGACCGCAGAGGTGATCAAATACCACCAAAAGAAAGCTCTAATTATGGGAAAAAAATACGTCAATTTTATTTGGGAGCCACGTCGCACAACCGTGCAATTGTCAATCGCAAAAAGGGGCAAGGTCCTTTAGCAACAAAACGGTCCGGGGCTGAAGTGGTTAAGCTAAAAAAAAAACACTGTGGGATCAATACTATATTAGTCAGTGCTTTAGTATTGGGGACTCTTTACAAGTTAGGGTTAGTTAAGAAAACGTTTGGATTTTTTCTTGTTCATATTATGGTTGATGGAACAAAATGGACGCCCCATTGCTAATTCCAGGAAGATTTACTTTAACCCAATTAACCTTCAGGTTGTGCAGTAACTTAACACATTTTCTGAGATAACAGCCAGGCAGATCTCTAGAGTATTGGTGTTCTAACAATATATAGGATCACTGTGTACCCATCCGTACCGGAGTCTGCTGTGTGTATATGAACTCGGGAGTAATGAGACAGACAATGCATACCAAGTATAGTACAAAGTATTCAAGCCATCCTACCACAAGGAATATGTGATTGTTAAATAAGGAACGCCTATATTTTTAGTATTACGACAAAAACAGCGATGTTCCTTGTGTGTGTATTGAGCTCTTGGTTCTGTCTGTTTCTCCTGTGTCATGTGGCTGGTAAACCTGTGACCACGTATTCCGAGACTATGTAGTTTCTGCCTTGCTTAACCACTTCAGCCCCGGAAGAATTGGCTGCCCAATGACCGGGCCATTTTTTGCGATTCGGCACTGCGTCGCTCTAACTGACAATTGCGCGGTCATGCGACGTTGCACCCAAACAAATTTTACGTCTTTTTTTCCCATAAATAGACCTTTCTTTTGGTGATATTTGATCACCTCTGCGGTTTTAATTTTTTGTGCTATAAACAAAAATAGAGAGACAATTTTGAAAAAAAATTCAATATTTTTTACTTTTTGCTATAATAAATATCCCCAAAAAATACATAAAACAAATTTCCATCAGTTTAGTCTGATACATATTCTTCTACATATTTTTGGTAAAAAAAAATCACAATAAGCGTATATTGATTGGTTTGCGCAAAAGTTATAGCGTCTACAAAATAGGGGATACATTTATGGCATTTTTATTATTATAATTTTTTTTACTAGTTACGGTGGCGATCTGCAATGTTTATCATGACTGCGACATTATGGCGGACGCATCGGATACTTTTGACGCTATTTTGGGATCATTGTCATTTATACAGCGATCAGTGCTATAAAAATGCACTGGTTATTGTGTAAATGACACGTTGCGCGCGCCCGCCGCACGGCTTCTTAAAGGGGACGTACAAGTACGTCCATTTGCCTACCGCTGCCATTCTGCCAACGTATATCGGCGTGCAGCTGTCAGCAAGGGATTAACCACTTAAGGACCGCCTAACGTGGATATACGTCGGCAGAATGGCACGGCTGGGCACAATCACGTACCTGTACGTGATTGTTAAATGCCCAGCCGTGGGTTGCGGGCGCGGTCCGAAGCTCTGTGATCGGTCCCTGGAGCTGAAGAAAGTGGCGCTGTTATCGATCGTCTGTTCCCTGATATAGAGAAAGGCGATCAATGACGTCACACGTCCAGCCCCCCCCCCCCTACAGTTAGAAACACCATATAAGGGCACACTTAACCCCTTCAGCGCCCCCTAGTGGTTAACTCCCAAACTGCAACTGTCATTTTCACAGTAAACAATGCATTTTTATAGCATTTTTTGCTGTGAAAATGACAATGGTCCTAAAAATGGGTCAAAATTGTCCGATGTGTCCGCCATAATGTCGCAGTCACAAAGAAAATCGATGATCGCCGCCATTAGTAGTAAAAAAAAAAATATTAATAAAAATGCAATAAAACTATCCCCTATTTTGTAAACGCTATAAATTTTGCGCAAACCAATCGATAAATGCTTATTGCGATTTTTTTTACCAAAAATATGTAGAAGAATACGTATCGGTCTAAACTGAATAAAAAAAAGTTTTTTTATATATTTTTGGGGGATATTTATTATAGCAAAAAGTAAAAAATATTGCATTTTTTTCAAAATTGTCGCTCTATTTTTGTTTATAACGCAAAAAAAAACAAAAAAACGCAGAGGTGATCAAATACCACCAAAAGAAAGCTCTATTTGTGGTAAAAAAAGGACGCCAATTTTGTTAGGGAGCCACATCGCACGACCGCGCAACTGTCAGTTAAAGCGACGCAGTGTCGAATCGCAAAAAGGGGCCTGGTCCTTTACCTGCATATTGGTCCGGGTCTTAAGTGGTTAAGTCTGAACTGTGTCTGCTGCAGTAACACATCCACACGCCTTAGGGCCAAGACAAAGGGTGAGCAGGAGGTACAGTCGCCCCCAGGCACAGCTGTAGGAGGGGCACTCCTCACCGCATGCATGCTTCAGCTCAGTAACTGTGTCTGCTGCAGTAATATTGTCACGCTTCAGGACCAGTACAAGGGGTGGGCAGGAGGTGAAGCTGCCCAGGGCGCTTCACATCGGTAGCTGGCAACCAGCTGGTCATGGCTTCATGTCTACTCTGACAGCTACTGCTGTCACACTGGGCTCCAACATGCCCACTTTCCACCCCCATTCGCCCAGACGAAGACTGGGATGCCATTAAAGTTCATGGGGCAGATCCACAAAAGAATTACTCCGGCGTATCTATTGATACGCTGCGTAATTTTAAAGTTCCCGCGTCGTATCTTTGTTTTGTATCCACAAAACAAGATACGACTGCATCTGGGATCGATCCGATAGGCGTACGTCTTAGTACGCCGTCGGATCATAGATGCATTTTTCCGCCGGCCGCTAGGTGGCGTTTCCGTCGAAATCTGCGTCGAGTATGCAAATTAGCTAGTTACGGCGATCCACGAACGTACGTCCGGCCGGCGCATTTTTTTACATCGTTTGCGTTTGGCTTTTTCCGGCGTATAGTTACCCCTGCTATTATGAGGCGTACTCAATGTTAAGTATGGCCGTCGTTCCCGCCTCTAATTTTAAATTTTTTACGTCGTTTGCGTAAGTCGTTCGCGAATAGGGATTTGCGTAGAATGACGTCACCGTCATAAGCATTGGCTTGTTCTGGTTTAATTTCGAGCATGCGCACTGGGATACCCCCACGGACGGCACATGCGCCGTTCAAAAAAAAACGTTGTTTACGTCGGGTCACAACGTATTTGCATAAAACACGCCCCCATCACATCATTTTGAATTGCGCGCCCTTACGCCGACAAAGATATACTACGCCGCCGTAACTTACGGCGCGAGTTATTTGAGGATTCGAAAAAAAAAGTAAGTTACGGCGGCGTAGTGTATCTTAGATACGCTACGCCCGGCGGTAATGTGCGCCGCTGTACGTGGATCTGCCCCCATGTGCGTGTAAAGGCAGGCGTCCCAATACTTTTGACAATATAGTGTATGAATGTGTTGATTCACAAAAAATAGGAATCGCTTGTTTTAATGAAACCTCCCTCCCTAAGTCCGTCCATCCATCCGACCCTTCGTCTCTGCATGGTCTTTCTCTGCCAATGTCTCCCGTTTGACATATTTGCATTTTCTGTCTGAATAATTGAATTGTTGGCAGACAGCGTGCGAATGTACCAGTCTCAGTAAACCTCCCGGATTTGTTTGTGTTCTTATTTAAACTGAGCTACAATCCGCAGTAAATCTGTGTTTGTGAAGGAACTGTGTACTGCAGCTCTTGAGATGAAAGATATTCCATATATTAGGCTGATACAAGTGATGGGGATGTTGGGGGCAGGGCCGTCTTTAATATGGTTTGGGCCCAGGGCAAACATTTTTTTTGGGCCCCCCTCCAGCTTATTTTGGGCCTGGCTGGTTCACATGTATGTTTTGGCGGTCCTTATTTGTGCAGGTACAGCAGCCCATTGATTTGAATGGGCTGCCATGCCTTTGTTTCCTGCAGAAAAAAGGTGCATTCAGCATTTTAAAAATACAGTTGCCTTGAAATCCATTCTGCTTTTGCACCATGCTACTTACCTGCAGTTCTTGCACACACAAACGCACTGTGTTTTTAAAAGCGTGACCTAAACATCTAAAAATGCAGCAAGTTTGACAGTGCGGGAACTGAAGATAAGTCACAGCTGACAGCAGAATGGACAGACAGTGCTGTATTTCAGTGCTTGATGGGCATAGGCGTGCCGTGTGCGCAGCCTATTACATGAGGCATGCGCTTTTCTTTGCAGGAAACGCAGGCATGGCGGCCCATTCAAATGAATGGGCTGCTGTGCCTGCGCAAATGTGGGCCGCCAAAACACATACATGTGAACCAGCCAGGCCCAAAATAAGCCCACCAAGCAGTTAAATACAGACAGTAATGTCATGTACTCTGAGGCTTTACTCAGCCTGGACTGCAGGTCTGGTCTGTGATTTAAAGAGTTCCTCTATTTTACACATGGCATGGCATGGGGTCCCATGGTGCTAAAGCAGAATGGACAGACGGTGCTGTGACCCCATGCCATGCCATGTGTAAAATAGAGGAACTTTTTAAAACACTGACCAGACCTGCAGTGAATCATCAAATATTATAAAGACTTTGGGCACACTCTACAGAAAACTTCAATTTACAATATAGATTAGCAAACAGTGACATACCTTGAGGAGCAGGGCATGAAGAAGTCAGCCTCAGGAAGAGCAAACTGGGGATGTTATAAAATCACATTCTAATTCACTTTTATATACAAGCAGCACCCAGTGGCAGGAAGGGAGAAGTGCGCGTCTAAAGGGAAGTCAGGGGTGCTGTACATTTTAAAACACTGGGAAGGGAAGCAGTACTGTCACTGGCTGTGTGCCGCTGATGATTTTCAGCCTGATTTGTGGGCAGCACATGGGCTTAACGGGAGGCAGGGCCGCCATCAGGAATTATGGGGCCACTTACACAGCTTCAGGCATGGGCCCCCTGGAGCAGAGAACCGGGATGGGGGGTGCTGCCGCCTGAAATTGAGAAGCAGGGGGGGGGCTGCCGCAAATTTAGAAGCGGGGGGCCCTTTACAAAAAAAGAAATAAAGAAAGAAATAAAGAAAAATATATATAAAAAAGGGGTGTAGCCATCTGGGGACCTCTGGGCCCTTTAATAAAAAGAAAAAAAGAAATAAAATATATATATATAAAATATATTTTAAAAAGGGGGTTGCCATCTGGGGCCCTGGGGACCTCTGGGCCCTTTAATATTTTTTTTTTAATAAAAATAAATTACAAAAAAAAGGGGGTTGCCATCCGGGACCTCTGGGCCCTTTAATAAAAAATATATTCAAAGAAACATTTATAAAAAAAAAAAGGGGGGGTTGCCATCCAGGGCCCTGGGGACCTCTGGGCCCTTAAATTAAAAATAAATAAAACAAATATATAAACAAAAATAAAAAAATAAACATTTATAAAAAAAGATAAAGGGTGTTTGCCACATGGGGACCTCTGAGCCCTTTAATAAAAAAAAAAATATATATATATATATATATATATATATATATATATATATATATAGAAATAAAATATATAAAAAAAATATTTTTTATAAAAAAAAGGGGGGTTGCCATCCGGGGGCCCTGGGGACCTCTGGGTCCTATAATAATAATAATAATAATAAACATATATATATATATATATATATATATATATATATATATATATATATATATATATATATATATATATATATATATAAAAACGATTTTTTTTTATTAAAAAAAGGGGGTTGTCATCCGGGGCCCTGGGGAACTATGGGCCCCTGGGGACCCCCAGACCTCTAAAAAAAAATTGGCCCTTTAATAAAAAATAAAAAAAAAATATATTAAAAAATTGTCCCTTTAATAAAAATATATAATTTTTTTTTATTATTTAAAAAATAAATAAAAAAAAGGGGGGGTTGCCATTTTTTTTAAAGGGGGTTGCTTTGGGCCCCCAACAGTGACAGGGCCCAGGGCACCTGCCCCATTTGCCCTGCGGTAAAGACGGCCCTGGTTGGGGGGCAGCAGAAATGTGTATGCCAGGGTGGAGTGTGACGGTGGAGGAAAGCTAGCCAGCTGTCTGAATACAAGTGACTACAATGGCGAAAAAAGATGTGATTGGTTGCTAGCAAACACCCCCACTGTCCTTGTCACATTTTTGGGATGGCCATACAGTTACCAATATCAATCAATTAAATGTAAGGAGCCTACCTTATGTACAGTGCCTTGAAAAAGTATTCATACCCCTTGAAATTTTCCACATGTTGTCATGTTACAACCAAAAATGTAAATGTATTTTATTGGGATTTTATGTGATAGACCAACACAAAGTGGCACGTAATTGTGAAGTGGAAGGAAAATGATTAATGGTTTTCAATTCTTTTTACAAATAAATATATGTAGTGTCACGTGCATTTGTATTAACCACTTGCCTACTGGGCACATACACCCCCTTCTTGCCCAGACGAGATTTTAGCTTCCGGCACTGCGACGCTTTAACTGACAATTGCGACGTGCAGGGCCGGACTTACCATTGGCCTTGACTGGGCTCAAGCCCAGGGGCCCCACCCAATAGGGGGCCCCCTTTAAAAAAAAAAAAAAAAAAAAAAAATTTTTTTTTTTTTTTTTTTTTTTTTTAGGGGTCCGGAGGTCCCCAGGGCCCCGGACGGCAACCCCCCTTTTTTTTATTTATTTTTTGTAAAAAAATGTTTTTTTTTATATATTTTTTATTTATATAATATATATATATATATATATATATATATATATATTTTTTTTTTATTATTATTATTAAAGGGCCCAGGGGTCTCCAGGGCCCCGGATGGCAACCCCCCTTTTTTTTATTTATTTTTTGTAAAAAAAAAAATGTTTATATATTTTTTATTTTTATATATATAATATATATATATGTATATATATATATATATTTTATTATTATTATTATTAAAGGGCCCAGGGGTCTCCAGGGCCCCCGGATGGCAACCCACCTTTTTTATTTTTTTATAAAAAAAATTACATTTTTTTTTATATATATATATATATATTTTTATTAAAGGGCTCAGAGGTCCCCAGGGCCCCATGTGGCAACCCCCCCTTTTTTATTTTTTTTATAAATGTTTATTTTTTTATTTTTGTTTATTTTTTTATTTTTTATTAAAAGGCCCAGAGGTTCCCAGGGGCCCAGAGGTCCCCAGGGCCCCCGGGTTTGGCAACCTCCCTTTTTTTATGTATTTTTTATAAATGTATTTTTTTTTTATTATTAAAGGGCCCAGAGGTTTATTTTTTCTTTTTATTAAAAGGCCCAGAGGTCCCCAGGGCCCCGGATGGCTACATATATTTATATATATTTGTTTTCTTCTTTATTTCTTCTTTTTTTTGTAAAGGCCCCCCCGCTTCTCAATTTGCGGCAGCCCCCACGCTTCTCAATTTCAGGCGGCAGCACCCCCACCCCCCCTAGGTTCTCTGCTTCAGGGGGCCCATGCCTTAAGCTGTGCAAGGGGCCCCAAAATTCCTGATGGCGGCCCTGCGCATACCTCCCAACACGCACGGATTCTGTGGGACTTTCCCGCACAGACAGCTTCTTCCCGCAGTCCCGCAAAAGGGTTAATTTTCCCGCACTGCAAGAGGAGGCAGCACGGAAGCAGGAGGAACCGGAGTGGTGTGTGGAGGACTGTGGCTGCTGAAGGGAAGAAAGCCGAGAGCCGGGCTAATGACAGTCTCTGTGGCCCCGGCCGTTGGCACAGGTGAGAGGCACTCCCCCCCTCAACAACTGCAAAATCCCCCCCCGCTCAACAACTTTAATGCGCTCCCCCCCGCCCAACAACTTCAATTCGCCCCCCCCCCCGCTCAACAACTTCAATTCGCCCCCCCCCCCGCTCAACAACTTCGATCCCCCCCAATTCTCGGCTCCAGGGGGCCCCTTCAACACTCAAGCCCAGGGGCCCCCACCACCCTAAGTCCTGCCCTGGCGACGTGGCTCCCAAACAAAATTGAAATCCTTTTTTTCCCCACAATAGAGCTTTCTTTTGGTGGTATTTGATCACCTGTGCGGTTTTTATTTTTTGGGCTATAAACAAAAAAAGAGCGTCAATTTGGAAAAAAAACACAATATTTTTTACTTTTTGCTATAATAAATATCCCATTTAAAAAAAAAAAAAAAAAAAAATTTTCTCAGTTTAGGCCGATACGTATTATTATACATAATTTTGGTAAAAAAAAAAAAATTGCAATAACCTGGTTTGCGCAAAAGTTATATTGCCTACAAAAAAGGGGATATAATGATTTTTTTTTATTTTTTTTTCTAGGAATGGCGGCGATCTGCGTTTTTTTTTCGGGACTGCGACATTATAGCGGACACATCGGACACTTTTGACACATTTTTGAGACCATTCACATTTATACAGTGAACAGTGCTATAAATATGCATTGATTACTGTATAAATGTGACTGGCAGGGAAGGGGTTAGCCACTAGGGGGCGGGGAAGGGGTTAAATGTGTATCCTGGGTGTGTTCTAACTGTAGGTGGAGGGGGGTGACTGGGGGAGGTGACCGATGCTGTGTCCCTATGTACAACGGACACAGATCGGTCTCCTCTCTCCCTAACAGGACGTCCCTGCTCAGTTACTGGGCAATCGCGGCCGCCGGGCACGCGCACTGTGTTCCCAGTGACGCGACGGCTGTGCGCGCCCTAGAGGCTTTAAATGACAGGACGTCATATGACGTCCTGTCAGAACAATAGAGCATTCTGCCCGCCGTCATTTGACGGCGGGCGGGTGTTAATTGGTTAAACCCCCTTTACTCTAGTGGGACCAATTGCCTTCAGAATTCACTTAATTTGCAAATAGTGCCCACTGTGTAATTTATGCCTCCTTAAAAAGTGGATGAAAGGTTTAGCACTTTGAAAGACAATGGTGCATTTTATATACAACTATAAATATCAGCCCAAAATGAGGGACAAATGAGGAGGAAAGAGAGACAGAGGTACTTTGTTGCAAATCAGGGACAGTCCCTCCAAATCAGGGACAGTTGTTATCCAGGGCCATTTGAAGGAATTTGGGGGCCCTAAGCAAAATGGACATGGAGGCACCCCCAACCTGACAAACCCCCCCCCCCCCCCCGGCACGCAAAGTCCCCCCATGTTCTTTTCATTCCCTTCGGGCCCCCCTCCCTATGTTCTTTTTACGCCCCCCCCCCCCCCAGGTCCCCCCCTCCCTACCAGGTCCGTACCGCGCAGCAGGAGATTTAGTTTCCTGTTCCCAGTCGGACTGAAAGGAATTGAGCACTCAGTGTGCACTTCCTGTCAGTCCGGCCGGGAACAGGAAACTGAATCTCCTGTACCGCGCGGTACCCCAGCTGGAGTCCGGACTGACAGGAGGAAGGAAGAGGAGCTTGGCCACGCTACAGAGAAGGGGACGACTCGAGGCAGCAGTGCTGCAGGCTCTCTATAGAGCGCTCAGGCGGCTGCAGCATATAGGAAGCACGGCAAGGGCCCTGCTTGGGGCCCCAAGCAATTGCTTGGTTTGCCTGCCTTGTAGCGACGGGCCTGTTGGGAGCTATGTTCCCTTTCTCATGCACACGTGCCCTCGTGCCCATTTAACAGGGAGAACAATTAGAAGCCAGGGACAGAGCGTTGTCACCCAATAGGAAACACCTGAACACAGCTCTTTATGGCAGAATCTTCAGCTATTATTTTGATGACAGCTGCACAATTAAAAAAAAAAGACTTCGGAAATTACATTAAAATTTAGTGATTTGGTTTTACATCTACTCTAAGTGGGTGTTCTTCTTTGCTTTTTTATGATTTTTCACCCCCAAAGGACAGTTCATATCTTCTGAAAACAAAGGTAGTTATGGTAGTAATTTCGCATATCAAAAACAAGAGTGATAACACCGAGCTTCTTCATCTAGTGAATCTATAAAAGATGTATTATGTATGTGACACCCAACACCCACCGACTCCCCATGCATTAAATATTATGTAAATGAGCGCTAGCTCCAGGGTATGAGTCAGGTCTGCGGAGATCCTTGACACCTCACTAAACACTCTCTCTTCCACATTCTGCAGAGCCAATGCCCCATAAACATCTCAAGTCTCCAAATCTCACATCCTTGACTTTGTACAAATCTTAAAGAGACCCTGTCACCAATTCTGGGTAAAGCAATGGTGTTTGTATAACGCCCACCACTGACCACTTTATTCTCACCTCTCCAGCCTGTCCTCCCTCCTTCGTGACAATAAATCACACTCATCCATGGGCTGGATTCAGATACATCGGTGTATCTGTCCGCCCGGCGTAACGTATCTGAGATACGTTACGCCGCTCTAACTTTGGGTGCGAGTTCTTTATTCATAAACAACTTGCGCCCTTAGTTAGAGTGGTGTAGCGTATGTGTTGCGGCGTAAGGCCGCGTAATTCAAATGGGGATGTAGGGGGCGTGTTTTTTTTAAATTTCCCTTGACCCCGCTTTTTTTACATTTTACTTGAACGCCGTCCGTAAAATCTCCCAGTGTGCAGTGCTCTAAATGACATCGCAAGGACGTCATTGCTTTCGACGTGAAGGTAAATTACGTCCATCCGTATTCGCGAACGACTTACGCAAACGACGTAAAATTTCAAAACTCGGCGCGGGAACGACAGCCATACTTAACATTAGCTACCCATCATATAGCAGGGGTAACTATACGCCGAAAAAAGAAAAAAAAGCCGAACGCAAACGACGTAAAAAAAAGCGCCGGGCGGTCGTTCGTTTCTGAATCGGCGTAACTCCTCATTTGCATATTCCTCGCGTAAACAAACGGAAGCGCCACCTAGCGGCCAGCGTGAGATTGCAGCCTAAGATCCAACGGTGTAAGTCACTTACACCTGTCGGATCTTAGGGATATCTATGCATAACCTGATTCTATGAATCAGGCGCATAGATACGACTGTCGGAACTCAGAGATACGACGGCGTATCAGGAGATACGCCGTTGTATCTCTTTCTGAATCCGGCCCCATGTCTTTATGGACCTTGCTTTGTGCACTGGTCCAGATCATTAGGTGGAGGGGAGATTATGGTGTGGGGTTGTTTTTCAGGGTTTGGACTTGGCCCCTTTAGTTCCAGTGAAGGGAACTCTTAAGGCGTCAGCATACCAAGACATTTTGCACAATTTCATGCTCCCAACTTTGTGGGAACAGTTTGGGGATGGCCCCTTCCTGTTCCAACATAACTGCACACCAGTGCACAAAGCAAGGTTCATAAAGACATGTATGAGCAAGTTTGGGTGGAGGAACTTGAGTGGCCTGCACAGAGTCCTGACCTCAACCCGATAGAACACCTTTGGGATGAATTAAAGCAAAGACTGCGAGCCAGGCCTTCTCATCCAACATCAGTGCCTGACCTCACAAATGTGCTTCTGGAAGGATGATCAAACATTCCCATAGACACTCCTAAACCTTGTGGACAGCCTTCCCAGAAGAGTTGAAGCCGTTATAGCTGCAAGGGTGGGCCAATTCAATATTAAACCCTATGGACTAAGACTGGGATGCCATTAAAGTTCACGTGGGTGTAAAGGCAGGTGTCCTAATACCTTTGACAATATAGCGTATATGCTTTTATGTGCCTGGCTCCTCCCCCCTGCCAAGTGCCCCCATTAGCAAGCTGCTATAGGGGGCATTTGAGCAGGCTCGCTCCCCGTGCTGTACTCCTGTAAGTGGACATTGTCCATTCACACACAGAGCTTGACTTGGCCCCGCCCCTGTTCTCTCTTCATTGGCTTGCTGACTGTAATTGACAGCATTGGGAGCCAATGAGGAGAGATAGGCCCGGGACAACCACTGCTCTTGTGCACATTGCTGGACTGAGATGGGGCTCAGGTAAGTATAGGGGGGGGGGAGCTGCACGCAGAAGTTTTTTTTACCTTAATTTATGGAACGCAATAAGGTACAAAAAGAAAAGAACGTCTGCCTTTAGAACCACTTTAAAGCTGAACTCTAGACAAACAGATAACGATCGGCGAGCTACAGGGTTGTGACTCAGTAGAGACACTGATGGTACCCTGTCAGAGAACGGTTTGCAGAAGAACTGGCACATCTGCTAATGTCCGGCAGACTCACAGATTGGCACATAGAAATTTTCCAATGCAAACGTGCATGTGCGCACAGGCACGAATGGCCACGATGATTAGTGCGCAAACGCGCGTGATAGATTCTGATGCCCAGTGGCCTATTTAAAGCCAGCAGCATGGGCCATTAGTTGCTGGATGATGTGTTCCTGTTCTTGATATTATTGGATTTCCTGTTAGTAACCCGCTTTGCCTTTGACCTGTGTTGGCTCCATTTCTGGCTTTGACCCTCGGCTTACTCCATTGACCCCGCTTTCGCCTGCTGATCCGTGTATGACCCTTGGCTTGCTCCATTGACCCCGCTTCTGCCTGCTGATCCGTGTATGACCCTCGGCTTGCTCCATTGACCCCGCTTCTGCCTGCTGATCCATGTATAACCCTCGGCTTGCTCCATTGACCCCGCTTCTGCCTGCTAATCCATCTATGACCCTCGGCTTGCTCCATTGACCCCGCTTTCGCCTGCTGATCCATGTATGACCCTCGGCTTGCTCCATTGACCCCGCTTCTGCCTGCTGATCCATGTATGACCCTCGGCTTGCTCCATTGACCCCGCTTCTGCCTGCTGATCCATGTATGACCCTCGGCTTGCTCCATTGACCCCGCTTCTGCCTGCTGATCCATCTATGACCCTCGGCTTGCTCCATTGACCCCGCTTCTGCCTGCTGATCCATCTATGACCCTCGGTTTGCTCCATTGACCCCGCTTCTGCCTGCTGATCAATGTATGACCCTCGGCTTGCTCCATTGACCCCGCTTCTGCCTGCTGATCCGTGTATGACTCTCGGCTTGCTCCATTGACCCCGCTTCTGCCTGCTGATCCGTGTATGACTCTCGGCTTGCTCCATTGACCCCGCTTCTGCCTGCTGATCAATGTATGACCCTCGGCTTGCTCCATTGACCCCGCTTCTGCCTGCTGATCCATGTATGACCCTCGGCTTGCTCCATTGACCCCGCTTCTGCCTGCTGATCCATGTATGACCCTCGGCTTGCTCTATTGACCCCGCTTCTGCCTGCTGATCCATGTATGACCCTTGGCTTGCTCCATTGACCCCGCTTCTGCCTGCTGATCCATGTATGACCTTTGGTTTGCACTTGAACTCCACTGCTTCCTGATTACCAGTGTATGACCCATGGCTGACTCCTGACTCTGCTTGCTTCCTTATCCCTGGCTGATATTCTATGTATGACAACTGGCCTGGCTCCAGAAAAAAAACTGCCAGTTACCTTTCCAGAAAACGCCGTATAAAAAAACACTCATATTTAGTGTTTTTGTGCCAGCATTTAGCAGCGTTTAGGCTTAATGTACACGGGACGTTTTACAACCTCCCCTGAACGATTAAACTTGACAGATAGTAACCAATGTTTAGAAACGTCAATTTTGCCACGGTTACATGCCGCGTTTAGCTGCGTTTGCATTTAGAAGAGTTTTTTTTATATAAATAGTCAAAAATGTAAAACACCTGTGAATGAAACGCAGCTAAATGCGAGTTACTGCATTTACACGTGTTTAAAAGCTGTTACAGGCATTTGGCATTTCAAATGCATCTAAACATCCGTTCTGAATGCATTACTTTCCAAAAAATGCTTCTAAACTCAACTGCCTAAAAACAACTATAAATATCTGTTTACCAGCAGCAGTGCACACAATGCTCAGTACAGCTTATTTTTTTTTACTGAGCTAAATTACAGCCCATTAATTGTAATGTGCCTATGCACACAGGCGTGTAAACAAGCGCTGTGTATTCTTCTCAGTAAAAAAATAATAAGGCCTCTTGCAAACGATACTCCTGTTTGAGCACCTACTTTTTCAAACTTTTTTATTTTTTTTAGATATGTATTTTCGCGCAAACGTATTCTTGCATTCCTTTTCTGCAGATTGTAAATAATGGGCATTAGCTCAAAATTGTTTACTGACCAAAAATGCTGATTTTTCTATTTTTTTTTGCTGAAGAATACACAGCGCTTGTTTTAAAAAATAAGCTGTACTAAGCTTTTTCAAGCTGCAATGTGCAAGAGGCCAAAAATCAGCATTTTCGGTCAGTAATTTACACCTCATGCGCGCAAATATACACATATTTGTCCATCGACATTGTCATTCCAAGAACAAGCTTCTGCGCATTTGTGCGAAAATGTGCATATGCGCACAAATACATAAAAAAAAAATCAGAAAAAGTAAAGGCCTTTGCCTTGGCTTGAAAATGCTCAGTGCAGCTTATTTCTTTACTGAGCTAAAATACAGCCCATTCATTGTAATGTGCCTATGTACACAGGTGCGTAAACAAGCTCTGTATATTCTTCAGAAAAAAAAAAAAAATTGAAAAATCTACATTTTTCATCAATAAATTGCTCCTATATGCACGCTAATGCGCATAAGTTCGCAGATTCGAGCACCGGCACACAAATGTGCGCTAAAAGACATTGGGCCAGATTCATGAAGACTTACGACGGGCGTATCAGTAGATATGACGTCGTAAGTCCGAATCCCCGCCGTCGTATATTTAAGCGTATTCTCAAACTGAGATACGTAAAATCCGACGGCTGTTCCGTCGTCCATACCTTAGCATTGGCTGCGCCTCATATAGCAAGGGTAAAGTTACGCCGGACGTACGCCTTACGCAAACGGCGTAGCTTACTGTGATGGGTGCAAGTACGTTTGTGAATCGGCGTATCTAGCTCATTTACATACTCGACGCGTAAATCGACGGAAGCGCCCCTAGCGGCCAGCATAAATATGCACCCAAGATACAACAGCGTAGGAGACTTACGTCGGTCGTATCTTGGCATAATTCAGGCGTATCTGCTTTCCTGAATAAGCGTATAGATACGACGGCCCACATTTGGACTTACGACGGCGTATCTGGAGATACGTCGTCGTAAGTCCTTTCTGAATCCGGGCCATAGTATAACATACGCCTCTAATGTGCATGGACACATTTACCTAGATTCAGGTAGGTCGCGGCATCTTTAAGGCGGCGTAGCGTATCGTATTTACGCTACGACGCCTTAAGTCAGAGAGGCAAGTACTGTATTCACAAAGCACTTGCCTCCTAACGTAGCGTAAATGCGGCTGGCGTAAGCGCGCCTAATTCAAATGAGGATGGGGGGCGTGTTTTATGTTAATTGCTCGTGACCCGACGTGATTGACGTTTTTTACGAACGGCGCATGCGCCGTCCATGTACATATGCCAGTGTGCATTGCTCCAAAGTACGCCGCAAGGACGTTTAGGTTTCGACGTGAACGTAAATTACGTCCAGCCCCATTCACGGACGACTTACGCAATCGACGTAAAATTTTCAAATTTCGACGTGGGAACGACGGCCATACTTAACATTGACTACGCCTCCTAGGGGCAGCTTTATCTTTACGCGGCGTATCTCTTACGGAAACAGCGTATCTTTACTGCGACGGGCAAGCGTACGTTCGTGAATCGGCGTATCTAGTCATTTACATATTCTACGCCAAACTCAACGGAAGCGCCACCTAGCGGCCAGCCTAAAAATTACACTTTAAGATACGACGGCGTAGGAGACTTACGCCGCTCGTATCTTAGCCTAATTTAAGCGTATCTGGTTTCCAGAATACGCTTAAATTAACGCCGGCGTAGATTCAGAGTTACGATGGCGTATCTACTGATACTCTGGCGTAACTCTCTCTGAATCTGGCTATTAGTATAACATACGCCTCTAATGTGCAGGGACACACAGTATAACATACGCCTCTAATGTGCAGGGACACACAGTATAACATACGCCTCTAATGTGCAGGGACACACAGTATAACATACGCCTCTAATGTGCAGGGACACACAGTATAACATACGCCTCTAATGTGCAGGGACACACAGTATAACATACGCCTCTAATGTGCAGGGACACATAGTATAACATACGCCTCTAATGTGCAGGGACACACAGTATAACATACGCCTCTAATGTGCAGGGACACACAGTATAACATACGCCTCTAATGTGCAGGGACACACAGTATAACATACGCCTCTAATGTGCAGGGACACACAGTATAACATACGCCTCTAATGTGCAGGGACACACAGTATAACATACGCCTCTAATGTGCAGGGACACATAGTATAACATACGCCTCTAATGTGCAGGGACACACAGTATAACATACGCCTCTAATGTGCAGGGACACATAGTATAACATACGCCTCTAATGTGCAGGGACACACAGTATATAACATACGCCTCTAATGTGCAGGGACACACAGTATAACATACGCCTCTAATGTGCAGGGACACACAGTATAACATACGCCTCTAATGTGCAGGGACACACAGTATAACATACGCCTCTAATGTGCAGGGACACACAGTATATAACATACGCCTCTAATGTGCAGGGACACATAGTATAACATACGCCTCTAATGTGCAGGGACACACTGTATAACATACGCCTCTAATGTGCAGGGACACACAGTATAACATACGCCTCTAATGTGCAGGGACACACAGTATAACATACGCCTCTAATGTGCAGGGACACATAGTATAACATACGCCTCTAATGTGCAGGGACACACTGTATAACATACGCCTCTAATGTGCAGGGACACACAGTATAACATACGCCTCTAATGTGCAGGGACACACTGTATAACATACGCCTCTAATGTGCAGGGACACACAGTATATAACATACGCCTCTAATGTGCAGGGACACATAGTATAACATACGCCTCTAATGTGCAGGGACACATAGTATAACATACGCCTCTAATGTGCAGGGACACACAGTATAACATACGCCTCTAATGTGCAGGGACACAAAGTATAACATACGCCTCTAATGTGCAGGGACACACAGTATATAACATACGCCTCTAATGTGCAGGGACACATAGTATAACATACGCCTCTAATGTGCAGGGACACACAGTATATAACATACGCCTCTAATGTGCAGGGACACATAGTATAACATACGCCTCTAATGTGCAGGGACACACAGTATAACATACGCCTCTAATGTGCAGGGACACACAGTATATAACATACGCCTCTAATGTGCAGGGACACATAGTATAACATACGCCTCTAATGTGCAGGGACACACTGTATAACATACGCCTCTAATGTGCAGGGACACACAGTATAACATACGCCTCTAATGTGCAGGGACACACAATATAACATACGCCTCTAATGTGCAGGGACACACAGTATATAACATACGCCCTTTAATGTGCAGGGACACATAGTATAACATACGCCTCTAATGTGCAGGGACACACTGTATAACATACGCCTCTAATGTGCAGGGACACACAGTATAACATACGCCTCTAATGTGCAGGGACACACAGTATAATATACGCCTCTAATGTGCAGGGACACACTGTATAACATACGCCTCTAATGTGCAGGGACACACAGTATAACATACGCCTCTAATGTGCAGGGACACACAGTATAACATACGCCTCTAATGTGCAGGGACACACAGTATAACATACGCCTCTAATGTGCAGGGACACACAGTATAACATTAGCTGCTTCTAGAGGTATAAAAATGAAAATGAAAACACACCTCTGCGAGCAGCGTTTTTTTTTTTTTTTGTGCATGGACTCTTAAAAATAAGTAATTACAGCAGATTTTGCAGTTCTTCTCTTAATAGAATATAGTAATCAGGATATTGATTACATTTACAGATTTTTTTTTCCTTCTGTGAAGTTTTCCTTTATGAAAAAACTTTGTTTTTCGGTATGAATCTAATCACTGCCATTGGCCAGACATTCTTTTCATTAGCCTTCCTTCCACCGCGCTGATGAAATGTTATATCTGTTTGAAGTAGGATAGAGAACATCTGTCCTGTTGGTGCCAGGCTATTAATTAGGGTTCATTATTGCACATGGAAAATATAAAGCTGATGGTCCAGATGCACTGAAAGTAATTATCCGATCACCTGAAACGATCGAAGGTGTAGACACACCGCGTTTTATTACGCTTGCATACCATTTTTTTTTTATATAGGAAATTCAAACTGCTACTTTATTAATTGTTCTTTATATATTTACTATGATCAATCTAAAATGCAACACCTTAAACGTTAATCGAGTATATACAAAATATTGCATATACATATTTTATATTTACCACTTTCAGCCAGCAGATGGCAACGTCTGAGTAAAAGCACTGGCCTGGATTCAAGAAGCAATTGCGCCTGTGTAACCATAAGTTACACAGCGCAATTGCTTACTTGCCCCGGTGTAACGAATGCTCCTGATTCAGGAACCTCGTTACGCCGACTGCAGCCTAAGATATGCATGGCATAAGGCTCTTATGCCCGCATATCTTAGGCTGCATTCTTGCGATGGCCGCTAGGTGGCGTTCCCGTTGTGCTCAGCGTATAGTATGCAAATTGCATACTAACGCCGCTCACAACATTACGCGAGCCCTGCGTCTGCAGTTTACGTTGTTTGCGTACGGCGGTTTTCGCGTAAGGCTGCCCCTGCTATTAGCAGGGGCAGCCAATGTTACGTATACCCGTCGTTCCTGCGTCGCGAAATTTGAACTTTACGTAGTTTGCGTAAGTGAATCGTGAATGGCGCTGGACGCCATTCACATTCACTTTGAAGCAAATGACGTCCTTGCGACGTCATTTGCCGCAATGCACGTCGGGAAAGTTTAAATTGCGCGCGCTTACGCCGGGCATTTTGCCGGAGCGCCCACGCAATTTACGGAGCTACTGCTCCGTGAATCGCGGGTAGCGCAGAAAATTTGCGGGGCGCAGGGCAAAAACGTTGCCCTGCGCCTCCCTAAAAACTGCGCAAAGGTACCTGAATCTGCCCCACTGACTTTTCAGAGGTTCAGATAACACTAAAATAGAATTTGAAGAGCAGGGTTGCCGCGATTGCAGTGCGTTTTTTTTCACGATAATCACGGCAGAACCGCACCATGGGCCAGATCCACAAAGAAGTCTATCTAATCTATTGATACGCCGCGTAACTTCTAGGATGCTCCGGCGTATCTTTGTTTTGTATCCACAAAACAAGATACGCCTGAATGGGGGCTAGATCCGACTGACGTACGTCTTAGTACGCCGTCGGATCTTAGGTGTATATTTACGCTGGCCGCTAGGTGGCGCTTCCGTTGATTTCCGCGTAGAGTATGCAAATTAGCTAGATATGCAGATTTTCAGAATGTACGTCCGACCGGCGCATATTTTTACGTCGTTTACGTAAGGCTTTTTTCGGCGTAACGTTACCCCTGGGTCTATGAGGCGTACGCAATGTTAAGTATAAACGTCGGGCCAGCGTCGAATTTTCCGTTGTTTACGTCGTTTGCGTAAAACGTTCGCGAATAGGACTTTGCGTAAATTACGTTCACGTCGAAAGCATTGACTATTTGCAACGTGATTTCGAGCATGCGCACTGGGATACCCCCACGGACGGCGCATGCGCCGTTAAAAAAAACGCTATTTACGTGGGGTCAAGTTGAATTAACATAAAACACGCCCACATCTTTGTCATTTGAATTCCACGCCCTTTCACCGACACAATTACACTACGCCGCCGTAACTTACGGCACAAATTCTTTGTGGATAAGGAACCTCCGCACTAAGTTACGACGGCGTAGTGTATCTAAGATACGCTACGCCCGCTTATATTTACGCCGAGGTACGTGGATCTGGCACCATGATTTTAGGTGCAATTCAAAGGAATGGCATCTCAAATGTGCATTCTGCGATTTGTCATTCATACCTCAGCGCTATAAAATCGCTGGCAGAATCGCGGCAAATCTGCCCATAATTCAAAACGCCAAGATGTGAATGCAGTCCTACTTATAGAGGAAGGACGCACCCCTTGCCTAGCAGAGATGACTTTCTCTGGCTTAGTCACTCAGTTCTACACAGGCAGAAAGCAAGCAAGCAGGCATTAGAAGGTTAACCAGAAGCCGCCTTTACTTACCTGGCTATCGCTCTCCCATCACTCTGGCATTTGTACTTCTATTATCCTCCGTTTACACATGGGCATTTGAATCGTGGGCAGAATCGGTGCGATTATGCCCGCTTTTTTCAAAAATGCTTTGCTAAAATGGCAAATCGCACAATGCGAATTTCTGATGCCATTTATTTTAACGGCACCTAAAAATGCGGCAAGCGGTTCTGCTGCAATTGTCACATAATAAGTCGTGTTGCAGTTATGGAAAACTGCATCGGGTGAAGCTTGTCACCCTCAAAAAGGATCAGGAGCTTTCTTTGGGTGACAAGGTTTGCCACAATCGCAGCGCGACATTCGCAGCAGAATTGCAGAGCGTTTTAGGTGCCATTAAAATGAATGCCATCTGAAATTCACGTTGTGCGGTTTGTCATAACAGCAGAGCATTTTGAAATCACTGGTCCAGGAGGAGACGCACGGAGGACACAGGAGCTTCCGCACAGGAGCTCTCTGACAAGCTGCAAGGTCCCCCCACTCGCCATCGTTACCCACATGCCTGCCTGACCTGCCACCGAGACAGGGTAAGTGCCTGGCAGCATTTGATGGGGCACAGTGGCAGCATTTGATGGGGCACAGTGGCAGCATTTGATAGGGCACAGTGGCAGCATTTGATAGGGCACGGTGGCAGCATTTTATGGGGCATGGTGGCAGTGTTTGGGCACAGTGGCAGTGTTTTATGGAGCACAGTGGCAGCATTTGATGGGCACAGTGGCTGCGTTTGATGAGCACGGTGGCGGCGTTTGGGCACAGTGGCTGCGTTTGATGGGCACAGTGGCTGCGTTTGATGGGCACAGTGGCAGCATTTGATAGGGCACGGTGGCAGCATTTTATGGGGCATGGTGGCAGTGTTTGGGCACAGTGGCAGTGTTTTATGGAGCACAGTGGCAGCATTTGATGGGCACAGTGGCTGCGTTTGATGAGCACGGTGGCGGCGTTTGGGCACAGTGGCTGCGTTTGATGGGCACAGTGGCTGCGTTTGATGGGCACAGTAGCTGCGTTTGATGGGCACAGTGGCTGCAATTGATGGGCACAGTGGCTGCAATTGATAAGCTTCTTTTGGGCGACAAGCTTTGCCACGATCGTAACGCGACAATCGCAGCAGAATCACAGAGCGTTTTTAGGTGCCATTAAAATGAATGCCATCTGAAATTCACATTGAGCAATTTGTCATTTTAGCAGAGCGTTTTGAAATCACAGGCAGAATCATGCTGGCCTGGGAGAAGGGGATAAGACGCACGGAGGACACAGAAGCTGCCACACAGGAGCTGTCTGACCCGCTGCAAGGTTCCACCGTTCGCCACCGTCACCCGCATGCCTGCCTGACCCGCCACCGAGACAGGGTAAGTGCCCGGCAGATGGCGAGCGTTGGGGGGGGGAACAGTGGCAGTATATGATAGAGCACAGTGGCAGTATTTGATGGGGCACAGTGGCAGAATTTGATAGAGCACAGTGGCAGCATTTGTTGGGGCACAATGGCGGCATTTGATGGGGCACAGTGGCAGCATTTGATGGGGCACAGTGGGGGCATTTGATGGGGCACATTGGCAGAGTTTGGGCACATTTGCAAGCATTTGATGGAGCATGGTGACATCGTTTGATGGGGCACGGTGGCAGCGTTTGATGGGGCACTGTGGTAGCGTTTGAGCACAGTGCCAGTATTTGATGGGCACAGTGGCAGCGTTTGATGGGCACAGTGGCTGCGTTGAAGGGCACAGTAGCTGCAATTGATGGGCACAGTGGCTGTGTTTAATGGGCACCATGGCTGCAATTGATGGGCACAGTGGCTGTGTTTAATGGGCACAGTGGCTGCAATTGATGGGTACAGTGAGGCTGCAATTGATGTTTTCATTTGTCTGCACCCACCCCTAATAAAAAATTTATCACGAGCCGCCCACTGCTTAGGTCTCTTTCAGACAGGCAGCAGTGCTCACCTATGGATCGCTTTTCAGAGGGCAGCCTCCTTGATGCTTTTTTTTTTTTTTTTTTTTTTTATTGCACTTTGGCATCATTCAAAATGGACAAGCAGCTAAATACAGCGCCCCTATATGTGAGTGATGTGAGATTTCAATCCCGCAGTAGTGTGAGTGTGACCGTTCAGAGATCTCACCATAAGAAAAGAGATAGTAGAAGCCAGCCTATGTTATATTTTATATTGAATACATTCCTCAGTAGCCACAAATCATTTAAATCCACTTTATGAGCACCAAATGTCTTTGCAAATCAAGATATTATCTTGTAACAGTAGCAGTGACAATGGCCCAGATTCAAAGAGCAATTGCGCCTGCGTAACCATAGTTACGCAGCGCAATTGCTTACTTGCCCCGGCGTAACGACTTCTCCTGATTCAGAGAGCTTGTTACGCCGACTGCAGCCTAAGATATGCGTGGCATAAGGCTCTTATGCCCTCATATCTTAGGCTGCATTCTTACGTTGGACGCTAGGTGGCGTTCCTGTTGTGGTCAGCGTATAGTATGCAAATTGCATACTAACGCCGATTCACAACGTTACGCTAGCCCTGCGTACGCAGTTTACGTAGTTTGCGTACGTCGGGTTTCGCGTAAGGCTGCACATGCTAAAAGCAGGGGCAGCCAATGCTAAGGATCCACGTCGTTCCCGCGTCGCGAAATTTGAAATTTACGTCGTTTGCGTAAGTGAATCGTGAATGGCGCTGGACGCCATTCACGTTCACTTTGAAGCAAATGACGTCCTTGCGACGTCATTTACCGCAATGCACGTCGGGAAAGTTTCCCGACGGAGCATGCGCACTACACTCGGCGCGGGAACACGCCTAATTTAAATGATTCCCGCCCCCTACGGGATCATTTAAATTGCGCGCGCTTACGCCAGGCATTTTTCCGGAGCGCCCACGCAATTTACGGAGCTACTGCTCCGTGAATCGCGGGTAGCGAAGAACATTTGCGGGGGCGCAGGGCAAAAACGGTGCCCTGCGCCTACGTAAAAAAAGCGCAAGGGTACCTGAATCTGGGCCACTGTCCCTGTGCTGTACACAGCCTGTGCAGAGAGCAGAGCTGTGGGAGGGGCCCAGCAGGCTCCACCCACTACAGGCTGCCTGTAGAAAACTACTGGAGGGGGCGGAGACGAGACCAGTCACCCTGCACAAGAGGAGAGAGCAGCAGTGACCGGTCTTTATTACAGGAAGGCAAAGGTTCACACTAAATTCCTGCACAGATCTGGAAGAAATACACAAAGCACACCAAGATTTAAGTAAGAATACACACGACAAATGTATTTAGATAAAATTAGCTTATTTCGGAGTTTGCTATTTAACTCTACACAAGGTGTAACAAATAAAATTACAATTTGGCAGAGAAGGAAACAGCTAATTACCAACTGAAATGTGCCATTATCACAGGTATACACGTACTATATGTGAAAAGTATTGTCTAAATAGCCCACAGGGCATGAATCTTGTGTGTGCCAGGCTGGTGAATTGTAGCTCACTGCTGCCACCTGCTGGCACACACAGGTTTTCATATTCTCATTGAGAGTAAAGTCGAGGTAATCCTCTTTTCTTCTGTAATCACAAAGCTTCTTACTGCAGTGAAGGTTCCACCACATTACTTTACAAGGAACAAAAGGAGAAAAAAGAAGCCCTAAAAAAAAAAAAAGTGCTGTGAGCACCAAAAAAAAAAAGAAGAAATGTTTGTCCTGGAGAAAGGTTAGAATTTCTATATACTGTAATTTGCCAGCTATGCTACAATTAATATAAATGTAATCTCTAATAATGGACATCTCTTATCTGCTCCAATTAGATCAGTTAAAATACCATTAAAAGTGTGTTTTCTTCTTTTTTTTTAATAGGTACTGGTTGATCATGCCAGAAATCCAATGCTGTCCGGTACACTGCATGTCTTGTTAGCTACTCAGTTCACCGCTAAGCTACAATACACCCCCCTCCCCATGGTATGGAGATGAGGACAGTCTCCGCTAGGATGTAAACGCACAACTGTCTTTGTTAGGCTGCATTCACACTTCGGCGTACAAAATCGCGGCGTTTTGTCCTGCGAATTGCGGCGACAAATATCAGCGTTTTGTACCGCGATTTGCGGCGACAAAACGCCGCGATTGTGAATGCAGCCTTCACCCCCTCTATGGAGATGGTTCACATCTCCTATGACGAACGCCGAAAGCCGTCTGAAAAAAAGGTCCGGGACTTTTTTTCAAGCGGCAGGCGTACGGCGTTCGGCGTTCAGCGTGAAGATGTGAACCATCTCCATAGAGGTGCATGTGTTTTCGTCCCTCTGGCGTCTCGGGGCTGCTGCGGCGTCACACTACAGGCGACAAAATGCCTAGGTGTGAATGGGAGCTTATAGCATTAACAGCACCCTTCTCTGGAAGCACCTAACCTAAGGCGACCCGATTTTTTTTTTTTTTTTTTTTTATGAAATGCGGGGACATTTCTTTTTTATTGACAAATGGTAAACTATCTTATACACATATTTTCCTCAAATTATATATGCAGTCAGTGGTGAAGCGTAGGTTGTCAGTGCCAGGGACAAGGCAAGAAATGTGTGCCCCCTAAGCTGCAGACTTGGCACTCCCTGAGTCCCTTCCACTAGGACTAACCAAGCTGATTCCTACACTGACCTACCTGACCACTTCACTATAGGGTGACCACGTGTCCCGGATTGCCCGGGACAGTCCAGCATTTTGCAGGTCTGTCCCGGGCACCTTCATTCCGGGACAATACAGTGTCCCGGAATGAAACTGACATAGTCACCACCCCCCCCCCCCCAGGCCAATCTGATGCCCCCAAAAAGGCCAAAAGACATCGAGGGAGCATGGAGGAGGACGGCGCTGACCCGAGGAATGTCAGTGCCGGGCTGGGGACAAACTGGGGGCATTTGGGGGGAAACTGGCTGTATTTGGGGGGAAACTGGCTGCATTTGGGGGGAAACCGGCTGTATTTGAGGGGAAACTGGCTGTATTTGGGGGGAAACTGGCTGCATTTGGGGGGAAACTGGCTGCATTTGGGGGGAAACTGGCTGTATTTGGGGGAAACAGGTTTCATTTGGGGGGAACTGGCTGCATTTGGGGGGAAACTGGCTGCATTTGGGGGGAAACTGGTTTCATTTGGGGGGAAACTGGCAGCATTTGAGGGGGCAAACTGGCGGTGTTTGATGGGCACAGTGGCTGCGTTTAATGGGCACAGTGGCAGCAATTAATGTTTTTTTGTTTTTTTTCAGTTTGTTTGAGCCTCCTAAAAAATTTGGAGCACCAGCCGCCACTGCTGACCACTAACCAGAAGAAGCCCCGGTGACAGAAGCCTACAAAACAGAGTCCCAATGCCTCCTTATGAAGGGGCGCCCCCGCTCAATTGGGTGGGGGGGAAGACTTCTGTGGTTTTCAGGGGCTTAGCAAGAAGAGATCCTAAACAGATGGGTCATCTGTGGTAACCCTAGGCTACAAGCTGGAGTTTCAGAAGTTCCCTCCGGTTCGCTTTCTAAACTCGAACATCCCCAAAGACCCAGTGAAAAGAAGGTCTTTATTTCTGGCACCAGACCGGTTGATGTCTCAGGGTATAATCATAGAGACCCCCTCAGAAGAATGGGGCATGGGGTTTTATTCAAACCTCTTCACTACCAAAACCGAATGGCGATATCAGAGCTTGCCCGATAAAATAATATCGGATGAACTGTTGTGATCGGCTCTGGAAAGCTCTGGACTAACGTTACGATTATCGTACGATCGCGTCTAAAGTGGTATTGTTAGTCCGATTTTCATATCGTGTGTGCGACAGAGAGCCGGAACGGCAATCTGTCTATGTCAGGGTTGCCACCTTTTCTTTAAGCCAAACCCGAACACTTTAGCGGTGCAGGGCAATTTTTTTTTTCTTGTAGTATACACTATAGTATTATAAAAGACCTGGAACCCCTTTGGGAGCCCCAAGGATAGTAGTAATGCAGCGCACGCAGTGTGCCTTGACAAAATTGCTCTTGTTGACATCATCGCCCCATCCCTCAGTGATGCCGAACCTGCCTCCAGACAGCTGACCACAGATTTTTATGTGACTATCTTGGTTACTTGGGGAGCCACAGCCCTGTCTGAATAATATGTCTGGGTTTCAGCCCACCCAGACTGTCCGGGTGAATCCTGGACAGGTGGTAACCCTAGCCCATGTAAACAAGGTAGATTGCCGTTCTGTCAGTAAGGAAGGTGTTGATTATGTTTTCCTGCAGAGCAGGGACATGGATCAAAGCACCTCCCAGACAGTGAGAAAGCACATGTTAGGAACACATTTAGCCCTTTGACCACATCTGATGTTAAAGTGCGATGTATAATAGCATAAAATGTTGTTTTTCAAAATTGTGTCTTTTTTTTTTTTTAAGCACATAAAATTAAAACCGCAGAGGTGATCAAATACCACCAAAAGAAAGCTCTATTTGTGGGAAAATAAGGACATACATTTTATTTGGGTACAGTGTCGTACGACTGCACGATTGTCAATTAAAGTAACGCAGTGCTGTATCACAAAAATCTTCCAGAGTAGTAAATCTTCCAGAGTAGTTAAAGTGGAGGTTCACCCAAAAAAATCTATTTTTAACATTAGATTTAGGCTAATTAAGTGGAGCAGAAATGGGTATTTTTTTTTTAAATCAATGCCGTACTTACCGTTTTAGAGACAGATGTTCTCCCGCCGCTTCCGGGTATGGGCTGCGGGACTGGGCGTTCCTACTTGATTGACAGCCTTCCGACCGTCGCATACAGCGCGTCACGAGTTTCCGAAAGTAGCCGAACGTAGGTGCGCAGGCGCCGTATAGAGCCGCACCGACTTCTTTCGGCAACTGGTGACGCGCTGTATGCGACCGTCGGAAGGCTGTCAATCAAATAGGAACGCCCAGTCCCGAAAATCATACCCGGAAGCGGCGGGAGAACATCTATCTCTAAAACGGTAAGTACGGCATTGATTTTAAAAAAAATACCAGTTTCTGCTCCCCTTAATTAGCCTAAATCATTTTTTTTTTCAGGTGAACTCCCGCTTTAACTGAACAAATTGAAGTTAGAAGCTGATTGGCTACCATGCATATCTGCACCAGATTCTGAGTGCTCCAGTTTTAGTAAATCTCCCCCGTAGAGCTGAACATAGTCCTCCCAGACAAGCATTGCTAGTACAGGAGGCACTGGATGTTTCTCTAGCAGAGTTGAAGAACAAGACCCTGTGTTATGTTAGCTGTCATTGCCAAGGAAAGAAGATACAGCTGGAAAGTTCTGTATTTTATGGATTTTTATTGGATTTGTATGCTCACCACATCTTGGATGGAGTAGGGAACAATTTGTTGTTGTTTTTTTACTGCTGTTTATGCCCATTGCTGGGGAGTTTCACCCTCTGTAGTTGTCCTGGCAACCACTGTTTTTGTGACAACAAGTGATGGAAAATCCAATATGTTATGCCGCGATCGGCAATTCGGGCAAGAAATGTTCGATGTGAGCCTTTGGTCGGAAATTCCGACCGTGTGTAGGCTCCATCGGACATTTTCTGTCGGAATTACCGACAACAAAAATTTGAGTTCTTGCCGGAAATTCCGATCGTCTGTATGCAATTCCGACTCCTACACATGCTCGGAATCATTAAACTTCCTTTTTCTCGTCTCGTTGTAGTGTTAAACGTCACCGCGTTCTTGACGGTCGGAATTTCTGACATTTGTGTGACCGTGTGTATGCAACACAAGCTTGAGCCAAAATTCTGTTGGAAAAAAATCCTATCCACGGGGGCTGAAGCCACTCCCTATTCATGCGCATGAATTACAGCAGTGGGATGTTTTTTTGAAGCACCTGATTAGAGCCAGAGGCTCTAATAGGCTTCAAAATAGGGTGGACTTGTGGTGCAGAACATTGCGCTCGGAGCCCACCCAAGTGTGTTAGAAAAGCAAATGAATATTCGCTTTTCTAACACCGAATCATTTCTCTGCCAATCAGGAAGCACGGGTCTGATACCTGTAACCTGACTGAAAGGACAGGCGATGCTATTGGACGCCTAGCAGGAGGAAAGAAGAGACGCACGGCGGTCGCCGCTGTCACGTGCTACCTGACCCGCCACCAAGATGGGGTAAGTGCCGGGCAACGAGCGGTCAGGGGGTGCTGGATAAATGCTGCCGGGGAGGGGCTTAGAGTTGTGCTAGTTAAGTGCACCGGGGGGAGGGGTGTTCTGGTTGGGTGCCGCTGGGTGGTCACAGTGGCTGCATATGATGGGCACAGTGGCTGCAATTGATGGACGCAATGAGGTTGCAATTAATGGGCACAGTGAGGCTGCAATTAACGGGCACAGTGAGGCTGCAATTAACGGGCACAGTGAGGCTGCAATTAACGGGCACAGTGAGGCTGCAATTACTGGGCACAGTGAGGCTGCAATTGATGGGTTTTTATCAGTATTTTTCTGAATTTTTCAGTGTGTTTGCACCCTGCCAACAATTTTGAGCACTTGTTTAGAAAGTTTGGAGACCCCAGTTCTATATTAAAGCCCCCAACAATTAACCCCCCACCCCAGCAATCAACCCCCATGTCCTCTACACAGATAGCATGCATTTCTGCATATCTCATCCAATAAAAACTAAAAAAAAAATACTAACACACGATCGGACATTTCGACAACAATACCATGGATTTTTTTCCGACGGAATGTTGGCTCAAACTTGTCTTGCAAACACACGGTCACATAAATGTTGTCGGAAATTCCGAACGTCAAGAACGCGGTGACTTACAACACTACGACGAGCCGAGAAAAATTAAGTACAATGATTCCGAGCATGCGTCTAATTGTTTCCGAGCATGCGTAGGATTTTTGTGCGTCGAATTGGCTACAGACGATCGGAATTTCCGACAAGAACTTTTGTTGTCGGAAAAATTGAGAACCAGCTCTCAAACATTTGTTGTCGAAAATTCAGACAGCAAAAATTTGAGAGCCTCTGCTCTTGTGCACATTGCTGGATTGAGATCGGGCTTAGGTAAAAATTAGGGGGGAGGGGGGGCTGCACACTGAAGACCTTTTACCTTCATGCATAGAAAGCATGCAGGTAAAAAAGCCTTCAGCACCACTTTAAAGACTAGGGGCCAGATTCACAGAGATCGGCGTATCTCTGTGCGGGCGTAGCGCATCTCATATGCGCTACGCCGACGTAACATAGATAGGCAAGTACAGTATTCACAAAGCACTTGCTCCCTAAGTTACGGCGGCGTAGCGTAAATGGCCCGGCGTAAGCCCGCCTAATTCAAAGTAGGCTGGTAGTGGGCGTGTTGTATTGAAATGAATCATGATCCCATGTAAATGAAGCGCCGAACGAACGGCGCATGCATGCTCAGAATCACGTTGAATTTACGCCGTAGGATACGACGGCTCAATGGCAACGACGTGAACGTAACCTACGCCCAGCCCCATTCACGTACGACTTACGTAAACAACGTAAAATCCAACGCTTGTTCCGACGTCCATACCTTTGCATTACTTGCGCCTCATATAGCAGGGGTAACTTTACGCCAGACGTACGCCTTACGTAAACGGCGTAGCTTAATGCGACTGGCGCAAGTACGTTCGTGAATCGGCGTATCTAGGTCATTTGCATATTTAACGCGTAAATCTACAGGCGCCCCTTGCGGCCAGCGTAAATATGCACCCAAGATACGACGGCGTAGGAAGCTTACGTCGGTAGTATATTGGCAAAAATTAGGCGTATCTGATTTCCAGAATACGCGTATAGATACGACGGCGCACATTTGGACTTACGAAGACGTATCTGGAGATACGTCGTCGTAAGTCCTTTCTGAATCCGGCCCTAGGTTTACATTAGTGCATCTGGGTTTTTTCTTTATGAATTTATATTGCTTTTTTTCCATGCGCTCCCATCGAAGTCTATTCAGGATGTTCTAAAAATAAAATAAAAGGTAGAAGGGCGCTCAACCACACAATAGTGATTGTGATATGTGGATTTCCACACAGCAATGTGCAACAATTAATAAATAATAAAACTAATACATTAGTTTCCAAAACATGTGTGAACAGTGGTTTCAGGAACATAGAGGATATAAATCAATATACAACAGAAATGTCCCATGCAAACGTGCATGAATAGGCAGATTCCTCTGCAGTGTCAATCAGAAAAAACACTAAAGTTCACTGGGTTGAAAACCAAAAAATAGAGTCCCAATAACATGCATAGAAAGCCAGAACAAATCTTGATAATTGTTGTGATCTTCCTAGTGGAGAAAAGTAGAAAAAGTAGAAAATGCCACCACCATACTTTTCAGAATTCACTTATTTCCACCCAAGGTGCTTTGTATATAAAATGCTCTTACCAGAGCCTGTTGACCACTTTACTTAAAAAGATAGTCATACGGGCCAGTGCAGGATTGTGCCTACACACACATGGATATGGACTATTGAATCTCGTTTCCAGGCGTTCCAGATAGGGGGAATATGCAAAGAAAAAACCGGTAGACGCCAATAGCGTAATAACGTTTTAATAGTAAAAACAATATAAAACACGGAAAGCCAAATGGCCTCTTACTTTAAAAGTGCCTACCCGGCACTGGGACTGCAGGCCTGTTACCGCCAATCTGCGGTTCAAATTTGGGTTGCAGGGATCGGATACCACCGCCGTAGTTCCACCATCAACTCCTTCCTGTCAGCTCACCAGAGCGGGGGGGCGTCACGTGACCAGGACCGCCTCCGACGTACGTTTCGATTGACCGTCTTCAGGGGCACGCCCCCCTGAAGATGGTCAATCGAAACGTACGTCGGAAGCGGTCCTGGTCACGTGACGCCCCCCCCGCTCTGGTGAGCTGACAGGAAGGAGTTGATGGTGGAACTACGGCGGTGGCCTGCAGTCCCAGTGCCGGGTAGGCACTTTTAAAGTAAGAGGCCATTTGGCTTTCCGTGTTTTATATTGTTTTTACTATTAAAACGTTATTACGCTATTGGCGTCTACCGGTTTTTTCTTTGCATATTCCCCCTATCTGGAACGCCTGGAAACGAGATTCAATAGTCCATATCCATGTGTGTGTAGGCACAATCCTGCACTGGCCCGTATGACTATCTTTTTAAGTAAAGTGGTCAACAGGCTCTGGTAAGAGCATTTTATATACAAAGCACCTTGGGTGGAAATAAGTGAATTCTGAAAAGTATGGTGGTGGCATTTTCTACTTTTTCTACTTTTCTCCACTAGGAAGATCACAACAATTATCAAGATTTGTTCTGGCTTTCTATGCATGTTATTGGGACTCTATTTTTTGGTTTTCAACCCAGTGAACTTTAGTGTTTTTTCTGATTGACACTGCAGAGGAATCTGCCTATTCATGCACGTTTGCATGGGACATTTCTGTTGTATATTGATTTATATCCTCTATGTTCCTGAAACCACTGTTCACACATGTTTTGGAAACTAATGTATTAGTTTTATTATTTATTAATTGTTGCACATTGCTGTGTGGAAATCCACATATCACAATCACTATTGTGTGGTTGAGCGCCCTTCTACCTTTTATTTTATTTTTTCAATATCACAATTCAGTATTGTTCTATGAGGAGCAGCTTTTTTAGTTTAATTTAGAACCTATTTGCATTTGGCGCGGAATTTTACATTTTTATCATTATTCAGGATGTTCTACCAAAAGAAGCGCCTACACCTTTTTTTCAAGTTGCACAGAAGAGCATTGCATAGATGTGAATGGACACCATAGACAATAATGGGATTTCTCTAATGGTGCAATGTGGTGTGCTGGCCAAAACATGGCAAATCGCACAGATGTGAACGCAGGCCATATAAACCAATATGAAGACCAAATTCTACAGGTCCCCACGTTTATCTCCTCTAGGGATCAAGTTATACAGACTACATTTTTATATAGGTCCTATTATACTCCACGTCTCCTCTTCCGTCTATATAGACTTCCCCTGCTGTCTGCTCCAGATGTTCATCAGCTAATGCTAATCCATGTACAGTGGAACCTTGGTTTACGAGTAACGCGGTCAACGAGCGTTTTTAATAACGAGCAACTTTTTTTAAATCCTGACTCGGTCGCAAAACAAGCAGAATTCAAGCTAATGGGGTGTGCAGTACCGCATTTGGCCAGAGGTGTGGGGGGCACCGGTGACACTCGGAACGGTTCGGAGCTATTCGGTAATACTCAGAATCACTTCGTTCCCGAACCTTTCTAAGGGTTTCCGAGTTCAGCCCAGCTGTCCCTGAGTATTCCCGAGGCTCTCCGGTGCCCCCCCCCCACATCTGGCCACATACGGTATTGCATGCCATAGAAGTCAATGCAGAAAGAATTATCATTGTTTCCATTGACTTCTATGGGGAAACTCGCTTTGATATGCGAGTGCTTTGGATTACAAAAATTCTCCTGGAACGGATTATGTTCATAATCAAAAGGTTCCACTATATAATGAATAGACATACTGAATAACCTATATAGTGATATTTAAGCACTGTTTTCTCTATTTTCCTTGTTTTTTGCTCAATCGTACTGCTTATTTTGTGTACAATAAAGTTACCCCTTTTAAAAAAAAAAAAATTATATATAAGACCTAATAATATTCTCCTTTCTGTCAAGGGTATTTATTCCAAGACCGCTACAAATTGTTGGCTCCTGAGTTCTTCAGATGGTTATCCAAGTCGTGTGCTAACAAAACCATTTATATTATTATACAGGATTTATATAGCACCTACAGTTTACGCAGCACTTTACAATATAAAAGGGAGACAATACAGTTATAATACAATAAAATACAAGAGGATTAGGAGGGCCCTGCTCAGAAGAGCTTACAATCTAATAGGGTGGGGCAGGTGGTACAAAAGATTGTAACTGTGGGTGATAAGCTGATGGAAATGGTAAAAGATTAGTTGGAGACGCGATAGGCTTCACGGAAGAGATGCGTTTTTCTCATAGAAGGGGATGAGAAGTAAAGCCATATTTTTACCCACAATCTACAGTATACTACTGCAATCATTTTATTTATTGACCTCCCCAGAATTTAAAGTGGAGGTTCACCCAAAAAACAAGTATATAACATTACATTCAGTATACCTCAAACATGTACAGTATGCCGTTTTTTTTTTTTTTTTTGGGGGGGGGGGGGTGTACATACGGTATTATCAGTATTTTCCTTCCGGGTACTCGCTCCCGCTGGACTGGGCGTTCCTGTGCAGTGCCGCACAGGAACGCACAGACTTCGCCCATATGATTGACGTGCCTGAGAAAAACTCCCACCAGCGGATAAGGCGCGTCACAACTTTCCGAAAGTAGCCGAACCGCGAGCCTGCGCACCGACTAGGAGCCGTGTAGAGCTGACTGCGCAGGCGCCGTATAGAGCCGACTCGAGGTTCGGCTACTTTCGGAAAGTCGTGACGCGCCTTAGGCCCCGTACACACGGTCGGTTTGGTCCGATGAGAATGAACCGCAGTTCATTTTCATCGGACCAAACCGACCGTGTGTATAGGCTGTCGGTCTGTTTTCCTTCGGTCCAAAATGCTTCAAAACCGAACTGATGGACCGCTGCCCCATCGGACAAAAACCGATGGTTAGTACAGAAAAGCATCGGTTCAAAACCCGCGCATGCTCAGAATCAAGTCGACGCATGCTTGGAAGCATTGAACTTCGTTTTTTTTTTTAGCACGTCGTGTGTTTTACGTCACCGCGTTCTGACCCGATCGGATTTTGAACTGATGGTGTGTACACACATCAGGCCACTTCAGCGGTGAACCGATGAAAACGGTCCGACGGGCCAGTCTCATCGGTTTGGTCCGACCGTGTGTACGGCCTCATCCGCTGGTGGGAGTTTTTCTCAGGCACGTCAATCATATGGGCGAAGTCCCAGATGACATTGCGGCACTGCACAGGAACGCCCAGTCCCGCGGGAGCGAGTACCCAGAAGCCAGGAGGAAAATACCGATAATACTGTATGTACACCCCCAAAAAAAACAAAAAACGGCATACTGTACATGTTTGAGGTATACTGAATGTGATGTTATATACTTGTTTTTTGGGTGAACCTCCTTTAAGCCATTATCTTGAATCCAGCTAATTACGGAAGAAGCAGACAATTTATTTAATACTGACAGCACTTTATAAATCATTATTGGATAGACTGATCCTTTAAATCAGCAATACCCATTAAATATATATTTTTTTAGATGCTGGGCTCTGTTACTTTATAAAGAGACATAAGATGGATCAGCATCGCACTGTTTTTACCATCAGTTTCCTTTTCCTCCATGACTATACATTGCAGCTTCCCAAATAATTCCCTGCAGATTGCCCGTTCAGCTTTGCTGAGGAAGATCAGGTTGAGATCGAAACGTTGTGTCTGTGCCAGGCAACTCAAGATGTCCAACACTTCCTGCCACTGTACTCTCAGGATGTTCCCCTCCAGTACCTGCAATATTTCTCCCAAGAGTGCCGAGCACACCTCCGCATGGAAGATGTGGGACAGTTTGTTGGCTCCGATTTGCAGCAGAAAGTCGTATCTTTTCTTTACGTCTATCCTGCGCCACTCGCGGGTAAATTCAAATGCATTTCTGGGTTCTAAAGAGGATTCCTATAAATAAAAATGAAAGATAAAACTTTATATAAATATGTTACATATATGCCCATACCATCATAAATTCTTTCTGGCTTAAAGTGGAGTACCACCCTTATTTTTATTTTTTTTAAAGACACCCTTGATGTTATGATTAAGAACTTTCCAAAAGCTAATTATATGCAAAATCGCTTATTTCAGTATTTTTCATTCAAACTAACCTTTAGTTTGGCTTGTCAGCACACCATCTTAATTGTGGGCATGTGAAGCCCACTGGTGTCTTCTCCTTGGATAAGGTGCTGCTGGTGACCCAGCATTCACCTCCCAATCTTGTGCGTAAAACACGGCGCACGGGTTGCCATCACAATGGCGGAGGAGGAAGTTCCCGCCCCGTTGTGATGGCAACCTAATCTAGCCCACTGACTCTGGGAATGATGACCATCTCCCAGGAGCCAAGGCGCCGCAGGATATCACATACATCACTGCGGCCGCAAGGGAGGAAGAAAACACCATACACCCTAGCAACAAGGTACAGAGACCTAGAGGGGAAAAAAATGCCCAATGATGTTAAATGCCCCATACACACGATCGGAAATTCCGACAGCAAAAGTCCGATGTGAGCTTTTGAACGGAAATTCTGATCGGATTTTTGCTGTCAGAATTTCCGACAAAAGATTGAGAGCTGATTCTCAAATTTTCTGACAGAAAAAAATCCTATTGGAAAATCCAAACGTCTGTAGCAATTCCGACATGCAAAATTCCGACGCGTGCTCGGAAGCATTTCTCGGCTCGTCGTAGTGTTGTACATCACCACGTTCTTGACGGACGAAAGTTCAGAGAACTTATTTGACCATGTGTATGCAACACAAGCTTGAGTGGAATTCTGTCGGAAAAACCATCCAAGGTTTTTCCGATGGAAAATCCGATCGTGTGTACGGGGCATTAGTTTGCTCTTCAGAAATGGATCCTGTAAAGATTTACCGTATTTATTGGCGTATACCGCGCACTATTTTGCCCTGAAGATCAGGGCAAAATCGTGGGTGCGCGGTATACGCCGATACCCGCTTTCCCGCCACGAGTTTGAATACTGCGCCGGCATATACCGAGCGCAGTACACTCGTGTATCTTCGGGCAGTCTCGGCACTTCTCGCGCTGACGTCCTGAGCGTACAGGACGTCAGCGCGAGAGTTTCCGAGCCTGCCCGACGATACCCGAGTGTACTGCGCTCGGTATATGTCGGCGCAGTATTCAAACTCGGCGCGGGAAACGAGCGGGGAGGACGCCGCAGACGGACCCCGGACCCGACGAAGAGGACCCCGGAAGCCGCAGAAGGACCCGTACCCGACGAAGAGGACACCCGAAGCCGCAGACGGACGCCGGACCCGACGAGGCCGCCGATGGACGCCGCGCAAGACACCAAAACTGTAAGTACAAAAAAACTTTTTTTCCCACAGGATTCGGGGCAACATTAGGGGTGCGCGGTATACGCGGGAGCGCATTATACCGCGATAAATACGGTATATGTGGGTGGAACTCCACTTTAAAGCACAGACCTTCTTTTTTTTTTTTTTTTTTAAACAGATCATACAAAAGTGTACCGACAACAACCAATCAGCATCTTTGCCCTGAGTGATTGGAACAAACAAAACAAATATTCGTTACTGCCCTTTGAAACTGCCATGTTGGAACAGGAATGGTTATTTGCCAGAGCTCAAAGCAAGGTCCATAAAGACATTGATGAGCGAGTTTGGGGTGGAGGAACTTGACTGGCCTGCACAGAGTCCTGAATTTAACCAGATAGAACACATTTGTGTTGAATTAGAGTGTAGACTGCGAGCCACGCCTTCTTATCCAACATCAGTGCCTGACCTCACAAATGCGCTTTTGGAAGAATGATCAAACATTCCCACAGACACTCCTAAACCTTGTGGACGGCCTTCCCAGAAGAGTTGAAGCTGTTTTAGCTGCAAAGGGTGGGCCAACTCAATATTGAACCCTACAGACTAAGACTGGCATCGTAATACTTTTGACAATATTGGGGGAGATCCACAGAAAGAGTACGCCCGCGTATCTACTGATACGCCGGCGTACTTTCAAATTTCCCGCGTCGTATCTTTAGTTTGAATCCTCAAACCAAGATACGACGGCATCTGGGTTAGATCCGACAGGCGTACGGCTTCGTACGTCTTCGGATCGTAGATGCAATACTTTGGCGTCCGCTAGGTGGAGTTCTCGTCGTTTTCCACGTCGGGTATGCAAATTAGCTATTTCCGACGATCCACGAACGTACGCGTGGCCGTCGCATTCTCTTACGTCGTCTGTAGTCGGCTTTTTCTGGCGTATAGTTAAAGCTGGTATTTTGCGGCGTATAGTTAGACTTGCCATGTTAAGTATGGCCGTCGTTCCCGCGTTTAATTTGAATTTTTTATTTTTTTTTGCGTAAGTCGTCCGTGAATCGGGATGGACGTAATTCACGTCTAAGTTAAAAAAATTACGTCCTAGCGACGTCATATAGCGCAATGCACAGCGGGAAATTTCGGGACGCATGCGCAGTTAATTCGGCGCGGGGATGCGCTTCATTTAAATGAAACACGCCCCCTAATCGCCGATTTGAATTCCACCGCCAGAGATACACTACGCCGCCGTAACTTACGGCGCGAAAATCTTCCTGGATTCAAACTAAAGCCAGGTAAGGTACGGCGGCGTAGCGTATCTAATACGCTGCCGGGGGGGGAAGATCTCTGTGGATCTGCCCCATAGTGTATGTCTATATTCGCAAGAGTGAAGCTGGACTTTAAAGGGCACCTGTACTTTGTCCATACTATGGCACTGTAATTTAAGCCGTCAGCACTTTCTATCCCTGCACTTCCCACTGCCAAAGCAATATCTGATACTTCCAGGTATGGGGGAAACCACCCCTGCTTCTGTACAATGCAACACTCCATGCCTGAGTGGCCCTTGTAGGTCTCATGGGAACAGGGGGGATCATGCACAGGACTTTAGAAACACAAGATCAGGGTGGCACGATAAGTACGGACTGATTATATTGTCACCTGTAAAGTTAACCTCTCCCAATATACTCATAACCCAAATGTAAAAATGTCCAGAGAAAAGGCCATAAGGACACAGCAAATAGGCTCCGTGGGAATACTTTCTTAAAAACAAGTACCATTTCACTTGTACAATGTGATAATTGAAGACAAACAGCAACATTTCTGGAGGTAATCAGATGGACACATCTGGATTAAAAGAGAGAGGATGGAGTTTGCAGTAATGTCATGGAGGAAAAAGGCGAGCAGCCAGGTCGGACAAGCAGATGCAATCAATTTCTTCTTCCGCCTCACCTGTAATACGGTACAAACTGCCTCTCTGGATGAGCTGCTTGTTGTGGCAGTTGGATTCCATGGCTGCTTCCTATCTCCTCCAATCTTGTCCTTCCGCTCCAAGGGTTTCAGGTTAGATGCGAGTACAATATCTCTGCAGAGTACAAGAGAACATGGAATAGATTGTTCAAAAGAAAAGTCAATACCGACAACGGCAATATATTACTTTACTGAAACATCACCCAAACTCATGTTACATTTTTAAAAAAAATATATAATTGTTATAGAAAAAAAAAAAAGAATAATTGAGAGCATATATCCAAAAGGATGCAAATAAATTCTATAAGAAAAAAAAAAGGGGGGGGGTTAAAAAAAAAAAAAACAAGGGTTAGCTTCTGTAGAATTTCTAGAGAAGTTTAGCCAGATTCAGAGAGAGTTAGGTCGGCGTATCAGTAGATACGCTGACGTAACTCTGAATCTGCGCCGTCGTACATTTAAGCGTATTCTGGAAACCAGATACGCTTAAATTAGGCTAAGATATGAGCAGCGTAAGTCTCCTACGCCGTCGTATCTTAGGGTGCACTATTTAGGCTGGCTGCTAGGTGGCGCTTCTGTTGAGTTCGGCGTAGAATATGTAAATGCCTAGATACGCTGATTCACGAACGTACGTGCGCCTGTCGCAGTAAAGATACGCCGTTTACGTAAGGCATTTTCCGGCGTAAAGTTATTCCAACAAACAGCTGGCCTAGTCAATGTTAAGTATGGCCGTCGTTCCCGCGTCGAAATTTGAAATTTTTATGTTGTTTGCTTAAGTCGTCCGTGAATAGGGCTGGACGTAATTTACGTTCACGTCGAAACCAATACGTCCTTGCGGCGTACTTTGGAGCAATGCACACTGGGATATGTACACGGACGGCGCATGCGCCGTTTGTAAAAAACGTCAATCACGTCGGGTCACTAATCATTAACATAAAACACGCCCCCCCATCCTCATTTGAATTAGGCGCGCTTACGCCGGCCCCATTTACGCTACGCCGCCGTAAGTTAGGAGGCAAGTGCTTTGTGAATACAGTACTTGCCTCTCTGACTTAAGGCGGCGTAGCGTAAATACGATACGCTACGTCGCCTTAAAGATGTGGCGACCTACTTACCTGGCAGGGGAGACACCATGATCATGAAGGTGGTTCTCCCAGGGCGAGGCATGGCTATTGCACACTCTAGGCCGTGCTGATCGTGGTTGTCTTCCCTGCCGCTTCTCGGCCTTTTGGCTGGGACTGGGTGTGGTATCTGTCCTTATCAGTTGTCAGCGGAGCGCTGAAGCACCTCCTACATGGGGAGGGTGGATGCAATCCAATGACGTCATTGCACCTGGAAGGATGGTTTCAGCAGGGACTACGCTGTGCTGCCCGATAGAATACTGGGGGCCGGCCCATGGTTGAGTCTGAGCCATCTGGAAGGGTGCTCCTGGTGAGGATGGGTGCTGTGCTTGGTCTTGGTCTTTTTGCCGAGTTCTAGTCTGGCCTTCTGGCTGGCTGGTGTAAGTGCTATCTCTGTCAGCGATCCGGTAGGAGGAGCTGGTAATGCCCTGGGATAAGACGGGGCAGCACCATGCAAATCCGCTGGGTTGGCTGGCAGGGGTGGAGGGCTGCACTGGTCGGTCGGGGGGTCGGATATGGAACGAAAAGCCTATGGTGCATGTGCCCCTGGAGTGGCAGTCCAGGGGTATCTGAAGATCACTGTGTGTGAGGGACACATTGATTGAAGGATACCACGGTCACTGCACCAGATACACGCTTTTTTTAGCACCTGCCTCCTGGGCCGGGCCTTTTGGCTAGGACCGGAGGAATTTTTTATTCCTGGCCGGAGGGCCTGGTCATTGTTTCACCACAATGGCCACTTCTTTCACTCTCCTCTCCACTATCCCTTCCCCCACTTTATTTTATTTAAGCCTGTGTTTGTCACTTTTTTGTCTTTTTTTGTTGTGCACGTTTTGTCACTGTGTGATTAGTAGGGTGCCGGTCCTCGGGCCAGCCCTGAACGTCTTGGGAGTAGGTGGACATGGCCTTCTGGCTTAGTTCGCCTGCTCTCATGGGGTCTCCCTTCGGGGGAGCCCCACCTAGTACTGGGAGGGTTCTGTTTCGGCAGTCCCTCCGAGGAAGTTGGGTCCGTGTCGGCTTCGGTTGCTCGGACCACAGTACCTCAGTCCCCGTCTGGAGCCTAACGCCCCGGGGGATCAGGGTTTGGGTCCCTCTTCACAGGAGGACCACTTGACGTTGCACCCGTCTGCACGTTTTTGTGAACACTCTTTATGTGTGTGCACATTTTTTCTGCACCGGGTGGAGTTTTTTGGGTGTGTTCACACGCCATAGGCTTTTCAAAAAAAGAAAAAAAAAAATGTGGCGACCTACTTGAATCTGGCTAGTTATTTTTATGGTTGAACTGGATGGACTTATGTCTTTTTTCAACCTGACTAGCTATGTAACTATGTATTTTGTGGACAATAGCTCCCAACTGCCCCTGATTTCCTCCTCATTTGTCCCTCATTTTGGTCTGATCTATATAGTTGTATATAAAATGCCCCTTTTATCTTTCAAAAGGTGTTTCCCAGCGCTAAACCTTTCATCCAATTTCTACATTGCTTCATTTTTAAATTTCAAAAGCCAATATAAAGGAATAAAAAAAATAAAAAAAGCACTTGTGTTTTTGTTTTTATATTCTCCTTTGATGGGGTGTGGCAGGGGGTGTGTCCTATGCCTACATACCTTTGCTAATAGGTGTCCCTCCTTCCCATCTCAAAAAATTGGGGGGGGGGGGGTTATGGTGGACCATCACTCACAAAAACACAAAAGAGATTTTTGCATCTTTGTGACAGCAGGACAATACTGGATTCACAGAGTGTGTGAAAAGTGGAAATAACCCAATGGGTGTCAGGGTTGAGGTTTCATTTAAAAGTAGATCTAACCACAATCATTAAAATCTACACTGCATAAAAAAATTAAAGGAACACTTTTGAATCAGAACTCCTGTGATATTGATCTGGTCAGTTAAAGCGGAGTTCCACCCACAATTTCACTTTTTAAATATAAATACCCCTGTAATACACAAGCTTAATGTAGTCTAGTAAAGTTAGTCTGTAAACTAAGGTCCATTTTGTTAGGTTGTTAGAGCATTTAGTTAGTTTATAATCTAGAAATAGACTGTGGCCATCTTAAGTGTGGGCATCATGAAGCCAGACTGTATGACTTCCTGGATTTCAGCCTTGCAGATCTCGCACATGCTCAGTGCTGCACAAGCGATGTAATAGGTTTCAGTCAGGTTTCCATAGCAACGGGAGTGTCAGAGGAAGTTGCCGTCCCTTCTCTATGCAAATAGGCTATTTGCAAGGACTACTGGGATACATGATGCCTATCCCAGAAACCCTTGCGAATAGCCTTGTGACTTAATAGCCTAGGCTAATAAGGAGGAGGAAGTAATGAAGGACTACAAAATAAAGGTATTTACAAGCAACAACATAAATAAAAATTGTCCATTCTAAACACTATGAGATTAGGGCATGCAGCACAGACAAACATAAAAAAATGGGTGGAACTCCACTTTAAGTAGCAGAGGGGGAGGGGTGCATACAGAGGGGGAGGGGTGCATACAGAGGGGGCTGTTAAACAGTTTCAGCTGCTTTGCTGTTGATTGAAATTAACAACAGGGGCACTAGATGGGCAACAATGAGACGACCTCCAAAACAGGAATGGTTTTTAAGGTGGAGGTGTCTGACATTTTTTTCCCCTACTCATCTTTTCTGACTGTTTTTCACTGGTTTTGCATTTGGCTAGGGTCAGTGTCATTACTGGTAGCACAAGGCGATACTTGGACCCTATAGAGTTTGCACAGGCAGTCCAACTCCTCCAGGATGGCACATCAATACGTGTCATTGCCAGAAGGTTTTCTGTGTCTCCCAGCACAGTCTCAAGAGCATGGAGGAGATTCCAGGAGACAGGCAGTTACTCTAGGAGAGCTGGACAGAGCCCTAGAAGGTCCTTAATCCACCAGCAGGACCGGTATTTGCTCCTTTGTGCAAGGAGGAACAGGATGAGCACTGCCAGAGCCCTACAAAATGACCTCCAGCAGGCCACTGGTGTGAATGTCTCTGACCAAACAATCAAAAACAGACTTCATGGACAATTTTGAGTTGTTGCAATGAAATTTCAACAAAATGGACTAGCTTGCAGCATTATTTTTTCACTTTGATTTTTTTATCTTTGAATTTAGCCCTCTGTAGGTGGATAATTTTCATTTCCATCAAGTGATGTGCCATCCTTTCATTCCCAATAAATTCCCCAGTCCATATCAGTATAGATATCCAGCATGAGATTTTTGCCCGTTGAGATCTGATATGTTTTCAAAGTGTTCCTTTAATTTTTTTGAGCAGTGTAATATAAAACCCCTTTCACACCGAGGGCGTTTTTGCAGTCGCTATAGCATTAAAAATAGCACCTGCAATCCGCCCTAAAACATCTGCTCTAGTGTGAAAGCCCGGGGGCTTTCACACTGGAGCGGTGCGCTGGCAGGGCATCAGGAAAAGTCCTGCCAGCAGCTTCTTTGGAGCGCATTAGCAGCGGTGAACTTACTGCTGCTAATGCGCTCCTGCCCATTGAAATCAATGGGCAGCGCTGCCGTACCACCGGCAATACGCTGCTGTAGCGGCGCATTGCTGGCGGGTTTAACCCTTTCACGGTGGCTAGCGGCTGAAATTCACTAGTAAAATAGCGGCGCTTTACCACTATTTTACTGCCGACGCTATGGGCGGCACCAGTGTGAAAGGGGTGTAAGGCCTAAAATAGGACTCTAGGCCAAAAAAAATCCCCCCCCCCCCTTTACTTCCTGTCCCATAACCAAAAAAAAAAAAAAAAGAAGTGAGATGAAATCCCTGAAAAAGAAGGGAATCCCTTGGGGACCCCCAGAATTAGGTTCCCAATTGGAAGATTCCCCCTCTATTACTTTTCTGGGTACAACCCAAAATTTGTGATGTTCTCTTAATTTCACTTTTAATGATCATGGTAAATAGGAGTCATTCATATCTATCTTTACTAGTAAGGGGAAAAGGGGGCTAGTCCCTCCACCGAGTCATTCAGGTCTATCTTTGCTGTTAGATGAGAAGGGGCTAGACCTTCCTCCGAGTCATTCAGGTCTATCTTTGCTGTTAGATGAGAAGGGGCTGGACCTTCCTCCGAGTCATTCAGGTCTATCTTTGCTTTTGAACATTAGAGAAAACCTCTACATATCCCTACAGAAAGTGTATGCTCACACACACATACAGTATACACAGATAAAATATGTTTTTCACCACACCCAAGAAGTAGTCGTGTGGGGCGGGGGAAGTCATCAGCTTTGCTCCACCATAAAGCTTAAAAAGGTCTTTTAATTCAGGATAACAGAATGAAATGGGAGTGTGGTGAAGGTGATTATTATGTTACTTTGTAACTCTGACAGGTTCACTTCTTATTGTTTTATACTACCCGTGACTGCATTATAAGAACTATCATTTCCTGCAGTATGGTAATCTCGGATCCACTTTTCTCATATAGAAAATGTCTGAATCCATTCATATAAACAGTTTCCAAATAAATAGTTAATGTAGATATAGTAACATAGAAGAGAACCTGTCATTCTATAAGGTGAGATTTGTACACGGACAAAGAGAAAAGATTTTCTGCGCTGCCTTGGCTTTAAAGCAACCTCTAATAAATCGTAATGCTTATAGTTAATCTGACTACTTCAACCAATCAGCTTCTTTATTTTGCTTTCAGTTGGAATCTGATTGGTTGCTGCTGGCACATACCTGAACTCCTCATAGGATGCCACTTTCTGATGGATGGCACGGAACTTGGCATCGTTCTCCCTTCGGTACTTCTCATCCGCAGCCACAGCATTGGCCAGCTCTCTCTCCAGCTCACTGAAGTCGAGAACCTCTGGGCTATTCATTGCCAAGACCTGAGAATACGGAGGTTATTAAAGCAGATACACCAAAATTCATTAATTCATAAATCCAAATTGACGAAAACCCGTTTAACAAATTTTTCCAAATATTTGTAAATTCTAATATTCGAAAATTTGTTGGTTTTCATTTTCGTTTCATTCGTGTTTTTTTTTCTCCGTTTTTCAGGTTATTTGTTATGATTGCAATTCGTAAATTCGTAAATTTGAAAATTAAAAAATCCGAAACTAAGAAAGAAAATTTTGAAGACATAGCGCCAGATTCACGTAGAATCGCGGCGGCAAGTTTTCATCGCAAGTGCCTGATTCACAAAGCACCTCCGGCGCAAGGCGGGCCAATTCAAATGGGCGTGTGCTATTTAAATTAGGCGCGCTCCCGTGCCGGACCTACTGCGCATGCTCCGTTTCCTTTGCGCGCCGTGACGTCATTTTTTCGAACTGCGACGCGCGTAGCGTACTTCCGTATTCCTGGACGTGTTACGCAAACGACGTTAAATTTTAAATTTCGACGCGGAAACGACGGCCATACTTTATACAGCACATACGTGTGCTGTGTAAAGTTAGGGCACCTAAAACGACGACTAACTTTGTGACGGGAAACTAGACTAGAGGTGATGTAGCGAACGCGAAAATCAGTCGGGGATCGGCCGTAACTCCTAATTTGCATACCCGACGCTGGTTTACGACGCGAACTCCCCCCAGCGGCGGCCGCGGTACTGCATCCTAAGATCCGACAGTGTAAAACAATTACACCTGTCGGATCTTAGGGATATCTATGCGTAACTGATTCTATGAATCAGCCGCATAGATAGAAACAGGGATACGACGGCGTATCAGGAGAAACGCCGTCGTATCCCTTTTGTGAATCTGGCCCTAACTAACTATTAAATTATAGGTATTGGAATTTCCTTTTAAATTTGGCTGTTAGTGAACGTAGTGAATAAGAATTTATCTGAAGTTACGAATTATCCAAAATAACAAATGCTGCATCTAAACAAATGGAACGAAATAAATTAATATATAATAAAAAAGTTTTTATTATTATTATTTATTATTTTTTTTGATCCAAAATAAAGTTTTATTGAAGCACCAAAAGAAATTTACATACATCGAGAATACTTCCAATCCTAAATCATTAGACAGCAATCCATTACACATTTCAGCTTTGGTAAACCTTCGCAGTATATCAACCACCAACATGACAAAATCCACGCCCATCCCGTCCCTGCCTCCCCCCCCCCACATACATGCTTCTCCCGTCCCTAGTCCCGATCACATTGACAGTATAGGAATCAAGTTGGAGTGCTCAAACCGAGTATCCTACCTGTGACCAGGTCCACCGGTGCCAAGCCCGGTACATCTAGCCACCTGCCCCATAGCTTCTCGAACTTCTGGGAGCAACCTCTATGTTGGTATATCACTTTCTCTTTGCGCAGCATTTCCCCCATTAGGTTGATCCATTCCCTCATGCTGGGGGGCTCCTCCGCTATCCAATGAGTCAATTATTATTTATTATTAATTTGTTACGTTCCATTCGTTTAGATGTGGCATTCGTTATTTCAGATAATTTGTAACTTCGGATTAATTTGTATTTATTATGTTCACTAACAGCCAAATTTAAAAAGGAAATTCCAATACCTAAAATGTAATAGTTAGTTATTCTTCAGAATTTTCTTTCTTATTTTAGGATTTTAGATTTTTCAAATTTACAAATGTACGAATTTTGGAATTGCGATCATAACGAATGACCCGAAAAAAACAAAAACAAACAAAAAGAATAAAAAAAAACACATGAATGAAACTAAAATGAAAACCAACAAAGTGCAGTGCACATGTCTACTGCCTAATTGCAGCCCACACAGGTATATATAATATATATATATATATATATATATATATATATATATATATATATATATATGAATGAACCTCTATGTCCCTACACGTTATACTTGTTACCACATTGGAGGGGATTTACTAAAACTGTTGCATACAGAATCCAGTGCAGATGTGCATAGGAACCAATCAGCTTCTAGAGGCCAGATCCACAGAAGAATTACGCCGGCGTATTGATACGCCACGTAATTTCGAATTTTGCGCGTCGTATCTTTGTTTTGTATCTACAAAACAAGATACGACGGCATCTCGGATGGATCCGACAGGCGTACGTCTTAGTACGCCGTCTGATCTTAGATGCAATTTTTTGGCGGCCGCTAGGTGGCGTTTCCGTCGATTTCCGCGTCGAGTATGCAAATTAGCTAGTTACGGCGATCCACGAACGTACGTCCGGCGCATTTTTTTACGTCGTTTGCGTTTGGCTTTGTTCACGACGTAGTTACATAAAACACGCCCCCATCACAGAGATTTGAATGCCGCGCCATTATGCCGCCAAAGATACACTACGCTGCTGTAACTTACGGCGCGCATTCTTTGTGGATTTGAAAAAAAAATAAAATATGGCGGCGTAGTGTATCTTAGATACGCTGCGCCCAGCGGAGAGAAGCGCCGAGGTACGTGGATCTGGCCCTAGGTTTTTAGCTCTCCTGTCCATCAGGCAGATGCGATAGGGCCACCCATTATAATAGGAATAAAAGTGATCAAAATTATTATTATTTTTTTTTTTAAAGTGTCAAAATAAAAAAAAATAAAGTAAAACTAACAATAATTTTAGATTTTTTTTTTTTAAGTGCCCCTGTGTGGTGGTCGCACGCAGAAGCGAATGCATATGTAAGTCCTGCCCACATATGAAAATGGTGTTTAAACCACACATGTGAGGTATCGCCGCGAACGTTAGAGTGAGAGCAATAATTCTAGTCCTAGACCTCCTCTTTAACTCAAAACATGTAACCAGTAAAAAAAATTAAGCGTTGCCTAATTGGCAGATTTTTAAGTATCAAAGTTTGGCGCCATTCCACGAGCGTGTGCAATTTTGAAGGGTGACATGTTACTAGGTATCTATTTACTCAGCGTAACTTCATCTTTCACATTGTGCAAAAACATTGGGCTAACTTTACTTTTTTTTTACTTTACTTATTTTTTAAAGCACAAAACTGTAGGAGTGAAATGTCAGAACTGGCCTGGGTGGCAAGGGGTTTAAACATGTGTGCAATAATTGCAAAAACAGCGCTGGCAGCGAAAAGGTTAAACATGCTAATTTATTTATTATTATTATTCATTTATTATCAGAGGCTGGAAATACAGACAGTTGGTGACAATGGGGTAGATTCAGAGAGCAATTGCGTCTGCGTAACCATAAATACGCAGCGCAATTGCTTACTTGCCCCGGCGTATCGAATGCTCCTGATTCAGGAACCTCGATACGACGACTACAGCCTAAGATATGACTGGCATAAGGATCCTTATGCCGTCATATCTTAGGCTGCATTCTTACGCAGGCCGCGAGGTGGCGTTCCCGTTGTGGTCAGCGTATAGTATGCAAATTGCATACTAACGCCGATTCACAACCCTATGCGAGCCCTGCGTACGCAGTTTACGTTGTTTGCGTACGTCGGTTTTTGCGTAAGGCTGCCCCTACTATTAAAAGGGGAAGCCAATGCTACGTATACCCGTCGTTCCCGCGTCGCGTTTTTGAAAAATTACGTCGTTTGCGTAAGTGTATCGTGAATGGCGTTGGACGCCATTTACGTTCACTTTGAAGCAAATGATGTCCTTGCGACGTCATTTACCGCAATGCACGTCGGGAACGTTTCCCGACGGAGCATGCGCACTACGCTCGGCGCGGGAATGCGCCTAATTTAAATGATCCACGCCCCCTACGGGATCATTTAAATTACGCCGGGCAGTTTTCCGGAGCGCACACGCAATTTACGGAGCTACTGCTCCGCGAATCAAGCGTAGCGCAGGAAATTTACGGAGGCGCTGCAGCAAAACGGTGCGCTGCGCCTCCGTAATAAATGGGCAAATGTACCTGAATCTACCCCAGTGACCATAACTGCAAACTCACACAGAACTCACACAGAACTCACACAGAACTCACACAGAACTCACACAGAACTCACACAGAACTCACACAGAACTCACACAGAACTCACACAGAACTCACACAGAACTCACACAGAACTCACACAGAACTCACTCGGTTAGATTCGGGGGATCAGTAATGCACAGCATCGATCACCATAGCAACAAGCCTCTTGCTTTTGTTATCCGCGCGAGCCAATCAGAAACACGAACGTCACGAAAGCCTGCCGCCTTCAGCTCAGCGATAGGTGTCTATTTTATTGCCAGAAACTAATCCAGTTTTGTTTTATTTTGTTTTTTTAGCATATGACTAGTAGAAAATTAAGTTTATTATAAGAAGGAGCTGATATAAAATATGTTCGTGCTATTTTGCATTTCGCTTTTCTTTTTTTCAGGCGGGTCAGTCCTCCGTGGCGCGTGTATTGGTTGCACGGGGTCCTTCGCTACTGGTGTCGCCGGAAGTGTTGTGTGGAGCGGCGTGAGGTGAGTGAATGGGACGTGTGGGGAACGTTCCCGGGGTACAAAGCTTCTTCCCTTGTGTGTATGGACGGGGAGGGGAAGGATTGCTGGGGCTTGTTTGCTGTAAAATAGTCCTAAAGTTGTCCATAGACTGGAGCCAAATCCTTCTCACTTCCCTCCTTTCTCGTCTGCTGTATAGACCTGTATGTATTGTTTAAAGAGACCCTGTCACCAACTTAAAAAAAGGCAAAAAAGCAACTATAAGGGCCCATTCACACTGTGCGCATGCTGAACTCTGTGTTTTTCTGCTGAAATGTGACACGAAGAGGCGGTGGAGCTGTGCATGCAGCGTTGTCCCGCCGCTTGCTGCACCGCAGTTCTGTGCAGTGATCGGGGCGTGCGGAAAACGATTGTTTTCTATGTGCCTGAGCAGTGACCGGCGTTTATCCGGTGCGCAAAAACGCCAATCACTGCGCTGAGGGGGGGTGATGGCAGCAAACAGGATTAGGAGCGGCTGTGCATGGCAACCAATCAGCTTCCAACTTTAGTTTTCAAAGCATTGCTGAGCAAACTGAAGCTAGAAGCTGATTGGTTGCCATTAAGGATGAGCTCCAGCGCGTTCGCATATAACACGTGCAGAACCCGCCAGGAAGTGTGCACGGCGCTGCGCTAATAACAGCCAAGGAGACATTTCACGATCCCTGCAGCCGAGCATCGGGACAATGTCTCCCTGGCTGTGATTAGCACAGCGCCGTGCTCATTTCCTGGCGGGCTCTGCACTTGTTCTATGCAAACACGTCGGAGCTCATCCTTAGTTGCCATGCACAGCCGCTCTTGTTTTGATGAAGCCCCCTCCCCAATGTGTGAAAATGCCCTAAATCAGGGATGTGCAATTAGCGGACCTCCAGCTGTTGCAAAACTACAAATCCCATCATGCCTATGCCTCTGGGTGTCATGCTTGTGGCTGTCAGAGTCTTGCTATGCCTCATGGGACTTGTAGTTCTGCAACAGCTGGAGGTCCGCTAATTGCATATCCCTGCCCTAAATGCTTCAGATGAGCTCTTGTGCAGAAAAATGCAGCATGTTGCAACGCACTACAACTAGGATTGACACTTTTTCGTCACATTTGGCTACCTGCTGGAGTGCGCATGCGTGACGCCGCCGCCATATGCGTTCCAACACTTTTACGACAAAACAGCACACTAAAACCGTCAGATAGTGTGAGGGAAGTGACGTTAAACACATGAAAATGCATTACACTTGTATTGTGGCATTGCCGGAGCATGCCCGGCCTCAACCAATCATAGAACCTATGCCACAAACGTCAACCAATTATACAGCAGCTCTAGTTAACAGCCCATGCTGCTGCAAACGTTAACCAATGATACAGGTCCTCTAATACAGTGGTCATCAATCCTGTCCTCGGGGTCCACTAACAGGCCAGGTTTATGTATTACCTTGGGGAGATGCAGACTAGATTACTGCAATCACTGAGCAGCAAATGATATCACCTTATCTTGCAAACCTTGCCTGTTAGCTGGCCCTGCTAACAGGCCAGGTTTGCAAGATAACTGAAATACATCACAGGTGATATTATTTGCTGACAGGGTTGGTGACCACTGCTCTAGTAAACAGCCCATCCCACTCCATGTTTATTTGTAATAGATTTTGTGTGTTTATAACGTGCTATGTAATCACAAGCAGGATTAAATAGCAACCCCCCCTCCCCCTCAACATATAAATTGGATTCTTGTTAGGGAAGTATTAGTGTTGGAACGCATAGCGCAGTGTTTGTATTGTCTGTAAGGTCACTTCCGTGACATTATCTGACGGTTTCACTTCTCCGTAGTGTCGCAAAACTTTTGGAACGCATGCGCAGTGCGAAATTTCTCAGCACAACGTCACTTTCGTAGCCGAATGTGAGGAAACACCGCATCATCCCTTTAATCCAGGACACACATTAATTACACAGGTTATGTGGCTGATTAAGGTAGTAATTAAACTCACTTGGTGTCTTATCTGCATTAAATCAGCCCCGGTACTTGTGTAATTTATGTGTTCGGGTTTAAAGGGATGAGGTGGCAACCCTAACTACAACCCCCCCCCCCCCCCCCTCAAAGTGGCGCTGTGGTGTGAACAGGCCACGTAGAGAACCATTGTTGTTCCTGTGCCGATCTACGTTGCTCATGTGAGCTGGTGTGAATGAGTCCTTCAACTACAAAGTTCAGCTGGGCTTCAAAAGAGGTGTGTGATTTCAAAATAAGTCATAGTCCCCCTAGGTCAGGGGTAGGCAACCTCGGCACGCCAGCTGTTGTGAAACTGCAAATCCCATCATGCCTCTAACTCTAGGAGTCATACCTGTGATTGTCAGGGTCTTGCAGTGTCTCATGGGACTTATAGTTTCACCACAGCTGGAGGGCCGAGGTTGCCAACCCCCTGCCTTAGGTGGATGCCGCTAAAACCGAGAACTGAGCGATCGCAGACTGCTGTTTGCTTGATTCTTGGTCTGCAGAGAGCCGGTAACTGTCAGACAGCGGCACTCTACTTTGCCCCTCTGGCAACAACTGGAGTGCCAGGCTGTGGAGGGGGCGGGAGTGGTTGGCTTAGGTTCTTGGAGGCTCGCTGAGCCAGCTGCCAGTCTGGACTAGGGGTTCACTGATTATCAGTGCAGCCGATTTTTACTTTTTTTTTTTTGAAGCATCGGTATCGGTCACAAACTTACCGATTATTGCTTCAAGAGGTTGTACCGGGGTGATGTATGCAGCTGCAGGCATCACCCCGGTACCATTCTTTAGAGCGGACGTTCAGCAGCCACTCGGCTGTTATTACAAGCAGCAGGAGGCAACATCACCCGGGTGTTCCGTCCCATCGGGAGGCCCGAGCGACCAGCCAGCACGTCCGCCAGCTGGCCGAAGATCCGAACAAAGCAGATCGACTTTGTTCGGGTCTCGGATCTAGTAACCGGGAAACAATGTCATGACATCACTTCCAGATTACTGGCATCCTAAAGGCACCAGTTTTAAAAAATAGAAAGTATTCAAAAATGCAGATCTTGACGGTTTGAATACTTTCAAGTGCAGTGGAGGGGTTTGGGGTCTTATAGATCTCAGATGCCTCCTTAAAGAGTACCTCTCACTGCCTTTTACTTTTTTTTTTAAAGGATAGTGTAAAAATAAAAAAATTGAATCCACAGAGCATCTGCACCTGATATCGGCCTGAAAGGCAGCCGAAAAATCGCTATTGGCCCTGAAAAAATGATATTGGTGGACCACCTGAGTGATGTCGGCTAACAGTGGACTTTAGCCCAATGTCGGCAGACTCTGGGTCATAGGAGTGCAGAACTAATTGTACTCATGGGACCCACAGGAGAAGTACGGCCAAAAAAGCTTTGACCCTACTTCGCCTTTAATGTAGAAGTCCAATCAAATACTATCTAAGCTTAAATCATCTCCCACCTCCATTCTAAGCCCTATGATCGGGAACCGTCCCTCGCTGATCATTAGTGACAGCTCAGTCTCTGTGCAGGGAGCACGCTGTGCAGCATGCTCTCAGCACAAACACAGTGGCTCATGTATGTACTTCCATGTCGCTGCATATATTCGTATGATCCTTGGAAAGGCAAAGGGGTTAAAGCAGCTAAGTATACTTCAGGTGCATCAAAGCATAAGATGGTCGTCTTTGAAAAGCAGCCACAGCCTAACAGTTACTTTTCTGTACTTGCAGGGTATTTAAATGCATATAAAACAGGGAAATTTGCATGTATGCCAAAGATGTACTAAATATATAAATATTTTTTTTATTTTGCCTAGACGTTCGCTTTAAAATATAATTTGTGTTGGTAGTATATTGTACGTCTATCTGCCCTGCTTCTACCTGTAACTCCTTGGTTGCTGGTCTGTCTTGTCAGATTAGGGTATGGCTTTATTGCTAACAATGATGTGTTGCATCATGTAACATTTGTTCTGTTAATTTCCAGAATTTGCAGACATGGACACCGACCCTTATGATGAGTTTGGAAACTACATTGGTCCTGAGCTGGACTCGGACGATGACGACGATGATGATGATATGGGCAGAGATGACAGGGATGCTGATGTGGTGAGACACATTTCTATAATAGTAGACTGAACAAAAATGTGATGCGTGTGCGCAGCCTGTCTGTCAGCTGAGAGTCTGGCTTATGACATCCATTTCAGCACATCCTAACAAACATACCTTTTCAGTAAGGATGAGCTCTGGCGTGTTTGCACACTCCACGTGCAGAGCTCGCCAGGAAGTCGGCACCGCGCTGCGCTAATCACAGGCAGGGAGACATTTCCCGATGCTCGGCTGCAGAGATCGGGAAATGTCTCACTGCCTGTGATTAGCACAGCGATGTGCTGACTTCCTGGCGGGCCCTGCACGTGGACTGTGCAAACACGCCGGAGCTCATCCTTACTTTTCAGTGGTCCGTCTACATTCTCTTTAGAAAAAACATTATCTTCTCTCCCCCCTCTATCTAAGATAATGTAATTCAGGAGGATTGAAGAGGCTGGGCATGGGGCTAAGAAGTGGTTGTCATGTTAGTAGATGAGAAAGATTATCTTTCACTTGATCAATGGGTGGAAGATATCTTAAAAGTCAAAGGTCCTTCCCAAACTGTACCCGTGATCAGGCTATGTATATTCAAGTATTTATATATTTCTAAGGGGAAGTAAATGATCCCCCCACTGACCTGGGGGCTCATTTACTTTAAATAGCAATCCATACTTAAAGTGATTTGTGAACGATCACCTTATAAGACGACCCATTCAGTTTAAAATTGTAATGAAAGGCAAAGCATTTGTATATAGCTATATAGGAACAGCAAACTGATCTTGCCAGTGTGAATAGGCTGTGTGTGTGTGTGTGTGTGTGGGGGGGGGGGGGGGGGGTGTCAGGACTAGTCTGATCATTGGAGGAGAGCAGGCTGAGTTCCCAGCATAGCTAGAGAACTGACCAGTGTGTGTTCTCCTGCTTGGTGTAATTAGTTTTTAATAGGAAAGCAATGAGACTGGCAGGATCACCAGGGATTTCAAACAAAGGAAACAAATGCAAATACAAGTACATGGTACAGCATCCACATATCAGGAATATGAAATTCTAGGATAACAAACACTATAAGGTTCACAGCAGAAGTTGTTCTCTTAGTAGCTTAGCTCACCCTGCCCCATCCTCTAAGGGCTTCTGCACTGGATTTACATTAATAGAAAGCCGTAAGGGAGGGGGAGAACACTGTAGGCCGAGCTGCTGATTCACTTCTCGGAGTGGGAGGAAGGTGTGCAGGGAAGTCACTGCTGGGAGGTGGAGCAGAATGCACTGAGCTGCTGAGTAAGGATGATCTCCAGTGTGTTCGCATAGCACACGTGCAGAGCCCATCAGGAAGTCTGCGCTGCGCTAATCACAGCCAGGGAGACATTTCCTGATCTCTGCAGCCGAGCATCGGGTAATGTCTCCATGGCTGTGGTTAGCGCAGCGCTGTGCAGACTTCCTGGCAGGCTCTGCATGTGTACCATGCGAACACGCTGGAGCTCATCCCTACTGCTGAAAGGGGAGGAGCAGGTGTGGATCAGCTACTAAGTCACTTTTGGGAGGAGGGGGTGCAGGGTGAGCTATGCTGCTTAAATCGCGGAGAGAGGAGAGTGTGGGGGTGTTGCTTAGTCACTGCTGGAAGGGAGTTGAGCTGCCGAATCACTGCTGGGAGGGGGTGCAGGGTGGGCTGAGCTGCTGATTTCACTACTGGATGACGGGAGCTGAGCTGACTGCAAGAACAACTTCAGTGCTATTGCTGTGAAAGTACAAATAACCTCAGAGTTTAGTTCCACTTTAATCTGAGAAAAATGCTGCTGAATTTAGTTATAAAGCCTAATCTCGATTAAGATAAGTGACATGAATGTTTATTTTAGCAGGACTGCAGCTTGGCATTAACAATTCCTGACATTACTCCTGTCCTGTAACAATACATTGGTCATTTGTCTCTCTCCAGGCAGAAGATGACGACGATGATGATTATATGGCAGATCCCGATGAGGATCGGGGTGGCATGGAAGTTGTTCTCCATGAGGACAAGAAGTATTACCCCACTGCAGAGGAAGTGTATGGCCCAGAGGTGGAGACTATTGTGCAGGAGGAAGATACTCAACCCCTGACAGGTAAGTAAATACTATTAATTAGTTGTGGACCTTCCGTATGTAAATGTGCTGAAGTACTTTACTTTAATCTTCAAGAAGTTTTATGAGATTCCACATCCTATAATATAGATGTCACAGCAGCTTATACTACAGTCATCAGTTCAGTATGCTAGATTGTTACAGTGATCATGGATTGAAACTACTGTACTATGTTGCTTTTTTTTCTTCTTACCAACTGTTATCTGCTGGCATGTTTAACCACTTCGGCCCCGGAAGAATTTACCCCCTTCCCGACCAGAGCACTTTTTGCGATTCGGCACTGCGTCGCTTTAACTGACAATTGCTCGGTCTTGCAACGGAACCAAACAAGGTGTATATTTTTTTCCCCACAAATAGCGCTTTCTTTTGGTGGTATTTGAAAAAAAAAGCTACAGTTTTGAAAAAAAATGCAATATTTTTTACTTTTTGGTATAATAAATATCCCCCAAAAATATATATAAAAAAAAATCCCAATTTAGGCCGTTATGTATTGTTCTACATTTTTTTGGTAAAAAAAAAAACGCAATAAGCTTTTTATTGGTTTGCGCAAAAGTTATAGCGTCTACAAAATTGGGGATAGTTTTATGGCATTTTTATTATAAATTTTTTTTTTTTTTTTTATGTCAGCGATCAGTGATTTTTATCGTGACTGCGGCGTTATGGTGGACACATCGGACACTTTTGATGCCATTTTGGGACCGTTGTCATTTATACTGCTAAAAAAAAGAACTGATTACTGTGTAAATGACACTGGCAGGGAAGGGGTTAACCACTAGGGGACGAGGAAGGGGTTAAGTGTGTCCTAGGGAGTGATTCTAACTGTGTGGGGGCTGAGCTACGAGTGGCACAACAGTGATCATTGCTCCCGATGACAGGGAGCAGTAGATCACTGTCGTGTCACTAGGCAGAACAGGCAAATGCTTTGTTTACGTTCTGCCTCTCCGTGACACGATCGCGGGACACAAGTTAGTGGATCCTCGCATCCAGTTTGGCAAATCTGACCACCAGAGCATAGGTTATTAAAGGCTGCGGGCACCAGTCTTGTAGTGCAGAGGATTAAGTAAATAAAACTGCTTTTCTTGCTCCTATAGATGTAAACAAGCATATAACACTTGCAATGAGGGTGCAAGGGAGAATTTTTACTTTTCCCCGGTAATCAGCATTTAAATACGTCTGTTGAAGTTCATGAAGTCTTTTTGTATAATCCACTGTTCACTTTTGTTTTTCATAGAGCCTATTATAAAACCAGTGAAGACAAAGAAATTCTCAATGATGGAGCAAGGGCTTCCAGCCACTGTATATTCCATGGAGTAAGTGTCTATTCCCACAACTTCATCCCTCGGTGCAACAATATCCAGCTTGCATCTCATCATTATTTTTATATTCTATTTTTAGGTTTCTTGCTGATCTAATGGATAACTCTGAGCTTATCAGGAATGTCACTCTATGTGGTCACCTCCACCATGGAAAGGTAGGTGATTGGTGAATTGTAATTTCAGATGTACTTATGCTTAATCAATTATGGCATTGAAGATGTATAAAATGTAGAAAGCTGTAGCAGGCAAACAGGAGTTGGATTACTTTAGTTACATAGTTGTTTTAGCTTTTAGTTTTTAAAACTTCACTGCACTTTTTTAAATTAGTCTTGGTAATAAATCCAGATATAAAGCTTAACTCAATACATGTAAAAAAACAAAAAGGAATGCAGCTCTGAAATGATGAATACATCTTTAAATATGTTTAAATGTAAGCAGTATTTGTACCTGAATATGGCTTGTATCAGCCTCTTGCAGTCCTTTCTACAGCAGAGCTAAGCCTTGGAGAGGGGTGCAGGATTGCATGGCATTCGGGTGTGTCGTATTTAACCACTTACCCCCCGGACCATATTGCTGCCCAAAGACCAGAGTACTTTTTGCGATTCGGGACTGCGTCGCTTTAACAGACAATTGCGCGGTCGTGCGACGTGGCTCCCAAACAAAATTGGCGTCCTTTTTTTCCCACAAATAGAGCTTTCTTTTGGTGGTATTTGATCACCTCTGCGTTTTTTTATTTTTTGCGCTATAAACAAAAATAGAACGACAATTTTGAAAAAAATGAATATTTTTTACTTTTTGCTGTAATAAATATCCCCCAAAAATATATAAAAAAAACATTTTTTTTCCTCAGTTTAGGCCGATACGTATTCTTCTACATATTTTTCGTAAAAAAAAATCGCAATAAGCGTTTATTGATTGGTTTGCGCAAAAGTTATAGCGTTTACAAAATAGGGGGTATTTTTATGGCATTTTTATTAATATTTTTTTTTACTAGTAATGGCGGCGATCAGCGATTTTTTTTTTCGGTATTGCGACATTATGGCGGACACTTCGGACATTTTTGGGACCATTGGCATTTTTATAGCGATCAGTGCTATAAAAATGCATTAGATTACTATAAAAATGCCACTGGCAGTGAAGGGGTTAACACTAGGGGGCGGGGAAGGGGTTAAGTATGCCTGGGTGTGTTCTTACTGTGGGGGGGGGGTGTGGCCTCACTAGGGGAAACACTGATCTTCTGTTCATACATTGTATGAACAGAAAATCAGCATTTCCCCTGCTGACAGGAACGAGAGCTGTGTGTTTACACACACAGCTCCCGTTCCCCGCTCTGTACCGAGCGATCGCGTGTGCCCGGCGGCGATCGCGCCCGCCGGGCACACGCACGGGAGTCGGGGGCGAGCGGGGGGTGCGCGTGCGCCCCTAGTGGCGGCTAATAGGCAGGACGTCATATAACGTGATCTCGCCTAGGAGAGCCACCTTGTGGACGTATTTCGACGGTGCGGCGACGGCAAGTGGTTAAATGTGTGACACTAAACATGCTAATAGGAGAGAGCAGAGTGACAGAGATTACCTCTTCAGTCTGCTGCTTCTCTTTTTAATGTTCAGTTGCAGACTGGGGAGGGCCAAGACTTTTAACTACAGTAGAGAAAAATTAGGTCTCCTAATATGCCAGACAGAGCTGTACTTTTTGTGATTGGACTCTGCAAATCTTGGGACTGGATGGACAGAAAAACAAACTTTTGGCACGTAAAACCAGTTCAATTATGTGTAGTTTGCTATTTAGAATTCAGCTTTAAGCAGAGTATATAATACTGATAATTGTTACATTTTTTATAGTCCTTTTTATTTTATTTTTTAAATACACAGTAACATATACCTACCCCTTCTTTTTTCAGACATGCTTTGTGGATTGTTTGATAGAGCAAACTCACCCAGAGGTCCGGAAGCACCACGATCAGGATGTGAGTACCTGTCAGTTATTCCTTTGACCATGAACTGCACTTTCCCTACAATGTAGGATGCATATACTGTGAGGACAATATACCTTCAGTGTATTGGGAAAAAATAGTATATTCGCACAATTTAGTGCTCCCTCATATGCCATGTAAGAAAACCATAACAAAGTTTTATCTAAAAATGGATGCAAATTTGCTTCTGTTGTCACCAGGCATGCTCTGTTTTACTGGCTATATATCTGCAGCATTTGTTTGCTGAATGCCTTTCTGATGAGCCAAAGGATCAAAGAATGTTTACAAAGTCAATTGTGTGAAGATTCCTTTCAAAATATCCAATCAAATGATCGAAATTAAAATACCTGTTTACATTTACTTATTTTCCAATCACATGAAAAGAAAATCCCTGTTTACATTTACTTATGTCATCTGCACACAATTGGATAATTAAAGTGAATATTTACACAATTTATTGTGAACGTTACCTATTACCAAACTATATGGGAGGGGCATGTTCACAACCACGTGATAGTCGTCAAATTTTGGGGCAGTCCTCTCATCGTAAATGTACAACAAGCCAAATAAAGAATATGTAGAAATGGGGTTTGAGCTGACTACACCAAACTGAGGAATGAACACCTTTACATCTGTTAATTAAACAATAACAAAGTTTTATTACATTATACTGTATTTGTTATTAATGTATCTAAAAACACTTCTCCTCTATGGATGCGATACAATACAAATGATAACTTTCAGCAGCAGTCGACAAGTTTTGTGGCTTTACTGTTTCCTCAGGACTGTAAGATGGCTTGGAAGTAAATCTCTAAGGGTAAACAAAATTGCCAACAATGGAAAACCATTACATAATCAAAATTCTTCTCAATTCAGTCAATGCGCATCAATTTTGTATACAAATAATTTTAATATTTGCAGTTTAAGAGAAGTATGAGAAGAGCCTGGTGCACAGAAAAAAAAACTTTAATAACAATGGGTACGTACCATTCATACTTGATAAAAAATAAATACACCGACAGTGTGGACCCCAGGGAAACTTGTCGGGAATAAGGATGAGCTCGGGCATGTTCGCGATGTCGACATGCAGTGCCACCAGGCAGGGAGACATTTCCCGATCTCTGCAGCCGAGCATGTGTGATTAGTGAAGCGCGGTGCCGACTTCCTGGCGGGCTCTGCACGTGGACTGTGCGAACACGCCGGAGCTCATCCTTCGCACCAGGCTGCAGGGTGGCATAGGGAAAAACAGACCGGGGGAACTGAAGAACAGGGACCAACAGCTCTTATGAAATACAGAAAAAGCACAATGTAATACAGTATCTCTCCAGCCATCACTTCCACCTAAAATTTGAGCATGGGGGGGATATACAATTGTACTTCCCAAGGAAGGGAAAGAAAGAAAGCAAATATTACCAAAAAATAAAATAACTAAGGCCTATATACCTGACAGCATTCCTGATATGGATGAGCAATGGAGGGAAGCACTTAATTAAATCCAATTATCCTGTACATCTATTACATCTAATACTCTGCAGATGCAACTAGATCTGTCAAGATGTAGGCCATACTGTCCCTGATTCTGTCAAAGAAGAGCAGATATATCCCTAAAGTCATGTAGCATGAAGAGCAAACTACCACAACCAATGAGATGAATGCAGACTACATCTAAAACTTCACCTATACCACACAAATTCATAATCGTATAGATGGGAAATACCTATATCCACTAATAGAAATACTGCACTATTGCACCTACAGACCGCAGGGTATAATCAAGACCAGTACCTGCCTCCTAGGCCTCCCAAAAAAATCCCCCACACAAAGAACTCAAGGGAATGGGGGCTGGAGAAGCTGTGGGGCCAGCTAAGGAGGTCCTTTCCCACCGCTCTCACCCACCGTCCTAACGGAGAAACCTTAAGACCCACGGCATTGAATAAGCAGAACATCAGGGCTGACACTCTATGCAGCCGTACAGCAAGAACTGAAGACTGGAAGTGCGTCATCCGGAAGATGGCCATCTTGCCCTCCAGCTTGCACCGCAAACCAAGGCCAGGGGTGCATGAAGCAAGTAGAGCAGGGGGACGTTGGGCATCAAGGGTCCATTAAGGCTTCCCACCCAGTGCCCACCAACAACATGATAATACAGGCAAAAAACAAACCACCACACAGACAGACAAATGCAAACCATCAACAATACAAGAAAGAAAATGCACAGAACCGGATACAAAACATCAGAACAAGACAAGAACACCACAGCACACCACCAAAACAAAATATTAAAAATTTAAATTGGATAAATGTGTATTGACTGAATTGAGATAGTCAAGCATTTTGATTATGTAATGGTTTTTCATTATTAATAATTTTTGTTTACCCTTATAGATGTAATTTACCTTCAAGCCATCTTGTAGTTCTGAGGAAGCAGTAAAGTCGCAAAACTCGTTGACTGCTGCTTTGGCGTTGTTAACATTTGTATCGCATCCATAGAGGATGAGTGTTTTTAGATGCAGTTTTAACAAATATATTGTCATAAAGATTTTTGTTATTTTTAATTAACAGAGATAGAGTGTTCATTCCTTTGTTTGGTATAGTTGGCGCAAATCCCATTTTTATATGTTCTTTGTTTAGTTTATTGTGAACTTTCTCAATCCTTTAGTAAATTGGCCTGCTCATTTCTCTAAGGATCTGGTAGGCCTCAAATTAAAACTAATAGTTAAAAAATATATAACTATATAAATACAATAAAAATACATTACTAATCCCCATTTATCTTTGCAGGAAAAAGGTTTGTTCCTTCCAATTTCAAGCACTATGTGTAACTGTAACAACATAGAGCTGCTTTTATCAATGGGCCAGTTATGTTTTAGTATCACTTTTTTAGCGAATTACTACCTTTTTGTGTTTTGTTAATCTGATTTATTTCCTTTTTTTTCTTTTTCAGCTTTGCTACACTGACATTCTATTCACAGAGCAGGAGGTGAGTGGTTGCATTGTTCATGATGTATATACATGTAGCAGTTTGTGGTTATGTATGAACACACAATTATGATGCGTCTCCCTTACAGAGAGGAGTCGGTATGAAGAGTACACCAGTGACAGTCGTTCTTCCGGACACCAAAGAGAAATCTTACCTCTTCAATATTATGGACACGCCTGGTATGTTAAATCATTAGAGATGGTGGTTAATTTACTTTGTTTTCCTGTTCTCATCAAAGACAGGTTTGTCTGACCATCCTGAAGGGCGCACACTTTTTAGTTCTTTACCTGTATCTACATAGTCTGTAGTCCTAGTTATGTAAGTTAGGCTCATTATGTAGAGCTACATTTTAAGAGCAAACCTGTGTTTTTTTATATACAGGCCAAAAGTTCAATTTTGGTTTAATGCCCTTAGTGGCAGGTATAATACCCTTAGTGCCAGGTATTCCTGTGTATAGAGTAACATGCGACTCCCTCCCCTTGTTTCATACTGCTGCTAGAGAATTAGTCCAGTACTGTAACATGGGGGGGTGTAAGCTCTGGCTGGAGCAACTAGGAGCCTACACAGGGCCTCCTTGCATTGTTCTGGGTGGCTCAATGGGTTATGCAGAGAGTGAGGGTGCCCTTCTGGTGAATGGGGCACTAGAGTAAACTTTTTGTTTTCCTGTATAAAAGAGAAGTATTGGATTACTTCTTATTTTGGAATCGTACTTGCCTAGGTGGATGCAGGATCTATCCCTCACCAGCTCTAATACTGAGAACCAAGCGATCAAACACAGCCGATCTCTCAGTTCTCAGAGCTCTGTGAGCCGAGAGCTCCTGGCTGTCAGTCACCCGCTGTCTGCTCTGCCCCCATCCCCACGCTCACTGGAGCATTGGGCGGTGGAGGGGATGGGAGTGGCCAGCTCAGGCCGAGAGACTGAACTGGGTGCTGGTTCAGGCTCCTGGTTGGATCCCGACCATACGAGATCGTTCCCAAGCCGGCTCTGTGACATCAGCTGTAGTCTGCTGAAAACAGTTTACAGGAATGCAGAACAAACTGCACTCCTGTGATCCACAGAAGTACAGTCAAATGAGCTTTGGCTGTACTTCTCTTTTAAATGTCTTAAAACCCTCTGGGAAAAAAAAGGGCAAAAATGATATTTATTGATGGCATGACATTTCAGTTGGGGAGAATGTTACCTCAACACTTAAAGGGGTTGTAAAGACAAAAATATTTTCCTCTTAAATTAAAGTCTGACAGTAGCTGATAAAGTAAAAAGTAATGTTTTGCATTATAACTAGTTTGATACCTGTTGAAATCGAGCTGTTTTATTCACCTCCAGCACTCCTGAATCGTTAGTCTCACTGACTTCCCGGTTTGTTGTGCGCATTCATTCTTGCTACATCACGGCCTAATGGGAACTACAGTTCCCATCAGGCTTAGCCTCCATGCCTGTGAGGGATAAGAGAGCATCTTCACGCAGGGCTGTAGTCATAGGGAGGGGGTGAGCACATTCTGCTTTCCACCATGCAAAACAGCTCAGATGCTGGTGGAAAGCAAGGAGAGGAGTGACAGGAAATGGCATTTTCAAACCTGGATTACTGTATTTTGGAGGTCAAAAGGAATAACGAGGTAAGTGATATTTAAATGCTCTTGCTTACAGCAATCAATTGATCTAATAAAAAACTAACCTTTAGTGTTCCTTTAAGCCAGCCAAAGCTGTTTCTATATAATTAAAACAATGTTGTACCTGTACTAATAGAATTATGTAGTGCTGTATGTGCTATTACTGACCTTCCAAACAATGCTATTTGCCTGGTTGTCCCTGATTTAAGTGCTTCCTGAGTCACAGACCCAGAACAAGCATGCAGCAAGTTAACTGAAAACTCAGACAGCCTCCATATTTTAGTACTATTTTTTTTTTTATGCATTGATATTCTGCAAGACTATTTATGAAATAGTCATACTTTGCATCTGTGTTTTAAAGGAAACCTGTCACAAGAGTTACATGGATGTAGCTATTGCTGACCTGTACTCCTAAGGCTTCATGTACACTGCTGCTGGTAAACGGAGCAGTTTGGCGTTTTTTTACAGCTGCCTCTGAACTCTCCTGTTACCTTATCAGTACATGTAAACGGGGTCTTTTATAGTAGTTTTTAGGCAGTTGAGTTTAGATGTATTTTTTGGAAAGCAAAAAAAATGCATTCAGGATGGATGTTCAGAGGCATTTGAAATGCCAAACGCCCTGAACAGCTTATAAATGTGGTAACTCGCGTTTAGCCGCGTTTCGTTTACAGGCGTTTTTAATCTTTGACTATTTGAAGAAAATAAAACACGGCTAAATGTGGCATGTAAAACACGTCAAAACGGAAGGTTTTAAACGTTGGTTACTATCTGTCAAGTTAAATAGTTCAGGAGAGGTTGTAAAATGTCCCATGTACATGAAGCCTAAAAATGTTAGTTGCCTGAATGTCTGTCATGCCGACACTGAATTACATACACGGAGTCACAGCCCTGAACAAGTACACAGGCACATTTTTCTGACTTAGTTGCAGGTCAGGCATTCAGCTTCACTATCCAGGCAGATGACACTGAAAGAGGTCCACAATGACAGCCCACATGTTTCTCCCATGACAGGGATGACACTTTGTGCAATAAGAGCATTTTTTGCAGAATAAGGACATTGGTAAATTGCTGTCTGTCTTAGAAGATCCTCCCATCCTGCAGCATAAAGATATGAATTTGTTACCTCCTGTGCTTTCTAGGACATGTGAACTTCTCTGATGAGGTGACAGCTGGGTTCCGCATATCAGATGGGATTGTCCTGTTCATCGATGCTGCTGAAGGGGTAAGCTTTCTTGTGCCACAGCTGGTTTGTGCACCCAAACTTTAATTCACTTGGTTCCTTTATATTTTACATTTAAAACCATAAGGGGATAGAGAACATTCTCAAGAGACCTACGCTACATGTAATATGGAACAGCTTTCTGTAAAGTGTTGATAGATTTTAATCTTGTGTCCCACCAATGGTTTAAACTGGTACAGCTTAACCTCCACAGGAATCTTCCTAAAAAATGAGCAGCTCAGGCAGATTTCCAGTTTTTTTTTATCTTTATTCATATTCCTTCAATATTCCATGCCTCCTTACATTGCTTATTTGTCCCTATACAGGTCATGCTGAACACGGAGCGTCTGATAAAGCATGCCGTGCAGGAACGCTTAGCTGTCACTGTTTGCATTAACAAGATTGATCGTTTGATTCTGGAGCTAAAGCTTCCCCCTACTGATGCTTATTATAAGCTAAGGCACATTGTGGATGAAGTTAATGGGTTGTTGAGGTGAGTGAACCTTTTCAATGCTGCAAATATTACAGGGAGCCTGTCCTTTCTCTATGTAGGGCAAAACATTAGATTTAGCTTTATTGCCGGCCCTCTTAGCTGCTTATATTCGCCTTTCTATCATTCCATTTGTCCAGGAAAGCAAAATTACATTTCAGGTTCATCTGTATATGAGGGAGCTCCCCTTCCTCCCACATGACAGTGCTGGGGCTTAGTGATTGGCTGTTTAAGCCTTGTCATGTGGATGTACAGTGTGTGTGTGTGTTTTTTTTTTTTAAGGCATTTTTTATTAACCACTTGACGACCGCCGCATGTATATGTACGTCCACAGAATGGCACGTACAGGCATATGGGCGTACAGGTACGTCCCCGCCTTTCCGCGGGTCGGGGGTCCGATCGTGGCCCCCCGCCTACCCCCACCCCGCTACATGCGGCGGTCGGAAACCCGCGGTGAGCGATCCGGGACGACGGCGCGACTATTTGTTAATAGCCGCCCCGTCGCGATCGCTCCCCAGAGCTGAAGAACGGGGAGAGCCGTATGTAAACACGGCTTCCCCATGCTTCACTGTGCGGCTGCATCGATCTAATGATCCCTTTTATAGGGAGACTCGATCGATGACGTCAGACCTACAGCCACACCCCCTACAGTTGTAAACACACACTAGGTGAGCCCTAACTCCTACAGCGCCCCCTGTGGTTAACTCCCAAACTGCAACTGTCATTTTCACAATAAACAATGCAATTTAAATGCATTTTTTGCTGTGAAAATGACAATGGTCCCAAAAATGTGTCAAAATTGTCCGAAGTGTCCGCCATAATGTCGCAGTCACGAAAAAAATCGCTGATCGCCGCCATTGGTAGTAAAAAAAAAAAAAAAAAACTATCCCCTATTTTGTAAACGCTATAAATTTTGCGCAAACCAATTGATAAACGCTTATTGCGATATTTTTTTTTTACCAAAAATAGGTAGAAGAATACGTATCGGCCTTTTTTTTCAAAATTGTTGCTCTATTTTTGTTTATAGCGCAAAAAATAAAAACCGCAGAGGTGATCAAATACCACCAAAGAAAGCTCTATTTGTGGGGGAAAAAAGGACGTCAATTTTGTTTGGGAGCCACGTCGCACGACCGCGCAATTGTCTGTTAAAGCGACGCAGTGCTGAATTGTAAAAACGCCTTTGGGCATTTAGCAGCATATTGGTCCGGGGCTAAGTGGTTAAGGAGTTTGTTTATAAATTCAAGAATATAAAAACAAGAATATTATGTGCCTTTTAATGTGCAAAAAAAACAACTTTTTATTTACCTGTGAAAGTTTTCTGAGAATATTGCTGGGTGCCGCCATCTTGGATGTGATATTGGCAGCTCAGCTAGCTCAGAAGTGTCACTTGAGTCCCACTTTGTAGTAATGCCCTTCAATTCACCTCTGACAGTCATATTAAAGGAGGGAAGTGAGGAACTCCAGCAAAGACAGTAACTAGGCAATCCCCAGGAAGAGGCTATGCTAGGAAATTGACACTCCTGGAGTAGACAGATTTTCCAGCTAATTCAGGGACACATTGCAAGTTAATACAAAAGAAATATATCAAAAAGGGGGAAAAAGTAAGTATTTAAAGCCCAACTTGCGGAAACATTAAGAGTACCCCTTGCAGTGGGGGCTGCACCTCTAGAGTTATTTGCTAATTTAGGTCTAGGGGACGTAGAAAAGATGATTCAATTACCCAATCCTCTGCGCTACTAGACTGGTCCACGCAGCAGCTTCCCCTCTATGCTTCAGCGCTTTAGGGTCCTGATGTCATCAAGGCCAATGCATGGTCCATAGCCCTTCAGTGCGTGTTAAGAAGCCAAGGGACAGTCCACTGTCAGAGTATTTGGAAGCAGAGGATCAGGTAAGTAAAAGCACTTCTCTTCCCTTGACACGATGAGCAGTTAACTGATACATTGTGGGTGTAGCCCACTGCAAAAGATCATTTTAAAGTTTGTCACAGTTGGGCATTAAAACACTTGCTTTGTCTGTACTTTTATCTGCATTTTGTTATGTTGGTGACAGGTGCTACTGGTGTATTCCTTCTTCCAGTAATAACTGTTTTGTCTCTGTCTTCAGCATTTATTCCACAGACGAGAATCTCATTCTGTCTCCTCTTTTGGGCAATGTCTGCTTTGCAAGCTCACAGTACAGCATATGCTTCACCCTGGGCTCTTTTGCAAAGATCTATGCGGATACATTCGGTACGTTAACTTTCTGTACTAATTAATGTGTGATAATGTAAAATTGTATAAGCTAAATTGGAGAGTGAAAAAATATAAACCTTTTAACATTCGCCTGCTTATATGTGAAAGTAGAGAAGAATCTGCTGTTCTTGTGCTATAAAGCATGTTGAAACTTACGTGAAAGGAAAAGGTGGTTGTTACTTGAAGAATACCTTACCTGCAACCTTAGGGCTGTAGCAGTGACCCAATTTTGTTACCCACAATATACTCAACCAGTAGCACAAACACTATGGGGTTGATTTAAGACTGGAGAGTACATAATCTGATGCAGCTCAGCTTCCATTTTTTTTGGTCAACCCTTAAAGCGGAAGTAAACCTAGCCATAAAATGGTTTAATCTCCGGCACGTGCCGTAAATGTAACACTCCTATTGGTTGTGCTCTCAACCAAACTGTCAAACCATTTAATGGCTGGTGTCATAACTGATCACGTGCAGCATCATGGCAGTTGTAGATTATACAGAGGCAAAGATGGCGGCTTCCTTGGCTGAAACCGATAGGAGGGTTTACTTGCACTTTAAAGTGTTACTAAACCCACTACAGTAAAATCAGTCTGTATATGCAGTAAAGCATGCTGGTTATACTCCCTGTGGAACCTAAGGGGTTAATCCTCTGCAATGTGTAAAAAGTCTGCGTAATCCTGTCGTCTATGATCCTCCCCTTCTTCCACTGTCCCCAATCCATCTGCTAATAGAACAGAGCCTTAGTGGCACATGCTCAGTTTGCTGTGTATTTCTAGAGTTGTTTTTTTTTTGGGGGGGGGGCATTTGATCAGCACAAGGCCAATCTGCACTGTCCAAACAGAGGGTCAGGGGTCATGCAGCCTCATGGGAGAGCCAGAGGATTAAAACTACTCCTACAAGCCTTAACCAGTGGTTGGCTGTACACTGATAGAAGTGACAAGACTGCTGTATACTGCTGAGAAAAGGTATTTGGCAGTTTGTTTACTAAAATTATTGCATTTCCATGTTCTGTGGGAGACCAGATATATTGAATGCAGGGTCCTGGGTTTAGTAACACTTTAAAAGAGACGTAAGGTTTTTTTTTATTTATACTTACCAAGATGGATGCAGCATGCATCAGTCCGATACTGCATCTGTCCATCGGTGCCTCTGCACTGAAAACCGAGCGATCGAACGCCGTTGATCTGTCGTTCACAGCTCTCTGCTCATCTTCCTCTGCACTCACAAACCCTGTAGTTCAACTTTATTTGTCACTAATTGAAGTTGGCTCATCACTAGTTCTAGCAGCAGGAGAGGGACTCCAATTGCAGAGATTTCCCTTCACTTAGAACTATAGGCAAAAGGGAAGATCGTAACCCCTATTTATTTATTTATTTTTTATTTCATTATCTGTGCACCATTGGGGAGATTTACCTTCACTTCCTGTCCCATAGCCAAATGGGAAGCGAGAGAAAACTCCTGGCAAATTGAGGGAGTTTCTTGGGACCCCAGTTCACCAGAGCTAGTGTCCCCTCATTTACTTTTCTTTGAACAACCAAAAAAATTTGGGATTTTCCTTTCACTTTCAGTGATAATGGTAAACAGGACAAATAGGGAGGGAAAATCTCCCTAATGGGGGGTACAGACAGAAATAAAACTGACAGGTGTTCTAATCCATCTCTCCTCTATCAAAAAAAAAAAGTTTTGGCCTTTTAGTTATACTTTTAACCTCTTGCAGTCCGCCCCATAGCAATTCTACTGCTACAGGTTGACTGCTGTGCGCCAGACAGAGGGAGACAGAGCAGGGTTGAGGATGACGGAGGCATGTTAAACTGACCACGGTGTCAGAGCTCAGCAGCCATGATAAGTTCAGTTTATAGAGGAGAGGGTATAGCCAGGTAATTCAGGTGATGGGGCCATTTTTTTTTTTAGGTTAACAAAAGCTTTAATGTAGACAAGTATTAGAATTATTAGAAGCATCTTGTAACATTGTCATTTTTTCCTTAGGTGATATCAACCACCTGGAGTTTTCTAAACGACTGTGGGGCGATATCTACTTCAATCCAAAGACGTAAGTATTTAAAAAGACATCACATATACAGCGGGGAAAATAGTTATTTGATCCCCTGCAGGTCTATGATTTTTATCAACCAAAAATCCCAAAAAAAACATGATACAAATGTTATAAATTGAGTTGCAGTTCAGTGAGTAAAATAAGTATTTGATCCCCAAGCAAAGCATGACTTGGTGGAACAACCCCCTGTTGGCAAGCACAGAGGGAAGACGTTTCTTGTAGTTGGTGATCAGGTTTGCACAAATCTCAGGAGGGATTTTGGTCCACTCTTCTTTACAGATCTTCTCTAAATCCTTTGGTTTCTTGGCTGTTGCTTGTCAACTTTAAGTTTCAGCTCCCTTCATAAAATTTTCTATAGGATTAAGTTCTGGAGACTGGCTAGGCCACTCCATGACCTTAATTTGCTTCTTCTTGAGCCACTCCTTTGTTGCCTTAGCGGGATGTTTTGGGTCATTTGTCATGCTGGACTACTCGTCCACGGCCCAGGGGGAGAATGTTTCTCATCCAAGATTTCCCAATGCTTGGCCCTCAATGTGGCAATGTCGGCCTGTACCTTTAGCAGAGAAACAGCCCCAAAGCATAATGTTTCCACCTCTGTGCTTGCTTGATTGTCGGGATGGTGTTCTTGGCGTCATAGTCAGCATTTTTCTTCCTAAAAATTATACAAATTATAGACCCTTTATTTCTTAGTAAGTGGGCAAACGTACAAAATCTGCAGGTGATCAAATTATGATTTTCCCCACTGTGTGTGCAAGAGCATTAGTGAGAAGACATTGTATATGTGGGCAACATACAACTTTATTGCTAGATGAGGTTTGGTGTTTAGACTTTTGTTATCGTTTGCCTTTTTTGTTCTTGTTGATGGAACTCAAATTGTTTTCTCAGATTCTGTCCCTAAAAGGACCTAAAATATTTGATTCCCGCCACAATTAAGCACACATACTAGATCCCACTTGTTTAGCAAGCTGTTACCTTTGTAATCATTCTCTCAGTGACTTCCATAGCTGTAGATCAAATCCTCCTTTCAGCAGTAGCACTGAAATCATGTCAGTCATGCTTTCAGCAGCCCAGCACACCATGCCCCCCTATCTCTTTGTACATTGGAGATTAGAATATTGGAAGGCTACTGGGTCATTGCTGGGAGAAATCGTAGGGTAAGGTGAGCTGCCGAATTACGTCTGGGAGGGCAAACGGGGTAAGCTGAGCTGCTGAGAGAAGGCCTGGACAACCTTAATTGAATTGTTTCACAGTACCTGCAGCTACAGTGGTCGGTGAGGTATTTTTTTTATGCCTATATACTGCTTGTTAAGAATAAGTAAAAGCCTGAATGTCCATAGCCTGGCCATTTTCTCACTTCAGATTCCCACAATGGTTTTGAAATGGGGAAGAGATCTGGTACAACACAAGGATACCATAAAAACTTCATGCAGGTGTAGAGTACTTGATAAGAGTTCAACCTAGGGCCACAGTGCTAATAACGGTACCCTCTTTAAATATGTTAGAAACAGAATGCACGGGGGAAAAAGTGTATAGTTGCAATGAGCTAGACCTAAGGTAATCCACACCAACAAATATGTATTGGCGTCTGTTTTTTTTTTTTTATTAGGATTGGATTGTGGTGTTGTATTGTGGGATTTGTTACTTCTCTGGTTGTTGCAGTGCTTGACATGGAGATAAGCCAGCAGATTTTGTTTGCTGTGCTGCAGTTAAGTTACTGTGTAGGTGAATTTTCTGTTCTCCATAAAAATGTGTGCATTGCAACTTTAGTTCTCATATATTGGATCTGTTTTAAACAAATCAAGACACATTACAGATTTTTTTAAAGGTCTTAGCCCACCTTGTATGGACGTGTGTGCATCGCTATTTCTAAATTTCCATCTTCCGAATTTTATTTAACTTGTTAACTTTTCTACCATTTTTCAAGACGAAAATTTACCAAGAAAGCTCCAACAAGCAGCTCACAACGCAGTTTTGTGGAGTTTGTCCTTGAACCCCTTTACAAGATCCTGGCCCAGGTATGTTGGGTTTAAATGTGTGTAGGTTCTGGTCCTGGTGCACCATGATCTGATTTATTCATTGTTCGTTTTTGTTGTGCAGGTGGTGGGTGATGTAGACACATCTCTGCCTCAGACCCTGGAGGAGCTGGGGATCCACCTCACCAAGGAGGAGTTAAAACTGAACATCCGACCTCTGCTGAGGCTTGTGTGTAACCGCTTTTTTGGGGAGTTTACAGGTAAGCTCACAGGATCATACACACATATATATCCTGTATGTATTTTTGGCTGAATCCAAGGTTTAACATTGCTTCCATATACTAAATGGCAAAAACGTGTGTGACTGTTTAACAACGGATTACAAAACGGCGGTTTTTAGCAGCCCTAATTTTTCTGGCATTTTCATGAGATTTTGAAGTGTGTCTGTGGGAAAATGTGTCCAGTCATAGCACATAGCCCCGGCCCCACCCCCCTCCCCTGATTGTCTAACTGACTTTGACAGCAGCAGCCAATGGCACCACTGCTGTGTCTCAGCCAATCAGGAGGAAGCATCTCAGATGGCTAAGAGACTCGTGGACAGAGAGGGACCTCAGGTAAGTGCTGTCCCAGGCAGAGTACTTTTGGTATCACTCCACCTATGACAGGAGCCAGTGCTATTCAGGAAGCATTGGCTTATGCTGCTCTGCTCCGTAGCTGCTTGCTTTCTCTACCGCTGGCTTCATTCACAACACTGATGCTCTGGCCAACCCATCATCCCTGAGCAGGAGGTCGTGGGCCACATCAGAGGGCTTCACGGGCCACATCAGAGGGCTCCGCGGGCCACTGGTGGGCGCCCCTGGTCTAGGGTCATGTGTTGCATATTTGCCTCTCTTCTGTAGCCGTCTTCATTTGTCTTTTTTTTTTTCTTCCACAATGTAAGGTTTTGTGGATATGTGTGTCCAGCACATCCCTTCACCTAAGAGTGGTGCGAGAGCCAAGATTGAGCACACATACACTGGAGGCATCGATTGTGATCTAGGAGAGGAAATGAGCCAGTGTGATTCAGATGTGAGTTCATATGATCCCTCCATTTCATGAACAATTTTACAATGCAGCTTGAGATGTGCTTTGTGCTATGCTTTTGTATGATCTGTAATATTTGTCTCTGCTGTATGTATTAGGGACCTCTAATGTGTCACACCACCAAGATGTACAGTACAGATGACGGGGTGCAGTTCCATGCCTTTGGCCGAGTGTTGAGTGGCACCATTCATGCTGGGCAGGCAGTGAAAGTGTTGGGGGAGAATTACACTTTAGAAGATGAAGAGGACTCCCAGATCTGCACTGTGGGAAGATTGTGGGTGTCCGTGGCCAGGTGAGTCCACAAAAACAAACTTTCAACTCGCATGCATTCTTTGTTCTGGGCTGTGTAGACTAAACTCGCATGTTATCCATGAAACGTTAATGTGGCTTTTTACAAGACCTGAATTTATTTTTGGGATGTCCTAATATACAGTAACTGTATAAGCTGTATGTTTTTATCAATAAAAAGCAATTTGAGATTTCCAGTCTAGTTGTTCCTAGGCTGACATGTAGTTATCAGTCTGTTGAAGGTAGGCGGAAACATTCCTTCAGTCTTCTCTCCCCCAGTGATCATTCATTCATTGTAACAAGGAGAGAGGCTGCAGCAGGGGCTGATCAATGTCCAACCTTTGTGAACACACCGCACAGAGACAAAAATATAGATGATTGTGGTATCCTTGAGCCAGCATCTCAGTCCAGGCAGATGATGCTGAACATGGATTTTGCATGAACAGATGGGGAGAAATTCAGATTAAGGCATTGGGGGGGGGGGGGGTACTGTTCTCTCTGTGGGAAGTAATAAATATCTGTTTGCGTTACTTCTTCATGTTACTTAGAATGTGTTAATCTCACAAATATAATATATTTGATACTAGGTACAGTTAGCTAACTTAAAATGCTTAGTAATTTAGCCTATTGTATCTTCTGCAAATATGTAGCCTGTATCCTTCTCTGATTATTTGTTATCCAGTAACGCCGGTTCCGTTTTATACCTAGGCCCCACTACTGGCCAGAGACATAGCTTCCAACACTGTTAAATTTAGAGGTTAGTTGCACTCTGCATCCTGCAAGAGGTGACCTTGTTTTGTTCTTTACAGGTATCAAATTGAAGTGAACAGAGTGCCAGCTGGAAACTGGATTCTTATTGAGGGAGCAGACCAGCCAATTGTAAAGACTGCCACAATCACTGAGCCACGGGGCAATGAGGAGGTAAATATGAGGCCTGTGTCTGGCTTATTTAACCACTTGCACTCCAAAAGATTTTACCCCGTTCATGACCAGGCTATTTTTTGCTATTTAGCACTCCCCTCATTTAACTGGTAATTGCACGGTCATGAAACTCTGTACCCAAACACAATTTATATATTTTTTTCTCACAAATAGAGCTTTTGGTGGTATTTGAATCACCACTGGGCTTTTTATTTTTTGCAATATAAATGAAAGGCCGAAAATTTAACCAATAAAAAAAAAATTTCTTCATAGATTTTGGTCCAAAAAATGTTACTTTGAATATGGCGTTCTTTTGTTCTGTAATATTGCAAACTAACAGCAATCAGTAACGTTTTTGTACGTTTTGTCTTTCTAGGCTCAGATTTTCAGGCCATTGAAGTTCAACACCACATCAGTTATCAAGATTGCTGTGGAGCCCGTGAACCCATCAGAACTGCCAAAGATGTTAGATGGATTAAGAAAAGTCAACAAGAGTTACCCTTCGCTCACCACCAAGGTAACTTGCCTTTCCGCTATCTGTCATTGGCTGTGTCTGCGGTGAGTTCGTCACAGCAACTGTAGATCTTTTCGGTGCCAGTGCGGCCAATCTTTTTGGGGGGGGGCGGGGGCTTGGTATTGTTGCTACTCACTGATGGGGTTTTAACATCATGGAGCACCTCGGATCACCAGGCTATTGCATTAATGTGTTTGCTGTGCTCTGGGGCATTAAAAGGGGGAGAGCAGAAGCCACTTATTGACAGGGGCGGAGCTTCGCTCGCTTGCCGCTCAACCCCTGCTGTGTGGCTACAATGAAGGGCTATTATATTTAATTGCTGCACAGCAGGGGGGTAAGCAGTGATTGAGTGAAGCTCTGCCCCCCCCTGTCAATAAGTGGCGGCTGCTGCAATCCTCCTGACACCCCGGGGCACAGCAAACACAAACGGGTCCCCTTCTGCTGGCCAACAACAGCTAAGTCCCACCTGGGTCTTGATTTGGCCGGGCTCTGAGTGGATGGTGTAGAGGGGCCTGACTGCAGGGTGTCTCCTGCATGGCCCATTATAAGACCTTGCTCCTGCTGTATCGCCAGAGCTGCCACTAGAGGTCTGGGGTAGGAACTGGTGGTTTCGTCTCCGCTGCCATTTTGGAGAAGACCAGCTCTCGTGGAGGGGAAGAAACAAGAGGCGGAGCCTGTGCGGCAATAAAAGCGGCTGCCAATAGAGATTGCGCTGCCACCAAACCCTTGCCCCCGCGGCCTGGCCCCCAACAGGTCACAGACCGGCATCAGGCCATGACCGGGGGTTGGGGACCCCTGCTGTCGATGGTTTCCACCAATAGTCCGTAGTCATTAGAGGGAGCTTACCTGACATGGTCAATACCAGAATGCGCTGTAGAGGGCCAGCACTGGAAATTTAGGGACTGAAGTCTTGAGTCATACAGTGCTGCTCCTGTATTATACATTATTTGCTGCAGTAACTTTATACATGTGTCTAGGTGGAGGAGTCTGGGGAACACGTCATCCTGGGTACCGGAGAGCTGTACTTGGACTGTGTAATGCACGACCTCCGCAAGATGTATTCAGAGATTGACATTAAGGTGAGTGTGGCCATTAAAAGTAAAATGACTGTTTCTTATGGGAGCAAATTAAAATGTTGTCCAGGCTGTTCCTCCGTTTTCTCTTTTAGTTTTTGTGTCCTTTCCTTTTGCTGATGGATGAATAGGTAGCTTTTAGATTTATGTCATCAGAACAGGCATCAAGCTTGCATTTGAATAACAAAAACATTGTTTGAAAATCATTTCCATCAGCAGCCCTATACCTAACCTCCAGGCAAACCACTAACTACACAGATCATATATATATATATATATATATATATATATATATATATATATATAATATGAGCTACCTACCAAAAGATTTGTTTCCTTTCATCTAGTCCTCAGATTTACACAGCCCTCCCATGCCACAAAACTTTTGCAGGGCAAAAGACCTGATCTTCCTCTAATATTGGAAATTAACATCTACAGGTCTTGTCCCTCCCCCAGCCTGTGACTGACCAGTGAAAGGAGAAGGTGTTGACTGAAGAGCATATATGTCGGTCATTCTGCTCTCTCCGTTCCATTTTTGAATACTGCAGCACAACTGACTGGCTCCTTGTGCGGCTTCTTCCTCTCCTGTTCCAAGCTCTGCTGTACATAGGACTGCCAGAAACTGATACTAGGTCCGATTTTAGTACGCTCGCTCATTTAATGGTGTGTGTTAAGATCCACGGCAGGGCTGCTGGGGTTGGAGTGAAGAGGAGAGGAGTGTGACACTGGAGTGACAGCCCTAAATCTGCTGGGGTTGCTGACTTCACATCCAAGATGACGGTGTCCAGCAGCAGTTTCAGGGCTTTCGGATGTCTACAAAAGGGACACTTTTTTTTACAGATGAATAGCATACCAAAAATAGGTTTAATGCACATAATATACTGGGAAGTTGTTGAGATGAATGGACTGACAGAAGGTTCTTTTTGAGATCCATGTTAATTTTTTACTGCCTCTGCAGGTGGCGGATCCCGTGGTGACGTTTTGTGAGACGGTTGTGGAAACCTCGTCACTAAAGTGCTTTGCTGAGACGCCTAATAAGAAGTAAGAATTGATATTTCAGTATTCATGTGTAAACCTTGTGTTCCGGCTTTAGCTTTTTCATTTAACATTTTTGTCAGTCTCGCTAGTCATAAGAACTGTTGTTTTTTGTTATCTTGAACATATCTGGACTCTTACTAATGGCTAATATGTATTCTTTTGTGTAAAGGAATAAGATCACAATGATTGCAGAACCATTGGAGAAAGGGCTGGCTGAAGACATTGAAAATGAAGTTGTGCAGATCTCTTGGAACAGGTGAGTTCTGTAATGGAGGAAGGGGAGTTTATTTTCTGCATCACTGTTCTTTGATCATTTACAAATATAGTTCAAGAGTTCCGGCTCCTATCATTTTGATTTTTTTTTTTTTTTAACTTGGCTTATTCAAGAAAATGTGCACATCAGGCAGAAAACATGTTGACACTAAAAGCAGTACATAGTCATGAATAGTATCCTACAATGACAAGTCAAACGTGACGATGCTCTGCAACATTACATGACAAATTGACAGATTGTTTTAAAATGATATACAAGAAAAAGTAAAGTAAAAACATCAACCAAAAGAACTAAAACGGTCATATCGCAGTACACCGCTGCTCGTGCAGGAACAATCGGACACTTTATTGCCCCAAATGGTCCAGCACATCACACCCTTGGTCCTTCATTACGTAACAGTATAGTCATATACTAAGTAGTAGTCTACGGATCAATGGGGTGACAGGGCGAAGGAAAGTGGGGGGGTTAGAAATCAAGTGAAGGAGGGAGTCACTGGTATCTTGTCACTCTATCCAGGGACCCCAGACTTTAAGGGACTTCCCTGAAAATCCCCTCGCTTCATATGTTAATTTGTAGTGGTAGGTTCTGATCTATTTTTTCCACAAGCACAACATTTAGGTAATCTGTGCATATCCCATGTAAAGCTATAGTTTTCCTGGCACAGCAGAGTAAAAATCTGAGAAATCTATTTAGGCCTATTAGAGAGCTTGGCGTCTTCAACTATACCCAACAGTCACCACTTATTTTGATTTCTAATGTTTAAAATAATTTTCGAGGTTGGGGGGGGGGGGGAATAGATGCTCACAGAAATATTTTTTAATGTCATTGCTTTGCCACATGTAGTTTCAATGTTGAGCTTTAGTTCCATCTGTTGGTTAAATGTGGTATTGCATAAGTGGCACTTCAAGTAAACTGCATGCATTGGAAATTGCAATATTTTTAATAGGGGGGGGTCACATTACTAGCTGCTGTTCTCTCTAACTATTTATATTGCTGATCAACAGGAAGAAACTAGGAGAGTTTTTCCAGACAAAATATGATTGGGATTTGCTGGCTGCCCGTTCTATCTGGGCATTTGGACCAGACACTACTGGACCCAACATTTTGGTAGATGATACTCTGCCATCTGAGGTACGTGTCTGTCTGAAAACATCTGTGTTCTATGTAGAGGAATGACAAGCAAACAGCAAAACAAAGTAAATGTTGAATTGTTGGTAAGGAACTCTTTAGGAGAGGGACTCATTTAAGAAAATGTAGGGTGTGTGTGTATAATATATATATATACACACACATTAACAGATCTTTGTGGATACATTTATAAAAAAAAAAAAATATACACCTCTCAAACCCAATGTGTGTGTTGTTTATATGATTAGGATTCAGGTCAAACTGTTAAGCACCCTTTGGTGTGCTAAGGTCTGGCCATCATCCGAAACTCCAGTGATAATACAGCTCACATTAAAGTGTAACTGAGGTTTTGCTATGTTATAAGTAACACATAGAAGTGTTAACTGTGCATAAACCTTACCCTGAAAAATGTACCCTTTGTCTTGAATTTCTCCTGAAAAATAGCAGTGCGCTTCCTTATATGTGAGGGGTGCTTAGTTACTTTTGTACCTACAGCTTCACATCTGTATATCTGCCATGGGAGATCTAAGGCACTGCTGCCTCTGACTGCTAGTCTCACTAGATTTGCAGCAAGATTTGGCGATATCATTACTGTACCACAAAGCTTTCTCCTTGCTGGAGGCTCTGGCATAGGGATACAAAGCTCTGCCTGTATAAGGATGGCTGCCTCCATATAGAGACATAGTGCAGAACAGGGCATGGCAATTTAGTAATGGGGAAAGGTCAGCTGGTGACCAATCCTTTGCTTCTGTCTGCCTTTTTTGAGGACATCTTATAGAGTTCAGCTCCCCTTGAGGGCAAATTTTTACCTGTCAGCAGGGTGAAGCTTCGTTGAGCCCAATGTTTCCTAAATGTTCAACAATGGAGTCCATTCATCAATGCCTATTGGTGTCCATCAGTATGTGTCCGTTTTTAAATAGCAATATTTCCTGTTTTAAATAGTTATTAGATTTTAGGGAACCTATTGTAAACCGTTTCAAGTAATTCATTTTCAGTAAACTATCAGATAATCCTCCAGTCATTTTTTTTTTAAATATCACCATTATTGCAAATACACACTCCAGATGATCAGAAGAATTTCCATACTGTCCTAGCTCTGCTTTATCTGTGTACAATAAATTGTGATGTTAGTTTACATGTGTGTAACTCAGCTGCGCACACACATTCACCGCTTCTGCGTTGTTTTTTTCCGTTTGTTTTTTCAGGTGGACAAAGCTCTGTTGAGTTCAGTAAAGGACAGTATAGTTCAAGGATTTCAGTGGGGTACAAGAGAGGGGCCTCTCTGTGATGAATGTGAGTATTAGAACAAGGAAATAAAACCATTCTCTAATTAAAAAAAAAAAAAAAATCCTATGTTCAGAATTTTTACTTTTGGGGACAAAAGGATGCAAAAGGACCTCTGGCAAGAGATAAGCATTCTTCTGATGTTATAGCTAGAGTAGGGATAAACAATGTTTATACACCTTTACCAAGCACAGTAGATGGTAAGCACACTTGTTCACTACAGGGGACTACTCTGTCTATGAAGATGTACATAAATAACATTTATTTTTGTTTTAGTTAGATTTGCGAATAGCTAGAGCCCCTTTTAGGGTATTATTGCTGCCTATGTCCCCAATGGGGATATTCACCCTCTTTATTGATCATCACTTGGACCGACAGGAAATCCCAGAATGTTACAGTTGTTAATGGAAGTAGAATAAAGAGAAAATCTTTCAATGGGGACACCTGTTCAGGTGACAACTAAGAGGAAGTTTCCTCTCACTTTAGTGAGCTACTTCCTGTCGTGTCTGAAGGTAAGACTCCTCAAAGGGACACAGACATAAAAATAAACTGACAGCTGTTGGCCACCTCCACTCTATCCAAAATTTAAAAAAAAATATATATATATACATTTTAACCTAAATGACAAGGGACTGGCTGCAATTCTGGAGGTGTAACCTAATAAGGCCATAGCCACTGTCTTAGGGGTTGAATAACTGCTTACAATGTAACCAATCAATTTTGTGCTTTTCTGAAATGCACCTTCTGTTATAGTGGTCGACCGATTTATCGGGGGCCGATATTAGAATTTTTCAAAGTATCGGTCAGAAACGTACTGATATTGCTTCAAGGAGTTGTACTGGGGAGACCCAAATAAAGCCGAAATCGGGTCTTGGATCTAGTAACCCGGAAGCGATGTCTTTAAAAAAATTAAAATTAATTTGAAAGTATTCAAAAACGCAGATCTTGGCGTTTTACATACTATCAAGTGCAGTGGAGGGGTTTGGGCCCTTAAATACCCCAGATCCCTCCATAAAGAGTACCTGTCACTGCCTATTACTGTCACAAGGGACATTCCTTGCGACGGCAATAAAAGCGTTTAAAAAAAAAAAAAAATGACAGAGTAAAAATAAAAACTTTAAATGTACCAGCACCTGATATCGGCCTGAAAGGCAGCTGAAAAATCGGTATCGTATCACCCTAAAAAAAAACTATATTGGTCGACCCCTATTCTGTTACTCACCTTTTGAATACACTCTTCCTTTGTCTCTCTCCTAGTGATCAGGAATGTGAAGTTCAAGATCCTGGATGCTGTGATTGCACAGGAGCCTTTGCACCGCGGTGGTGGACAGATCATTCCTACAGCCCGCAGAGTGGTATACTCTGCCTTCCTTATGGTGAGCTCTTGTTTTGCATCTGCATATTGTAAATCCCCCTCAAGCCATCATAAAGTTATACAAGTGGTTATTGTCATATTTTATTCTAAAAATGCCCACATATATCACATTCCTCATGCTGATAGATTAAACAAGTTGTGCAGATTATTCACAGCATAATACTTGTGTGGACTTGGTTTAGCCAATCAAGAGCCTTTTTCTCAGATGCTTTGGATGAGCCAGAAACACTTGTCATATGCTTCTTCTGAAAATTGGATTGTGTTATGCTCACTGTTAAATCTTTTTCTCAGTGAGAGACACAGAACTGGGGGGTATTTGAATTGTATTGCCAGATGGCACTAAGAGACCAACCTCTGAGTGCGTAGCCTCTCGCAACATCCTGCCAACTGGTGGGTAAAGCGACTTCTAGTTCTTGTACAGCTCCCACATGCTAAGAGCATTAACCTCTTATAATAGGTTTTCTGCCAAAATGGAGGAAAAACTGACACCTGCCTCCTAATGATTATTACTTCACTCACAGCCAGCTAGATCAACACACAAAAGAGAAGGGACAGCTTGACCACTTTAGTTGGGTCTGTTTATGAGGTCTCAAAGGTGTCGTTCACACCATATGTGTATGAAAACTGCATAATATTCACTTGGAGAGACATGAGTTTACATCAGTTTTCATGTGCATTTTTATGCACGTCAGTTATGTGACCTGTTCACCACAATGTTGATGTCATGTCAGCTTTTTTTCCAATGCAGAAAACTGCATATACAATGCAAATTCTTGCACAGAATAAATCTGCACATGATACCAGTGTTGTGGAGTGAACAGCACACATTATATATACATTTCTGCCATTAGATGGCCTTGAAGCATTTATAATGGGAGATGTAGATGAATATAGAAGGTTACAGTATATATATATATATATATATATATATATATATATATATATATATATATATATATATATATATATATATATATATATATATATATATATATATATATATATATATATATATATATCCATGAGCTGGAGTGGAAGCTGTACCTAGTTTCCTTACCGTACAGATATTTTTGTGCTTTAGAGTGCTTTAGACTACTCTAATTGATTACTGCAGGCAACACATTTCTTAGGCACTTTTCATTTCTATCTAGCACTGTGTTGGTCTAAATGGTAAAGGGATTCATGCCACAGCTACAGTAGGCTCTTAGGTTGACAAACGCCAGCTTGCCCTGAAAGCACATTCAGACTTGTAAGAAAAACAAACACACAAGACCAGGCTAGCGTAAACCTTCCAAATGGATGCAGAGTATGGTAGAACACAACAGTGGAAGCGGCTGCAGAAGACTCATGTGAAACATATGAAGAATTGTAATGAAGAACACCAAAAGCACTCCTTTTTTGGTGTTTTATATTCAGACGTGTAGCTGTTCAGTAGATAGATGGCTTAAGTTTAATGCCGCGTACACACGACCGTTTTTCATGGCAAAAATGTATCATTAAAAACTATCGTCTGTAGGCTCCAGAGCATTTATTCTCGACGTGAAAAATGGGCATTAAAAATTTAGAACATGCTCTAATTTTTCTTGTTTCACCAAACTTTTACTAACACGAAATCGGCAAAAGCTGCCCAAAGGGTGGCGCCATCTCAATGGAACTTCCCCTTTATAGTGCTGTCGTACGTGTTGTACTTCACTGCACTTTGCTTGAGCATTTATTTTTCACGATCGTGTGTATGCAAGGCAGGCTTGACAAGAATAACGTCGAGAGAAACGTTGTTTTTTTTCCATGACATTAAAACCGGTCGTGTGTACGCGGCATAACGCTTTCTGTAGATTGCAATTTTTTTTTATTTGGACAATTGTTCCCTTGCTGATTTCACCTTGCATATGGAAGAGCAGGGCCTTGTGATATGGGCTCATATCAGAGGCTGCCTGGCCACACAGATATAGAAGAAGCTTCATGAGGACTGAGCCAGGCAGCATTATGTGTGTCAGAATATACTTCTCTCAGTCCCTGTCCCCTTCTTCCATCATGACAATGATGATCCGGTACAGGAACTGGCAAATTGTATATTGAGGAATGAAAGAAACATCAATTAATGATGAGAAAGATAACAAAATTATGCTTTTTCCTGCAGGCCACACCCCGTCTCATGGAGCCGTATTACTTTGTGGAAGTGCAAGCTCCAGCAGACTGTGTCTCTGCTGTGTACACTGTGCTGGCCAGGAGGAGGTGGGTATCTATTACTTTGTCTATATATCCAATAAATTCATTGTCCCGCTTTTATAACTTGTCTGGTCCTGTCTTACAGAGGCCACGTTACACAGGATGCCCCTATACCTGGATCCCCACTCTACACCATCAAAGCATTCATCCCTGCTATAGATTCTTTTGGTTTTGAGACAGATCTGCGCACCCACACTCAGGGACAGGCCTTCTCCCTGTCTGTTTTCCATCACTGGCAGGTAAGTTGGGACCATACACACAGCTGACCATACACTGACATACGGGCTGAAAGAAAAAAAAAAAACTAGTAGATTCCTCTGTTTACACAAACAAGGTGAATGGAGGAATCTCTCTCGCCCAGATATTGTTTTCTGACAGTGGCGTTCACAGCTGTCAGAATTCATTGATCGGTGTGTTCTGCAACTACCGATCGAGAATTTTTTTTCCATCAATAATCAAATGATCTTCTGTTGAGCAGGAACTACTGCACACTGCTAAACCAGCTGAATTTTGATCAGAGTATGGCCAGCTTAAGTCATCTCAGTAGTACTTATTTAGAATTCTGCGTATTACGTTCAAACCTATTGATTTACTGTATTCCACTGCCAGATTGTGCCAGGTGACCCCTTGGACAAAAGCATCATTATTCGACCTCTGGAGCCCCAGCCAGCACCTCATCTTGCCAGGGAGTTCATGATTAAGACAAGGCGTAGAAAGGTACGTAAATTGTTTGGAGCACAATGACTGTTTTATTACTCCTCTAATTTACTGTTTAAATGCTGTATGTGGTTTAAAGTGTAACTTTAGTATAAAAAATGGTGAACAGGCAGGATTGTTATAGTGTCTCCTCCTCGCTGCAGAGCTTGCTATGGTGGCACTCGTGCATGCTCGCTACCGACATACAGAGTTGGCTCAGCCCCATCCTCGCTTCCTCCTCACTGGCTGTGATTGACAGCGTCAGGAGCCAATGGCTCTCACTGCTGTGTCTGAACCAGTGCGAAGGGAGCGAGTCGGGAGAGCTGCTGCTCTTGTGCAAATTGCTGGGTTGAGATCGGGCTCAAGTATAAAGGGGGCTGCTGGGGGGGAACTGCTTACAGAAGGTTTTTTACCTTAATGCCCTACGAACCACTTTAATGCTGAAAAAGTATGCTATGACTCTTCTGCATTAAAGTTTTTTTACCTGACTGAAATTTAATATAACCTTTTTCTTTTTTTCTTATTAACTAATGCCATGGGTCTTCAAACTACGGGCCTCCAGTTGTTCAGGAACTACAATTCCCATCATGCCTAGTCATGGCTGTGAATGTCAGAGCTTTACAATGCCTCATGGGATGTGTAGTTCTGCAACAGCTGGAGGGCCGTAGTTTAAGGAACCCTGCCTTATGCAATGCAGGCAGATCATGGCTAGTGGGAGGAGAGCCAGCAGTTTTCACGACTTTGATAAGTCACATGACTGATCCCTTCCCCCCCCCCCCCTTTATTTTCCTCCACACACTGTGTTCATTTTACTAGCACGCCACTGGCTTTGAAGTACTAAGTGCATTTATGAAGCATGTCACTGTGCTTAAAGTTTTTTTTTTTTTTTTTTTTTTTTTTTTTCTTGTCTGGCCATAATGCCAGACTGTCAGCCAACTATTAGTCCTTTGTGATGACTTATTACACAGTACGTTACTCATATGAGGTCTCCATATTTCAGGGTCTGAGTGAAGACGTAAGCATCAGCAAGTTTTTCGACGATCCTATGTTGTTGGAGTTGGCCAAACAGGATGTGGTCCTAAATTATCCCATGTGATCATAAGAGGCAGCTGTCATTCTGAACCACCAATATCAGCCTGCCACAAACAACGTTCCAGGTCAGCCTTCATTATTGCAGTGTAGTGAGTCCTTACCATGGAACCCTCTGCAGCCCTGGACGTGTTCTCTCTGTCAGTAGAGCCCCCTGCTGGTTGTGCTTTTCGCAGAACTATGAACTTTTTTTTACCATTGGCGCTCGCCTTGTGATGTGTACATACTGTTTATTTTTAGTTAATGAAATAAACTTTACAAATTGTTGGATTACTGTCTAAAAGTCAATCTCTGCTCTTTGTCATACAACACTAGGAGGCTTTATTTAAAAATCACTAAACATGGAATGTATATACAGATTGAGAAATGCAAATGTCTGTGTAAACATTTCAGAACTAAATGTATTAGATGCAATTGTCACAATCCAAGGCAGACTTTCTTTTATACACAGTGGCATTCGTCTAAAGTTTCTAATTCAGACATCTGTATTTTTGTCAGTGATGGACAAAAGAAGATATTGGGGGGAGATTTACTAGAACTGGAGCATACAGAATCTGATGCAGCTGTGCATAGTAATCAATTGGCTTCAAGGTTTAGTCCCCGTTCACACCGATCATGACATTGAAATTGTGCTACTTCCCTTGAAGTAGCACGATTTCAATGTAGTGCCACTTGGATGAAATCTGTGCTACTTCATGCACAGTAGTCCAGGAACTAGTTTCAAAATCAGTGTGACTCCAAAGGAATTGGACCAATCTCTTCCAATGCACACAATAGGGTGCGACTTGTCATGCAATTGTTAAATCGAATGACAAGTTGCACTGGTGTGATGGGGGGGCTTATTGTCAAAGCTTAACGAACAAGCTGAAGTTAGAAGCCGATTGGTTACTATGCACAGCTGCACCAGATTCTGTGTGCTCCAGTTTTATTGAATCTCGCCCATCGTGTCAAAGGAGAGAATTTCGGGCCAAGAAATCATCAGAAAACTTAATATAGTGTACTCCAGTTTAAAGTTACCCCCTCTGTATTTTTTTTTTATTTTAATTAAATTATGCTTACTTTTATCAGGGTATTCCAACTGGTTCTGTGACATATATTCAAACTCTCCTCTGGTGGTGGCAGTTGACACCCCCTTACTGCTGCACTGAGGTGGGTTGAATGAAGCTTGCTGTCATTCATTCCAGAAAATTGAGACAATCTAGTAGTAGAAAATAATTTCTAGCTAAACACTAGATTAGGGATGAGTAGTGCAGTAAAATAATATTTTTTTTTTTTATTCATCCTGATGGTGTTTTTATTATTATTTTAGAGAAAACCTGTCATTAAAACAGAGTTTCACCCAAAAATGGAACTTCCGCTTTTCGGATTCCTACCCCCCTCCGGTGTCACATTTGGCACCTTTCAGGGAGGAGCAGGTATTTGTATAATACAGGTATTTGCTTCCACTTGCGGTGAGGGCAGATTTCGTGGCGATCTACGCCATGTCCTGCCACTCCTCCGCAAGACTTCACTTCCTGTTTTCCTTACCAAAGATGCCGGCGCCTCCACCCGGGAGCCGAGGGACAGTTCGGGTGAGGACATCGCGGGCGCCCTGGACAAGTAAGTGTTCTAATATTAAAAGTCAGCAGCTGCAGTATTTGTAGCTGCTGACTTTTAATTTTCTTTTTTCTTTGGTGGAACTCCGCTTTAAAGACCAGGGATGCCAAATGCTTACCAACTTCTGCAATTGCTAGTTACCATGCATGTTATTCTAACCCTCACCAACTCAACACAGTTAACGCAGCTCAGAAGTCTCTGTCTGCATACTTATTCTAAGTCAGTGACTCAAACCATTCAATCAAGAGAGGATGTATGGGCAGACAGTCAGGCAACGGGAACTTGCCAAAGGAGAGATATGCAGTAGTAGTCGTCTCCATATTTTCTCATGTAGAATTTCCTTAAGTTTCTCTAGAAGATCCTGGTGCTGAAGGCACAGACTGTGTGTGGACATGCTTTTACGTCAGACTGGATTTACAATTTTATACAAGTCATTGGGAATGCAAAACTAGTTTGAAGCGTGTGAAATGCAGGTCCGAAGGAGGTGAACTGTAGGCCAAATGCACCCTTCAATGAACTCTGAACTCAGAAACATCAAAAACTGAAGCTAATGCTATCCGCACAGGCCCTAACTGTCGATTTGTACTTCTACTGTGTGCAGTGTCATCTGTAGTCGCACTGCTCGCAATTAAATTAGTTCTCAGCAAAAAAAAAAAAAATATTGAGTACATCTCTGCAAGCAGTGTTGTCAAGGATGTCCAAGTATATTTGTCGGAATATGTATCACCCTTGACCAAAACAACACTTACAATATGGGATAGAATGAATAAGACAGGAAGGTTCGCCCCCCGGTATCACCCTTGATACCCCTGGAGGGATTACCCTGGTTTCCCCCGGGGGAGGAAAGAGGTAGTTTAGGGTGTTGGGAGGGGAAAGGAAACTGTGCAGGAGTGGCACCACAAGGGAAACTTCTTCCATTGGGAGATCTAGTAAAGAATATGGGGGAGGTAGGAATGGAAATTTGGTCAGTTGAGGGATCTGTTTATTAAATGGAAACATCAGATTAGACCCGCAAATCCCCTGAACACCTTTGAGGAGTGGTGTGTTAATATATCAGAGCCGGGCCATATGCTATCTCGAATGTATAAGTTGGTGTTGAGTGCTCATGGCCATACAACTCCCTATTACATTCGTGAGTGGGAAAAGGAACTGGGCCATAAGATTAAGGTTATGTGAAGGGCAAGAGGGGTTACCTGCCCCAATTTTTTTTTTTTTTCTCTCTCTCTTTTTGGGGGATTAGCGCAAGATATGCACGGAGTATGTTTATACTTGCTCAGGATGAGAGCAAAACTGAATTGAAGGGAAGGGAGAGGGGAGGTGGGAGAGAAGATAAAATAAAAATAATAGATTTCAGGTAATGGAAGGATTGAGGGGAGAGGGTGGGGTCGGGGGGAAGGGGAGAGGTTTAAGAGAATTTGACCAGATTAAGGTGGAATTTTTTCTGTTTCTCCCTTGCCTTACTTTCTTGCTCTCCTCCTTTCTGGGGGGAACTGAGAAATATAAGGCAATATCAAGCTCTTACCCTTTTTATTAAATTAAAAAAAAAAACAGGAGTATAGATCCAGAGCAATCCAAGGGGAAATAGTGTTATATGTTAAAAGAATTTTAAAGGGGTAAATTGTATGCATTGTCTTTTTCTGTCTTTGTTTATTGTTTTTTTTTTTTTGTAAAATTAAATTTGTTATAAAGGAAAAAAGATGTCCAAGTACACCTCCCCCTCTTTTTATTTCAATAAATATAAGGGGAGGTGTTCTGTAGTCTAGCAGAAGAGAACTCAGTGTGGTTGGCCACAATGCTTAGGATTTAAAGTAGTAGTTCAGCTTAAAACTAACTAAATATACTGGCAGCCACATTCTAAGACTAATCCGTCTATCACTGTAAAAAAGAAATCGCTATGCCTAACTTTTCTGAAGCTGCTCCGGTCCAGTCCCACGCTGAGCCGTCAGCGGCGTCTTCTGTGTATAGAGTCGTGTGCAGAAGAGGCAGCTGACAACGTAAGCCCCATAGTAACTCTACGGATGACATCCCTTCCTAGCCGTTGTCGGCTGTCTCATACACACAGCTTCCGTCACTGGTGACCGGACCTTTAGAAAAGGTATGTATACAGTTTGTTTTTGTTTGTTTTTTGTTTTTTTTGCTTTACAGGGATAGGTTCGTCTTAGAATGTGGCTGCCAGTAGATTTAGAGGGCCAGATTCACAAAGGAAATACGCCGGCGTATCTACTGATATGCCGGCGTATTTTCAAATTTGCCACGTCGTAGCGTTGTTTTGAATCCTCAAAACAAGTTACGACGGCTTTAGGCTTTGATCCAACAGGCGTACGGCTTCGTACGCCTTCGGATCGTAGGTGTAATTTTCCGGCGGCCGCTGGGTGGAGTTTGCGTCGTTTTCCTGCGTCGGGTATGCAAATTAGATGTTTACGGCGATCCACGAAGGTACGCGCGTTCGTCGCAATCGCTTACGTCGTCGCTCGTCGGCTTTTCCCGTCGCAATGTTACGAGTCCTCTTTAGGTGGTGTAAAATTACACCATCCAAGTTAAAGTGTGGCCGTCGTTCCCGTGTCGAATTTTAATATTTTTTTTTTTTTGCGTGAGACGTCCGTGAATACGAAATGACGTAACGCACGTCGCCGTTCAAAAAATACGTCGGGGCGCCGTAATTTCGCGCAAAGCACAGTGGGAAATTATCCTAACGGAGCATGCGCAGAACGTTCGCCGCGGGAGCGCGCCTAATTTAAATGGTACACGCCCCATTTGAATTAGGCGGGCTTGCGCCGGACGGCTTTACGCTACGCCGCCGCAAGTTTACACGCAAGTGCTTTGTGAATCAAGCACTTACGCGGAAAACTTGCGGTGGTGTAACGTAAACAGGATACGTTACGCCGCCGTAATCGTACCTGAATCTGGCCCAGAGATTTTAGTTTTAAGGTTAACTTCCACCTTAAAGGAACACTAAAGGTTCATTGTTTATTAGATCAATTGATTGCTGTAAGCTAGAGCATTTAAATATCACTTACCTCATTTTTCCTTTTGACCCCCAAAATACAGTAATCCAGGTTTGAAAATGCCATTTCCTGTCTCTCCTCTTCTTACTTTCCACCAGCATCTGAGCCGTTTTGCATGGTGGAAAGCAGAATGTGCTCACCCCCTCCCTATGACTACAGCCCTGCGTGAAGATGCTCTCTTATCCCTCACAGGCATGGAGGCTAAGCCTAATGGGAACTGTAGTTCCTATTAGGCCGTGATGTAGCAAGAATGAATGCGCACCGCAAACCAGGAAGTCAGTGAGAATAATGATTCAGGAGTGATGGAGGTGAATAAAACAGCTCGATTTCAACAGGTATCAAACTAGTTATAATGCAAAACATTACTTTTTACTTTATCAGTTACTGTCAGACTTTAACTTAAGAGGAAAATATTTTTGTCTTTACAACCCCTTTAAGTGCAGAATTGTCCGCTCACATCCAGAAGTTAGGAGGAGCTCGTATGATTTCTAGCGGATCAATGTGTATTTTTCTGTACTTTTCAGTGTTTTCCAAGAGGGAGTGAAGTCTTTTCAGGCTTCACATATATGTCTGTGTTGTGGCAATTATATTTTCAGCCACATATGTCAATAATCCCAAGTAAATCTACATAGTCTCTCCATCCTAGATCCTTGGTTTGGATCCACTTTTCTGCATCTAATGAAGATATCGCTTTCTCCAAAAGGGCAGTAAATCTGCAGTAAGGTACATTTATAGTCTTTGTTTTTACTGCTGGTCAGGGAACACCGATCATTGCTATATATCATTTTGGTTAGACTGTACAATGGAGATGGAGAAAATGATCTGTATGGTAAGTAGTATGATGAATATATTTTGTTTTATATTCTAGCTTTGCAAGACTGTAAATTTGAGAGTAACCAATCAGATGAAAAATACAAGTGTTGGTTCCCTGTGATAGTTGGTTGTATAGTCTATTCCTTGGTAGAGTTTCCTTCGATTCGTTGCAGGTCTTCCCTCTCTGCCTTCTGCCGCTGTCTGTATTCCTTGTACATTGTGTAGGTTGTCCCTGGGGATAAGCAGAACAAATGTTGAGTACAACTCCTGCAAACACCCAACTGGGGCGATGACAAAATCTGCCTATGGTTATATGAATTCGATTTCCACAACAGTTACCTGTTGCAAAGTGTTTGATTACCGATTTGGCTACAAACGTAGCTAATGTAACGTTAGACAAAACCTGACCACATCGCTAGCGTCTTTTAAAAGCAAAACTCCAATTTCATAAAAATAAATAAATAAGAGTATATAATATATATGTGTGCATATATCTATACACACTATATTTTCAAAAGTATTGGGACGCCTTGCACAGGAACTTTAACCACTTCCAGACCTTAGGTGTTTTTCAGATTTGGTGTTTGCAAGACTTAAAACAGTTTTTTCTGCTAGAAAATTACTTAAAACCCCCAAACATTATATATTTTTTTTCTAACACCCTAGAGAATAAAATAGTGGTCATTGCAATACTTTTTGTCACACCGTATTTGCGCAGCGGTCTTACAAGCGCACTTTTTTTGGGAAAAAATCACTTTTTTTTAATAAAAAAATAAGACAACAATAAATTTGGCCCAATTTTTTTATATATTGTGAAAGATAATGTTACGCCGAGTAAAATGATACCCAACATGTCACGCTTAAAAATTGCGCCCGCTTGTGGCATGGCGTCAAACTTTTACCCTTAAAAATCTCGATAGGCGACGTTTAAAAAATTCTATAGGTTGCATTTTTTGAGCTACAGAGTAGCTCTAGGGCTAGAATTATTGCTCTCGCTCTAACGATCGCGGCGATACCTCACTTGTGTGATTTAAACACCGTTTTCATATGCGGGCGCTACTCGCGTATGCGTTCGCTTCTGCGCTCGAGCTCGTCGGGACGGGGCGCTTTAAACATTTATTTTTTTTTTTCTTCTTTATTTTTATTTATTTTATTACTTTTTAACACTGAAAAAAAAAAATGAATTTGATCACTTTTATTCCTATTATAAGGAATGTAAATATCCCTTGTAATAGAAAAAAGCATGACAGGTCCTCTTAAATATGAGATTTGGGTCAAAAAGATTTTATCTCATATTTAGACTAAAATGCAAGAAAAAAATTAAATAAAATTGAAACTGTCATTTTTTCAAATGCCAAAAAAAAAAGTTTCTTTAAGAAGCTGGGCGGGACTGACGTTTTGACGTCACTTCCGCCCAGCAGAGCTATGAGGACGGGCGAAGGAGATTTTTCCTTCAGTCTTGTCAGCAGCCGAACGCACCCGATCTCCTCCGCCGCTACCGACGGCTCCGGTAAGCGGGGGGGGCCCTCTCCCGCCACTGATAACGGCGATCTTGCGGCGAATCCGCCGCGAAGACCGCCGTTATCGTGTACAGGACCGCGCGCACTAAAGATGGATACCTCAGTTGTGGCAGCAGCTGCTGCCGTTACCGAGATATCCATCTTTAAAAAGAGGACGTACATCGTCGTGCGCAGGTCTGGAAGTGGTTAATGACATCCTAGTCTGTAGGGTTCAATATTGAGTTGGCCCACCCTTTGCAGCTACAACAGCCTCAACTCTTCTGGGAAGGCTGTACACAATGTTTAGGAGTGTGTCTATAGCAGGGGTCTCAAACTGGCGGCCCTCCAGCTGTTGTGAAACTACAAGTCCCATGAGGCATTGCAAGGCTGACAGTAACAAGCATCACTCCCACATGCAAAGGCATGATGGGACTTGTAGTTTTACAACAGCTGGAGGGCTGCCAGTTTGAGACCCCTGGTCTATAGGAATGTTTGACCATTCTTCCAGAAGCACATTTGTGAGATCAGGCACTGATGTTGGACGAGAAGGCCTGGCTCACAGTCTTCTCTCCATTTCATCCCAAAGGAGTTCTGTTGGGTTGAGGTCAGGACTCTGTGCAGTCCAGTCCTCCACCACAAACTCGCTCATCCATGTCTTTATGGACCTTGCTTTGTGCACTGGTCCAAATCATTTGGTGGAGGGGGGATTATGGTGTGGGATTGTTTTTCAGAGGGTTGGGCTTGTGATGTCATCATGGAGGAGGGGGAGAGGACTCCAGTGGCAACCTGTGAAGCTCTGGTGAACTCCATGCCCAAGAGGGTTAAAGCAGCGCTGGAAAATAATGGTGACCACACAATATTGACACTTTGGGCCCAACTTGGACATTTTCACTTAGGGGTGTACTCACTTTTGTTGCCAGCGGTTTAGACATTAATGGCTGTGTGTTGAGTTATTTTAAGGATACAGCAAATTTACACTGTTATCCAAGCTGTACACTCACTACTTCACTCATTTTTGTTTCACTCTATAGCCCGTTATTTATTTATTACTAAATCTTGCAAAAGAGATGTAAACATTTGCTTCCTTGAAACCATGGAAATGGTAAAATATACAAGAAATCCAAGAATTCTCCCACCTGTTTGTGAAATTGGTTGATTGCTTTTCCCAGGCATTAGCATAAAGCCTACAGTAACGTTTCAAGCATTTTATCTGTGGTAATCTAGTCAACAAGAATGCTGCTAATTGTCTATGGGGAAGAGGGGGGGTCCACTGTCTCCAGGCCTCAGCACTACTTTAAAGCTCGCTCAGATCGTTTATGTTTCCTTCCCTGTCAGTCTTAACTTCCCGGGACCCATGTCCTTGCTCCCAGCGCTGCAATCCCCTGACATTCCTTGGAATTCAAGCTCATGCTTTATGCTTTTCTAGGAAAACCATCGCTTGGCCTGAGGGCTGCTGTGTTGTCACATACACAAGAATATTTTCCTTTAAGTCAGCAAACCACATAATATACTTCCAAAACAAGGTTGGTGTTTGAATTCCGACACGTTCTAGATATCAAGATGCTAAATACAGGACAGAATATACATGTCATCGCCCCCAACAAATCAGAAAATTAGATGTTCTTTGTTTTTGGAGTGGGCAGAACCTCTAACACAGTCCTCTTCACACTATCCCACCATGTAACCCCCAACCCTTCCTTAAAGCGGGGGTTCACCCTAAAAACGATTTTCTAACATTACATCCAGCTCACTCTCTACATTGACAGTATGCCGTTTTTTTTTTTTGCTGTACATCTGTACGAGGCCCTATGCGACGGGGGGAGGTCATCACGTCAATCACCTGCTGGATAGGAACGCCCACTCCCGCAGAAGGCCCTACCCGGAAGCCGGGGAAGAAAATAGCTGTACAAGGTATGTACAGCAAAAACAAAAAAACAAACGGCATACTGTCAATGTAGAGCAGTGGTCTCAAAGTACCGGCCCGCGGGCCATTTGCGGCCCGCGGACCAGTTATAAATGGCCCGCAGGCAGGGCGGAAGTGGGGGGAGCAAAGAGGAAAAAAAATAATTTTTGTGAGCTGGCGCCATCTGGTGGTGAGCCGTTGGTATTACAAGTTATTACCACCAGATGTGAGCTGGCGCCATCAGGTGGTGGCCGTTGGTATTACAAGTTAAGTATTACAAGTTAAACAGCAATTCTAATGTCATTTTACACTATTTTCACTGTCATCTTCTTCCCTCTAATTAGAACCCCCAAACATTATATATATTTTTTATCCTAACACCCTAGAGAATAAAATGGCGATTGTTGCAATACTTTCTGTTACGCCGTATTTGCGCAGCGGTCTTACAAGCGCACTTTTTTGGGAAAAAATTACACTTTTTTTAATTAAAAAATAAGACAACAGTAAAGTTATCCCCATTTTTTTTTTAATATTATGAAAGATAATGTTACGCCGAGTAAATTCATACCCAACATGTCACGCTTCAAAATTGCATCCGCTTGTGGAATGCCGACAAACTTTTTTACCCTTTAAAATCTTCATAGGCGACGTTTAAAAAAAATCTACAGGTTGCATGTTTTAAGTTACAGAGGAGTTATAGTGCTAGAATTATTGCTCTCGCTCTACCAATCGCGGCGATGCCTCACATGTGTGGTTTGAACACCGTTTACATATGCGGGCGCTGTTTGCGTATGTGTTCGCTTCTGCGCGCAAGCTCGTGGGGACGGGGTGCGTTTTCTGGCTCCTAACTTTTTTAGCTAACTCCTAGATTCCCTGACTTACACCAGTGCTGGTGGTAATAATGCGCTCGCTGACACCAGTGCTGGGGGTTAATAATGTGTTCGCTGACACCAGTACTGTTGTTTTTGAAGTTTGAAAGTTTGCATGCGGCCCCCCATGGTATATGAAAACTCGTCTTGTGGCCCTCAGGTAATTTGAGTTTGAGACCCCTGATGTAGAGAGTGAGCTGGATGTAATGTTAGAAAATCGTTTTTAGGGTTAACCCCCGCTTTAAGGAAGGGTTGGGGGTTACATGGTGGGATAGTGTGAAGAGGACTGTGTTAGAGGTTCTGCCCACTCCAAAAATAAAGAACATCTAATTTTGTATAGCAAACTTGTGCTTTTGTCTATCTCCTGTTTTGCCCTATGGCTAACTGTGCATCCAGAAACAACCTTCCCTTATTTACACAGTCATTTCCCAGCTGGAATAATGCTGTTTTTGGCCTTTTAATTATTATTACCCTTGAAGTCTATTAGTGCATCGTAATTGGATGCAAACGCACTTCAATGCATGAAAGAAATAGATTCTGCACAATTTTTTTTTTTTTTTTTTTAAGGCAGTGCATACAGCAATACTAAATATAAATGTAAAGTTGTGCTATAATCAACCTTCTAAATGAGAAACAAAATTGATAAAATTCGCTAATAAACATGTGATAAACTATATAATCACATATAAGTACTAATAAACTGATAAAAGAGCAAAAATCTATTAGGAATCAAAAAGAAAATAAAATCCGTCCATAAGTTTGGTGTGGATGAGCTTGCCTGATGATAAGTAATCACTTATCGTACAAATGCGCCGGGCTCACTGACCGAATGTGAGTTACCGTATATACTCGAGTAACAGCCGACTCGAATATAAGCCGAGGTACCTAATTTTACCACAAAAAACTGGGAAAACGTATTGACTCGAGTATAAGCCTAGGGTGTCCATCTGCATGCCTCACTGTGTCCATGACTAGACTGACATTTAACATGGGAGTCTATGGAAGGGGTGCCCGGCTTTGAAAAATCGGTGCTCATCGGCTGTAGGTCTCCTGGACAACAAACTTTGCACACTTGTAAAGGAAGAGTGGGGCTACATGTATGCCAAGTTTGGGGTCCAGGGAACCTACGGCCGCCTGGTACCGGGTCCCTCAATGTCTTTGTAATGTCTTTGTAATGTGTATTAATCCACCGCTGTGCTCCTCAACAATCTTCTTCGACCCCTTTCACAGCGGGACCACGTTCCCGCTAAAGCATTGCTCGCTTTAGCGACGTTTAACCAGCGTTTTTCGGCCCCTGGCGGGGGGTGCTTTTACCCCCAAAGAAGGGGTTAAAAACGCCCATGTTGCAGCATTTCCGAAACACTTTTCAGGGGCTTTGGAAGCAATGCCCATTCATTTCAGTGGGCAGGGCGTTATGAAAGTGCTAAATACAGCGCTCCCAAACCGCCCCAAAGATGCTGCTTGCTGGACTTTTCCTAACGTCTCACAAGCGCGTTGGCCCAGTGTGACAAATCACACTGAAATAATTGAGAGGCGGGTTTCATGCACTATTTCTAGCGCTAAAATGCCTGTAAAAGCAAGCAAGTGTTCCACCACCAGGTGAATTGTGCTCTCACCTCACTCCTATTATGTGTGCCATATATTGTAGCGGATGGGACAGAGAGAGGGGGGAGTATGGAGGGAATGATGAGAGAGGTGGGCGGATACGCATAAGTTCAGGACTAGGTTCCCCATGACAATGATAACTGATAAAAGGGCTGGGGTGATTGGGCTGCTCCATCCTACTGAAGAAGCTATCCTATTGGTGACACGTGTATAGGAGGGAGGAGCCCAGCCCTGAATCTTTACGTGATCACTGAGAGCCTAAGTGGTGTGGTGAGCTCACGAGCAAGATATTAAAGCGGAGTTCCACCCACAATTAGCATTTTTTTAAATGTATGTCCTTTCATAATGCATTTTTATAATATAAATCCGGTCACTATTTTACAATCCGCCGCCGTTTCGTATAGTTATTCAAAAAAGATAGTTTATAAAACTATGTCCACACGTTGTCATTTTGCTTGTAGGCATTGTGAAGCCCACAAGCACTTACTTCCTGGAAGTCTTGGATGGGGAGTTATAATGGGGAAGCGCACTGCATCCTGGGAAATGATGACACACATTTCCCAGGAACATTAGCGTGCTGAGAAGCCGAGGGAGATGTCAGAATCCTACGTGATTCCAAAGGCAGATTTCGTGGGACCGCATAGCAACAGGCATTTCCAGGTGAGTAAAAAAAAAAAAATTTTTTCTTTTTTAGGTCTAATGAGCACAATAATGAAAAAATAATTTTGGGATGGAAACTCCACTTTAAGAAACGCTGGCCCAGATTCACAACCGAGATACGACGGCGTATCTCCAGATACGCCGTCGTATCTCTGAGTTGCGCCGTCGTATCTATGCGCCTGATTCTTGGAATCAGTTACGCATAGATATCCATTATATGCGACAGGCGCAAGTCTCTTACGCCGTCGGATCTTAACTGCATTTTTGTTTTGGACCGCTAGGTGGCGCTTCCGTCGAATTCCGCGTCGAGTATGCAAATTAGCTAGATACGCAAATTCCCGAACGTACGCGCGGCCGACGCAGTAAAGTTACGACGTTTACGTTAGGCTTTTCCCGGCGTAAAGTTGCCCCTGCTATATGAGGCGCAGCCAATGTTAAGTATGGGCGTCGTTCCCGCGTCGAAATTTGAAAAAGTTACGTCGTTTGCATAAGTCATCCGTGAATGGGGCTGGACGTCATTTCCGCTCACGTCGAAACTAATGACGTCCTTGCGGCGTACTTTGGAGCAATGCACACTGGGAAATTCCACGGACGGCGCATGCGCCGTTCCGAAAAAACGTCAATCACGTCGGGTCACAGTAGTTTTGCATAAAACACGCCCCCCTGATCCAATTTTGAATAAGGCGGGCCGATTTACGCTACGCCGCCGCAACTTACGGAGCAAGTGCTTTGAGAATACAGCACTTGCCCGTGTAAGTTGCGGAGGCGTAACGTAAATCAGATACGTTACGCCCGCACAATTTTACGCGGCTCTACGTGAATCTGCCCCGCTGTTTTTTTATTTAACTTCTTGTAAGTGCAATTTTATGGGAGTATTTTAATAAATTTTTTATGCAGAGAGCACTATGCAGTTGTCTTTCTATTTCATGTGGTCCATGTGAAAAGCTTTTGAGAGGAAAACCATATCCAAGGATAAAAGAGGAGATATCCATCCCTGAGGGACCGGCTGGAGTGATTAATAGGAATGAGGTGAGAGCACAATTCACCTGGTGGTGGAAACTCTTGCTTTATATGAGAAGATTTTTTGAGCACAGCGGTGGATTAATACACATTACCAAGACTTTGGGGCAGATCCTCGTACAGCGGCGCATTTATGCTTATATTTTTTGAATCCACAAAGAATCCGCGCCGTAAGTTGTGGCGGCGTAGTGTATCTTTGGCGGCGTAATGGCGCGGAAATCAAATGGCTGTGATGGGGGCGTGTTTTATGTAAATACGTCGTGACCCGACGTAAACAACGTTTTTTTTTTAACTGCGCATGCGCCGTCCGTGGGGGTATCCCAGTGGGCATGCTCGAAATTAACCCGGAACAAGCCAATGCTTCCGACGGTGACGTCATTCTACGCAAATCCCTTCTCGCGAACGACTTACGCAAACGGCGTAAAAATGTCAAATTTCTACGCGGGAAGGACGGCCATACTTAACATTGAGTACGCCTCATAACAGCCGCTTTAACTATACGCCGGAAAAAGCCGAACGCAAACGACATAAAAAAATGCGCCGGCCGGTCGTACGTTCGTGGATCGCCGTAACTAGCTAATTTGCATACTCGACGCGGAATTCGACTAAAACGCCACCTAGCGGCCGCCGAAAAATTGCGGCTTAGATCCGACGGCGTACTAAGACGCACGCCTGTCGGATCTAGCCGAGATGCCGTTGTATCTTGTTTTGAGGATACAAAACAAAGATACGACGCTCAAAATTTTAAATTACGCGGCGTATCAAGAGATACGCCGGCGTAATACCTTTGTGGATCTGCCCCTTGGATTATATGTTAATTTTATTGTACTTTCAAATTTTTGTTTTTTTAAGTCACAGATTAATTTAGTGTGATGCACTGTATGCACAGTGGAGCGGATTGTGTGAGATAAGCGCTGCACCATTTATATATACCGTATATATGCAACTTTATTAATACAGATTCCTTTGAGATCATATTTTTTACTATGATTTTGTTCAATACATGCTTACCCAGAGCAGTAGCTCCTACCACACAGGCCTGAGCAGCGACCCGTGTATGAATCAGGTGAACAGACATCTTAATGTTGCCCCTTTCCTTCAGACGGTAAAGGCCATAAGCTACTATGACGAAAAAGCCAGCCAGGCCTGTAGGATAGAAGAATAAATCAGTAGGTTACTGACATGATTTTATTAAAGTAGAACTATAAACTTTTTATTTTATTTTGTATAGAGCAAGGGAAGGTTTTATATTTTTTTAGTTTTTCACTATCTGTGTCCTATTGTGGAGATTTCCACTTCCTGTCCCATAGCCAATCAGGAAGAGAGAGGAAATCCCTGCAAATTAAGGGAATCCGTTAGGAGAGAGGAGCATGTGCAATAGGGTTTCTGGTGTGAAGCTGTAAGGCTACACTGCCGGGTTCCCTTACTCGCAATGGAGGCGGCAGCACCCAACAGTTATTGAAACATCAGCTGTGGTGCTGACTTTGCTGGACTCCAGGACAGGTAAGTGTCTGATTATTAAGGCCAGGTTCACACCTATGCGAATTGAGTGCGGCTTAAACCGCATCTAATTCGCAGGACATTTCAAAATACATTGTTTTCAATGAGGCTGGTTCACATATGTGCGATGCATCCGCACTGCGTATTGCCTCCAAACCGCGTGCGTTTTTTATGTCTTGCGGTGCGGTTCAGGTGCGAATTCAGTCCCATTATCTTCTATGGGTACGCAGCTGAATTCGCAGATGTGTTCATTTCTCTTCAGTATTTGTCTCATTCAGTTCAATACACTTCTCTCCTCTCCCAGGTCTCCAAATTCGCACCTGATCTGCAACTAAAATGCAGTTGATCTGCAGAACACCTTATAGAGAAATTCGCAAAGACAACAGAGCTCCAAAACGCAACGCACTAGTGTGAACCTGGCCTAAAAGTCAGCAGCTGCGGTATGTGCAGTTGCTGGCTTTAAATTTTTGCAGCGGTGGGCGATGTACATGAGTGTAAGCCATCCAGGAGACGCCTCCTGATTGGCTGAGACACAGCAGCAGCGCCATTGGCTCCCGCAGCTGTTAAAGTCAGTTAGCCAATTTGAGGGAGAGAGGGGGCAGGGCCGGGTCGGGGCTCCATGTTTGAATTTACACAGGGAGCTGTGACACGGCTCACAGTTGAGTTGAGAGGTATCTTAAAGCGGAGGTTCACCCATACCTTACACATTTTCCCCTTCGCTTCCTGCTCGTTTTGTCTAGGGGAATCGGCTATTTGTTTTAAAATATGATCCGTACTTACCCGTTTACGAGATGCATCTTCTTCCGTCGCTTCCGGGTATGGGGTGCGGGACTGGGCGTTCCTTCTTGATTGACAGTCTTCCGAGAGGCTTCCGACGGTCGCATCCATCGCGTCACGATTTTCCGAAAGAAGCCGAACGTCGGTGCGCAGGCGCAGTATAGAGCCGCACCGACGTTCGGCTTCTTTCGGCTACGAGTGACGCGATGGATGCGACCGTCGGAAGCCTCTCGGAAGACTGTCAACCAAGAAGGAACGCCCGCTCCCGAAGACCCATACCCGGAAGCGACGGAAGAAGATGCATCTCGAAAACGGGTAAGTACGGATCATATTTTAAAACAAATAGCCGATTCCCCTAGACACAACGAGCATGAATCTAAGGGGAGAATAGAAAAAAAAAAGGAATTGGGTGAACTCCCGCTTTAATATGCACGGTCTTACCCCGAAGGGTCCCGACGTGCATATTGGTGCCTCCATAGGAAGCTGTTGGCTGTGGGGGCACTCGACGGGCGGGAGGGGCCAAGAGGGACCCCAGAAGAGGGGAATCCGGGCTGCTCTGTGCAAAACCAACTGCATAGAGCAGATAAGTATAACATGTTTGTTATTTTATTTTTTTAAAACAAGACTTTACAATGACTTTTAAGAAATTCATCTTTCTGACATCACCGGACTTCCACCAGCCACCTGATTGGACAATAAATCGGCAATCTTCATTGCTGGGGAGTTGAAGGAAATAATAGTACTCTTGGGTATGGAGGAGCATGTGACTCACTCTGTGACAGAGCTGGCCATAGAGTTCTGTCACAAGTAAGTATCCAATTTTAGGATGTTAAAGTGATCCTGTCACCACAATGTCACTTGTAAAGTAAATATGGCCTTTAAAAGAACATCTGTACTTACCTTTTTGGTGGCCTGTGTCTTCAAAACTTGTCGTTTGCTTCTCCTCAGCCACTGTGTGTGTTTAAGCATGCTGTGGGGTCTCCAAACTGCAGCCTGAGGGCCAGATGTGGCCCTTGGGGCACTATTCCTCCCAGTGATATGAGGAACTATTTCTTCCACCGATTCCAGCAATGGGGCACTATTTCTTCCACTGATACCAATGATGGAACACTACTCCTCCTGCTGACCACCAACCCATATTTATTCTCACTGATGCTGGGCTGGGGACATTTTCTACTCCCACTGGCCACAATCTGGCCCTCCTAAAATCTTACGGTCAGAAGACTGGCCCTTTGTTTGAAAAGTTTGGAGACCCCTGCTGTAGGGGAAAAGGGGTATCCTTGGCTATGCTGATGGGGCTCAGAAAGTCTCTTATGCAAATGTCTATCCCAACACTGTGCCAGCCAGCCTTCTCTGAATATCCACACAATTACCCAGTCAGCAATATTATCGGGGAATTAGAAGCCCCTGCCAGATTGCTATGAATGCAGCCTGTGTGCTCTTGCGCTAATGATTTTCATATGGCAATATTGCTTACTGGCCAAAAAAAAGTGGTATTCTTCATAACGGACAACAAGCTTTGATGCCTTTTTAGTAATTTTGGAATAATTTACTGAAAACAATAGAAAATGAATGTAATGTGCTTAGGACAAACATAGATCTAAATGCAGAAAAAAAATGAAGACCCCCTCAAAATATAAAAAGAAAAAATGGGTCAGACTTGATGCATCACATGGTCTTTTTCTGCCGTCAACCTATTTGTTTGCCATAAAGCACTCGTGGGCTTGTGCTGTGGGTGGAAAGAACTGGGGGTGTTGCAAAATACAATGTTAAGAGTTTTTAAAGAGGACCCAGCATCATATATGTTTTTTCAGGTTAAGTAAGTAAGTGCAAAAAAAAAATGTAAGTGCAGCAATCCCAGGTACTTATTATCACTTAGGGCTCGTTTACACTTCAAAATGTTGATATCAGTGGGAGAAATGGTGCCCCAACGTTGATATCTGTGGGAGAAATGGCGCCCCATTGTTGATGTCAGTGGGAGAAATGGTGCCCCATCATTGATATCTGTGGGAGAAATGGCGCCCTATCGTTGATATCTGTGGGAGAAATGGCGCCCCATTGTTGATGTCAGTGGGAGAAATGGTGCCCCATTGTTGATGTCAGTGGGAGAAATGGTTCCCCATTGTTGATGTCAGTGGGAGAAATGGTGCCCCATTGTTGATGGCATAATATTGTCTCATATCAATGGGATGATGTGTGCCCCAAGGACCACATAAAGGCAAGCAAAGGGGTCACATCTGTAGACCACTGCTCTATAGGTCTAGAAAACAGCATGCTGCTTCCAACAACAAATTCTTTGTGTACGGAGCCTGCACATGGGGTGTCATCATGAAATCCCTCCTGAGCGCTTGTTATGAGTTAACCACTTCACTGGCCATTCTCTGCCAGCACTGTGAACATTTCAAATCAGACTCTGTATGACAGCCTAAAGCCTTTTCAAATGCTGTCAATGGATGCACACATTCCCTGAATCATTATACACGCCTTCTGGTTCCCAATTTGGACTGTCTGGTCCCCTTGCTTAATGCAAAGTTACAGATATGGGTCAAATACAAAAAGTATCTTCCTAGAGACAGAATATTGTTGAAGAATGCTCTAGCTTACAGATCTCATGTATCTATTAAATCTGTGGTGAAATCGGTTGTTTTCAGCACTGAAGGCTTTGGCAATGTTTAGTTATGAGAGCAGGACTGGCACACCCAATAGCTATGGGTGGCGGGCATGATAAGTATGGTGCTGTAGAGGTTTAAATCAGTGTTAGGGAATAGACTAGAGGTTAGGGTAAGGCAGGGCTTGACAAATTTGCTTGGAATCTTGGAGTCAGCTAAAAAAGTTAGGAACCAGGAACGCACCCTGTCCCGCCGAGCTCACGCGCAGAATCAAACACATACGTGAGTAGCGCCCGCATATGAAAGCAGTGTTCAAACCACACATGTGAGGTATCACCACGATTGGTAGAGCGAGAGTAATAATTCTAGCACTAGACAACTCAAAACATGCAACCTGTAGAATTTTTTAAACATCACCTATGGAGATTTTAAAGGGTAAAAGCTTGTCACCATTCCACAAGCGGACGCATTTGAAGCATGACATGTTGGGTATCAATTTACTCGGCGTAACATTATCTTTCACGAATTGGGCTAACTTTACTGGTTTCTTATTTTTTTATTTAAAAAAGTATATTTTTTCCCAAAAAAGTGCGCTTGTAAGACCGCTGCGCAAATACGGTGTGACAGAAAGTATTGCAACGACCGCCATTTTATTCTCTAGGGTGTTAGAATAAAAAATATATATAATGTTTGGGGGTTCTAATTAGAGGGAAGGAGATGGCAGTGAAAACAGACAGGGGAAGAAGCTCCATTAGAATTGCTGGTTGTCTTGTCATACCAACGGCCACCACAAGATGGCGCCAGATCGCAGAAGGAAAGCATTGGCCTGCAGAAGGCCGCAAAGCCGCAGCCTCAATTACCGGCCGGCCGGCGCGGCCCGACACGATCGCGGCGCCAGGTCGTGAATTCTAGTCGCAATGGCGACCTGGCGCCCAGGGTTCGTCGAACCCTGGGGTAAGGAAAAAGTATTTGGGTTAAGGTTAAGTGATAAGTAATTTCATCGGTTATGGTAACCTATTTTTAGTTTGTATAGAGTTGAAAATTGTTAAAATCAAGGTTTTATTTGAATTCTGTGTTCCAATTGAGGAGAATTCCCTTCACTTCCTGGCCCGGAGACACAACAGGAAGTAAGAAGAAGTCCAAAGTGAAGGACAATTAATTATTTATTATCAGAACATTGGAATGTTTATCCTCACCTTGTTGTTGAGAACTTTAGATTCCCAACACATTCTGTCTGGTACAGTGGACACCAGGACAAATTTAGAAGGTGAATTGACATTAGGTAGACACAGATATAGGCAATATTTGTTTTATGCATGCTTTTTATTATATTTTCAGTTTAGGTGAAGGAACTAACTTTTTGCTATACAGTATTTACATTTTGACTCTTAGGGAGATGCTTAAGTGTTAGCGTCAATGGTAAATGTGGTTAATTATTGGCTTCTAGAGTGTGTTTCTTTTTTGCAAAATTGTTATTTTAATTTAAATCCTCCACATTAAAATATAGCCAAAAGGAGTGCACGATGTGTTTAAAAATGCTTATAATTCAAATGAAGAACAAGTGCCATAAGCATATTCGATAGAACTTCACACCATAATTATCCATTGTGAGAACATCATGCCCATACACACACTATATTGTCAAAAGTATTGGGACGCCTGCCTTTACACATACATGAACTTTAATGGCATCCCAGTCTTATTCCCTGTACACACGATCGGTTCATCCGATGAAAACGGTCTGATGGATTTTTTTCATCAGATATCCGATGAAGCTGACTTTCATCAGTCGTGCCTACACACCATTGGTTAAAAAAACAATCGTTTCAGAACGCGGTGACGTAAAACACAACGACGTGCTGAAAAAAATTAAGTTCAATGCTTCCGAGCATGCGTCGACTTGATTCTGAGCATGCATGGATTTTTAACCGATGGACGTACCCACGATCGTTTTTTTTTTCTATCGGTTAGTTAACCATCAGATAATTTTAAAACAAGTCCCTAGTTTTTTAACCGATGGATAAATAACCAATGGGGCCCACACACGATCGGTTAGTCTGATGAAAACGGTCCATCAGACAAACCTATCGTGTGTACGTGGCATTAGTCCGTAGGGTTCAATATTGAGTTGGTCCACCCTTTGCAGCTATAACAGCTTTAACTCTTCTGGGAAGGCCGTCCACAAGGTTTAGGAGTGTCTATGGAAATTTTTGACCATTCTTCCAGACGTGCATTTGTGAGGTCAGGCACTGATGTTGGACCAGAATGCCTGGCTCTCAGTCTCTGCCTTAATTCATCCCAAAGGTGTTTTATCGGGTTGAGGTCAGGACCAGTCAAGTTCCTCCACCCCAAACTCGCTCATCCATGTCTTTATGGACCTCGCTTTGTGCACTGCTCCAAATCATTTTGTAGAGGGGGGGATTATGCTGTGGGCTTGTGTTTCAGGGGTTGGGCTTGGCTCCTTAGTTCCAATGAAGGGAACTCTTAAGGCGTCGGCATACCAAGACATTTTGGACAACATCATGCTCCCAACTTTGTGGGAACAGTTTGGGGACGGCCCCTTCCTGTTCCAACATGACTGCACACCAGTGCACATAGCAAATTCCATAAAGACATGGATGAGCGAGTTGGGGCTGGAGGAACTTGACTGCACCGCACAGAGTCCTGACCTCAACCCAATAGAACACCTTTGGGATGAATTACAGCGGAGACTGCGAACCAGGCCTTCTCGTCCAACATTAGTGCCTGACCTCACAAATGTGCGTCTGGAAGAATCGTCAAATATTCCCATAGATACACTCCTAAACCTTGTGGACAGTCTTCCCAGAAGAGTTGAAGCTGTTCTAGCTCCAAAGGGTGGGCCAACTCAATATTGAACCCTACGGACTAAGACTGGGAGGCCATTAAACTTCATGTGCATGTAAAGGCAGGTGTTCCAATACTTTTGACAATATAGTGTCCCGTGGGAGTGTGTGAAGGCGCCTGGGCCACCGCTGAACACCCAGGAAGGCTGGAAGCAATTTGTCTACCTCATAGAAACATAAGAGAAAAGGTAAAACATTATCTGAAGAACAAGAAAATAGCTGAGACTAGATGGGCCAAAGGACCCATTTGAGACTTGTCCTAAAGTGAAATTTAGTGAGAAAATTAAGTCCTGCTAGTTGACTTCAGGCTGGCCCCTTTTGCAAGTAAAACATTAAAAACAAGTGCATATACAGGTTAAAATCCAGTAATACACTATCTCATCCTGCACATGCTCAGTTGCTCTCCATTTTAAGCACTGCTGAATTTGTAGAGGCCGATCTGCTGACAGCCTTAAGGTGGAATTAAACCCTCCTATCCATTACAGCCAAAGAGCTGCTTCTGTTTGAATTGCAACTCCCGTGGTGCGGCACATGTAATGAGTTATGGCACCAGCCATTTGATGGTTTGACAGTTTGGTTGAGGACACAAGCGAATTGACAGTTAGCAATCCCAGTATTCCAGGAATGGAACTGTTTTTATCCATTAAATCGAAGGGTTTAGTTCCGCTTTATGATTTACTGCTGTTCAGGGGCTCTGGGCTTCAGCAAAATGGCAGCCTCCAGCAAGAAGAAACAAGAGCCATGCTAAAGGCAATTTACAGCATACACTCATTTTGGTATCATAATTACTAATGTGGAATGTATGCTAAAGAACATGGGGCCAGATTCATAAAGAATTGCGGCGGCGTAACGTATGTCCTTTACGTTAATCCGCCGCAAGTTTTCAGCGTAAGTGCTTGATTCACACAACACTTGCGCGTAAACTTGTGGTGGCGTAGCGCAAAGCCGTCTGGCGCAAGCCCGCCTAATTCAAATGAGGCGTGTACCATTTAAATTAGGCGCGTTCCCGCGCCGGACGTACTGCGCATGCTCCGTTTTGAAATTTCCCGCCGTGCTTTGCGCGAAATGACGTCGCCCCGACGTAATTTTTTTGAACGGCGACGTGCGTAACGTACTTTCGTATTCCCGGACGACTTACGCAAAAAAAAAATTGGAAATTCGACGCGGGAACGACGGCCATACTTTAACATGGGCTGTCTATTGTTACACCACCTAAATAGCAGCCGTAACTTTGCGACGCGAAAAGCCGACTAGCGACGACGTAAGAGAATGCGATGAACGCGCGTGCCTTCGTGGATCGCCGTAAACAGCTAATTAGCATACCCGAGGCGGAAAACTACGCAATCTCCACCCAGCGGCCGCCAAAGTATTGCATCTTAAGATCCGAAGGCGTACGAAGCCGTACGCCTGTCGGATCTTAGCCAAATGCCGTTGTATCTTGTTTGTGAATCACAAATAAAGATACGACGCGGCAAATTTGAAAATACGCCGGAGTATCAGCAGATACTCCGGAGTACTTTTTCTGTGAATCTGGCCCATAATTTTTTATCAAATTGTTATGGGTAAAGTTCCGCTTTAAGTTCCACTACCAGTGGTGCTGTAAATCCCATCCAAATGATGGTTCACAAGTGTGATGTTTATTGTAATGCTCGCTTACCCACTGGGACAAGAGGGGACTGCTTCATTTTACGTTGCAATTTGCTGGTGACAGTCTCCTGTTCCTCCGGGGCCCACTCATCCCTGTCTGCAGACATGTTGCCACCTTTGTACCAGCCCGTCACATGGTGTTCAACTCCAAACTTTACACTTATCTGCAAAAGAGGTGAAAGTGGAGTTAATGAGATATAAGATAAAGGGATAACAAAACCCAGAACGTAAGGGCTAGTTTACACTTTCTTAAAAACATGGCTTTGGATTACGCTTTGTTAAAGCTCTGTGAACGCCAGTCAAAGCTCCTGTCACTAAATAAAATGGTTAGCTTACAGTCCCATTTACACCTTGCTTTTGCTTGGTGCTTTGGTGATGCTTCAAGCGAGCTTTGCCATAGACTTCTATGGAGGCTTTGAAGACGCTTTGAAGCACCACTGAAGCTACATGGGGTATCATTTTTGAAGTGAGCCCGAAGCAAAGTAAAAGCAAGGTGTAAACAGGACTGTAAGATAACCATTCTATTTAGTGACAGGAGCTTTAAATGGCATTCAGAGAGCTTTAACAAAGCCTGTTCAAAGCATTGTTGAAGCCGAAGCAAGTGTGAATGAGCTAAGGGCTCATTTACACTTGCTTTGGCTTCAACACACAATAACGGCTAGTTTACACTTGCTTCAAATCAAGGCTTTCGGACACGCTTTGTTAAAGCTCTCTGAATGCCAGTCAAAGCTCCTTTCACTAAATAAAATGGTTAGCTTGCCTTACAGTCCTGTTTACACCTTGCTTTTGCTTTGCTTCGGCTTCACTTCAACAATTATACCCCATATAGCTTAAGTGGTGCTTCAAAGCATTTTCAAAGCCTCTATAGAAGTCTATGGCAAAGCTCGCTTGAAGCCTCATCGAAGCCTCTTCGAAACCTCATCGAAGCACCAAGCAAAAGCAAGGTGTAAACAGGACTATAAGCTAACCATTTTATTTAGTGAAAGGGGCTTTGACTGGTGTTTAGAGAGCTTTAACAAAGCCTGTCCGAAGCCTTGTTTTGAAGCAAGTGTAAACTGGTCCTAACTGCCACCTTCAAGGGATCTCCAGGAACACATCACCCCATGACATCCAAAAGACCATCTCCTTAAATAGTTTGGAAATAGAGACCCATCCATCAGTGCCAACCACAAAAGCGGCAAACTCTATGGGCTCAGTTTACAAAGCTAATATACCAGGATAAGTGACAGTTATTTTCAGGTAATTCCAGTGACATTTAAATAGCCTCATGGCTGTAAATAGAGTGGTTTAGACTGGTGTTCAAGCTTTGTAAATTGAGTCTTGTGTGCGTTGAGGCAGATCCACGCAAAACTGTTCTTAACCGCTTAACAACCGCCGCATGTAACTATACGTCGGCAAAATGGCACGGACAGGCAGAACGACATGCCCGCACTTTGCTGCCTTTCCGCGGGTCGGGGGTCCGATCGGGACCCCCCGGTACATGCGGCGGTCGGTAAGCCTCAGCCTCGGTAAGCCTCAGGGAGCGATCCGGGATGAGGGCGCGGCTATTCGTTTCTAGCCGCCCCCTCGCGATCGCTCCCCGGAGCTGAAGAACGGGGAGAGCCATATGTAAACACGGCTTCCCCGTGCTTCACTGTGGCAGCTGCATCGATCGAGTCATCCCTTTTATAGGGAGACTCGATCGATGATGTCAGACCTACAGCCACACCCCCCTACAGTTGTAAACAAACACTAGGTGAAGCCTAACTCCTTCAGCGCCCCCTGTGGTTAACTGCAACTGTCATTTTCACAAAAAAACAATGCAATTTAAATGCATTTTTTGCTGTGAAAATGACAATGGTCCCAAAAATGTGTCAAAATTGTCCGAAGTGTCCGCCATAATGTCGCAGTCACGAAAAAAATCGCTGATCGCCGCCATTAGTAGTAAAAAAAAAACTACCCCCTATTTTGTAAATGCTATAAATTTTGCGCAAACCAATCGATAAACGCTTATTGCGATTTTTTTTTACCAAAAATAGGTAGAAGAATACGTATCGGCGGAAAGAATAACATTTTATATATGTTTTTGGGGGGATATTTATTATAGCAAAAAGTAAAAAATATTGCATTTTTTTCAAAATTGTCGCTCTATTTTTGTTTATAGCGCAAAAAATAAAAACCGCAGAGGTGATCAAATACCACCAAAAGAAAGCTCTATTTGTGGGAAAAAAAGGACGTCAATTTTGTTTGGGAGCCACGTCGCACGACCGCGCAATTGTCTGTTAAAGCGACGCAGTGCCGAATCGCAAAACCTGGCCTGGGCATTTAGCTGCCTAAAGGTCCGGGGCTTAAGTGGTTAAAGTGTTTGCAGTGCCCACAAAAACCACAACTTCACAAAAGATATTTGATATTGCTGGAAAGCAAAGGCAGACATCTGATTGGTTGCTCCATGTCACATTCTTTTTTAGCTTCCATAAATCTGACCTAAGGACTTAATTTATCAATTGATCAGGTTCTCCCATAATGAACTGCTGATAGTAACAAAGTCAGATCTTCCATCAGACACTTTGATGATGTCTCTGGACAGCGTCTCAAGAGACTGGTGATGATCATATGTATACATAGATTCCAAACTGGTGTATACAAGACAAGATAAATGTCAGCCAAAAGAATAACATGTACATTAATGGACAGGTTATGTACACACATAGATAATAACCAGGCATAGGTAAACAGGAGACAGATAATGAGTGATACCCACCTATATGAGTGATGCATCGGAGGAGCACACAGGCATGTCCTCTTTTCCGGGTCACTTTGGGAGGAATGGATTCTGCTCCCACAGAGGTGCTTTATGTACGAGGACGACTGGGCTGCTTTCCATGGAGAGCCTGGGAAGAATAGCCTGGGTCACTGGCTGACCTCCTATCACACACATGAAAAGAAAGAGGGAATTCATTTTGGCAAACACCTCATATCCCGACCTAATGGCACCCTCTAGACCTGACAGCGGGAGGTTAAAGATGAGCCGCTTATCTTCTTTTGTACACTGAAAAAAAAGTTCTTCCATCTGCGAGAATGTCTTCATTCCTACACAACTGTACCTAAAGCCTAAACTTTTTATTTTTGCATAGAGGTAAGTAAAGTTATGGTCAAGTATTTGTGTGTGACCAGTGGTAGCTGGTGCTTACTATTTTGGCACAACCAACACTACACCCTAGCGCAAGGTAGGTACAGGCAGTGGCAAGATCACCCCGCAGCACCAACAACCCCCCCCAGTGGGAGACACAGGCAGCAGCGATCACCCCGCAGCACCAACAACCCCCCCAGTAGGAGACACAGGCAGCAGCGATCACCCCGCTGCACCCACAACCCTCCAGTGGGAGACACCGGGAGTAGAGATCACCCCGCAGCACCAAAAACCCCCCCAGTGGGAGACACAGGCAGCGGCAATCACCCTGCAGCACCAACAACCCCCCCAGTAGGAGACACAGGCAGCAGCGATCACCCCGCTGCACCAACAACCCCCCCAGTAGGAGACACAGGCAGCAGCGATCACCCCGCTGCACCCACAACCCTCCAGTGGGAGACACAGGGAGTAGAGATCACCCCGCAGCACCAACAACCACCCCCACCCCCAGTGAGAGAAACGGGCAGCGAGGATCACACCGCAGCACCAACAACCCCCCCAGTGGGAGACACGGGCAGTAGCGATCACCCTGAAGCACCAACAAACCCCCCAGAGGGATGTGGAATCTCTGCAGGACTTCGAGGCTGCCTAGCTTTGAGGGTGTTCAATCATTTCATCCGGAAGAATGTTTTTGGTATAGGTTTCATGGGCACAATTAACACCCAAAGACCAATTTTTCAGCACCTGTCTGACAGGTGCATATCATTGCAATTTTTTACAGCAAGGTAAATTCTTGCTTGTGTAGCGGCCTGCTACTTTTTTAGCCGGCGCTGCTTTAAATTTAGAGGGTAGTCTAAGAGTTAGCTGACTCAGACCGTATGATTTTTTCCTAATTTGGGCCTCTGTTCCAGCCGTGGCTGTACTGTGAGTGACCACTATTGTTGTCTTGGGTACCGTTACCACCCCAGGCCGAGGGTGGCAGCGGTCAAGTCATTCAGTGGGAGTTGATCGTCCCGCTGTGCATGCTGGCGAGGAGTACTTAAGGGACAGACGCCATTGGTCCGGGGTAGTCGATCCTGGGTCTGTTGTCCCACCACCCCCCGTGTGGCCCTCCTGGCCGGGGGTTGCGTGTTCAACTGTTCCTGGCTCCGGGACCACGTTGGTTTGAGTTGTGATCTACTAAGTAGGCCCGGTAGTCGGACTGGGTCTATGTTTGCGGAGTGGTTCTGTGCTGTCCGTCCTGGAGGGAGGAAGCTACTCGATGAAGAACCTGTCTTGGAGAGCACCGAGCACGAGGCTGGTATTTCAGGAGAGGCCTTGAACTTCATCGGATGCACCATTACTGAAAGGCTGAATGATGGTCGCCTGTCAGTTCTTAGTTTCACTAGAAGTTAATCGGGAGAGATCCGGGTGCTTAATCCTGTGTTGAGAGGATTTTGGAACCATGTGTATGGCGGTTGTACCTGCTCCGCCCACCGGAAAGAAAGTGGGCTACGCGAAGGCCTCCCATGGCCATGGCCGTGGTCGAGGCCTACCACAGCGTATACCGGGACCGGACTCCGAGGAGGATGTTGCCCTCGTAGAGACCACGACGGGAACTGGTAAGCAGACTGAGGACAATGTGAATAAAGTCATGCGTACCTGTTTGCCAGCAGAGGAGTATGCAGACTCCAAATTAGATTCATCTTTCGATGCAGGGGATGATTTGTTTGAGCCAGAGTTTCCTGAACTTACATGGGGTAAAGGACTCCGTGCTGCCACTACCCGCAATTCAGGGAGCCGTTCACCCATGGACTCTGGGGATACAACACTGCGGGCGGAGGTCCCGAGTGTGAATTAGGAAGCTGTATTTGATACAGGTGTCATCACCGGAGGGAAGGATGTGCCTCCAACCATGACACCTACTTTGAAGAGGTCTCCTGAGGCCTGTGTGATGCCAGGACTGGGACACTCCCGCACACTGCCCAAACTTGCCCGCTTGCAAAGAATCTTAATGAAAAGGTTAGCACTCGATTATACTGTAGGTGGGAGTTCCCCTATGTGCCCGAGGCCACCATGAAGGAGAGTGAGGATAACCAAGGAGAAATGGTATCAGGAAGACATTTGGGACTACCTTAAAGTGCCAAAGCCCTTCCTTAATGTTCCTTTTCATTCATAATGGTGTCTCATCGGTTTGAAGGTTGTTGACAGTCTTGGAGCTATGGCCGGCACATCTATGCTGATAGGGTGGTTATTCAACGGCCTGGAAAGGATGACCGGATCTACTCGATTACCACCCTTGATAACCAAGGAAAAACCCTTACCTTTCCTGATCCCAGGTCCTATCTGTAAGTAGAACCGGCAGAACTTGCTCGCAGGGTTTGTTTTTTTCCCCCCTTTTTAAGAAGTCCAAAAGGAACTATACTTTCTTCCTTGCTGTTGCGGAGATGTGTTTGACTTTGGGGGGGAAAGAACCTAGTCAGTTTAGATTAGGGCCCATGAGGACTTTGTGGTTAAGAAAGTATCTTCGTTGGCAAAAAGTGGTGCACAATCAGATCATATACTGCCAGAGGGCAGTGTTCCGAAATGCTCAGGAGAGACTTTTTTTTTTCCTGTCCTTTCTTTATATTTTTTTTGCCTAGCACTTGTTTAGAATGCTCTTTGGGGAGGAAGGAAGCTCCATCTTTACAATAGAAGGTGCAGCTTCGCTCTTCCTTAGGGAATGTATATAATTTGATATTGTGTGTGTGTGTGTTTTCTATTTTATTTTTCAGGTATAGTTGATCTTCTATCAAGACTGTCGGAGAATGGGGCAGACTAGACAGATAGGAATAATAATGTGAATTGTACAGAATACTGTGATGTGATAACACTTGTTCTATTTTATTATTCTCTCTTTTCCTCTCTACTGTCATTTCATTGTTTAAACTGGTTCAGGAGTGGCGCTCAGGCTTGAGACGCCATGGTTTTGACACTGGGGACAGTGTCTACCTTAGTGGGGGGAGTGTGTAGCGGGCTGCTACTTTTTTAGCTGGCAATGCTTTAAATTTAGAGGGTAGTCTGAGAGTTAGTGTCATGGATATGCAGTAATCTCTGGCAGCTTATCTTGCTCTCCATGTGTTCATCTTAGAGGCCAGGCCCCCTCACCTTGCTGCCTTTATCATCTCTCTTCCCTGTATGGCTCCACCCCAGGCCATTCCAGGAACTCTATATTAACCAGTGCACTGCAGGTCTGCATGGCTGATCACCGTTGTTTGTTAGCATTGTGTTCCTGCTTGCCGTGTGCTACATTATTTCTGTGTACCGATTTTGGCTTGTCTCCGACTACTCCTGTTTGCCTGTGACCCTTGGCCTGGTCCCTTGGTTATCCTCGTCTGCCTGTTGCCCCGACCTCGGCTAATCCCTCACTTTCTCTGTGTCCTGAGTGGCTGCTTCCCCTCTCTCCCTACGGAGCGTGACCTAGGGGACTCCGGGGGCCGTGACCTGGATCCAGTTGCAGCGAAGGCCATCCTCACCACTAGAGGCTCTCATTTGATACCCTAGACGGCGAAGGGAATAGAGGTAACATGTCGCCCAAAACAATCCAGAAGCTCCTCCGGGGGTAGTGCTACACTTACATCAAGATTATCTCTATAGGGTTACGGTGGGAAGCCACCACCAACACTAGGAATGAGCTTCGTATTCGAGTCGAACTCATGTTCGACTCGAACATCGTATGTTCAATCGTTCGTCGAATTACGAACGTTTTGGGCCGTTCGCGCCAAATTCGAGTGGCGTGTCACGGCCCATAATTCACTGCGGCATCGCAGTGCATTGCTGGCTGATTATTGTCCAAGCATGCACTATGACCCGCATGCTTGGCCAATCACAGCTTGCAAAGAGAGCCATAATTGGCCAAAGCCAGGGTGTGTCATTTTTTGTAGGTAGATAGGGCAGGCAGGCTAGTCAGTTAAAGTTACAGTATGTTGAGGATATATATGCATCCCAGGTGTTGTGTATATATATTTATACACTGTATAGTTTAGCTAGATCCGCTCTTCCTAATTTACTGACAGGCAGGTGATTGTGCTAGCTGCAGTATTCTCACGTGGTGTACTGCCTGTGTCCTCTGCAGTGTGCACCTAAAGCTACGTGGTGTGTGTACTGCCTGTGTCCTCTGCAGTGTGCACCTAAAGCTACGTGGTGTGTACTGTCTGTGTCCTCTGTAGTGTGCACCTAAAGCTACGTGGTGTGTACTGCCTGTTTCCTCTGCAGTGTGCACCTAAAGCTACGTGGTGTGTACTGCCTGTGTCCTCTGCAGTGTGCACCTTAAGCTACGTGGTGTGTGTACTGCCATTGTCCTCTGCAGTGTGTATTGCCTGTGTCCTCTGCAGTGTGCACCTAAAGCTACGTGGTGTGTACTGCCTGTGTCCTCTGCAGTGTGCACCTAAAGCTACGTGGTGTGTGTACTGCCCGTGTCCTCTGCAGTGTGCACCTAAAGCTACGTGGTGTGTGTACTGCCATTGTCCTCTGCAGTGTGCACCTAAAGCTACTTGGTGTGTGTATTGTCTGTGTCTGTGCTATTTTTCTCAATGATTTTCATCGATATTGCAGGGACCAGACATTACATTAAAGCCGCAAGCAGTTTTAAATTACCTTTTTCTTATAGCAATCTCATTTTGTGCAGGGACAGTTCTAAACATGTGCCACTTCACAGGCATACTATAGACACCCAGCAGGTACGATATTTAAAGACATTTTTCTTTTCACTTTAAGCATCATTAAAATCACTGCTCCAGAAAAAACGACCATTTAAAACTTATTTTTCCATTGATACATGTTCCCTGGGGCAAGATCCGGGTTCTCAAACCCGTTTTACGACAATAACTTGCATATTAGGCTTTAAAATGAGCACTTTTGAATTTGAACGTTCGAGTCCCATAGACATCAATAGGGTTCTAAACGTTCGCGCGAATGGTCGGTCCGTTCCAAGGTTCTGGTGCGAACCGAACAGGGGAGTGTTCGGCTCATCCCTAACCAATGACCAATTTTTTTGCACCTGTCTGACAGGTGCATATCATTGCAATTTTTTACAGCAAGGCAAATTCTTGCTTACATTAAGATTATCTCTTTAGGGTTACATTGGGAAGCCACCACCGACACCCAAAGACTAATTTTTCAGCACCTGTTTGACAGGTGCACATCATTTCAGTTTTTTACAGCAAGGTAAATTCTTGCTTGCATCAAGAGTACCTCTATAGGGTTACGGTGGGTAGGCGACACGACACCCAAAGACCAATTTTAACGCACTCGTTACTTCTATCCAAAATCAAAGTGACACCAGAATGTATCCAAAAAATCTCTAATCTTGTTCCCAGTGCACTACATTGTGGCCTCATCATACACACTGACTCCTGAATTGTTGCTGAGCAAAATAAAGGTAGCTTGCAGGAACATTTTTATTTTTTTTGGCTTTATAAATTCAATTATTGCTGCAGAAGATTCTAGACAGGGTACAGATCTGCCACTTTACAGTTAGACTAAGGGGACCCCCCAGGCACTATATTGGAAGGCATTTTTAATTTTTAGGCTTTCACTTTAAAAATCAAAAAATCACTGCTCATTTTAAAATAAAGTTTTTCACAAACTTTTTTTTCTTATTGATACATGTCCCCCAGGGCAGTGTTTGAAAGTTTAGGTCCGAACCGAACAGGGGTCTGTTCAGCCCATCCCTATTATGGATTAGCCCACAGAAACGTGTGAGAGGAGCAAGAGCCAGTAAAAGTTTGTGTTTACACACAGCTCTCCCCGTTCTTCAGCTCCGGTGAGCGATCGGGTCCGCCGGTCCTGGAGCTTCGGACCGGGTCGCGTGCACGCGCCGGTGGCGCATGCGAGACCCCACGGCTGGGCTTAAAGGGCCACGTACGGGTACGTAGATGTGCCCAGCGGTGCCATTCTGCCGACGTATATCGGCGTGAAGGGGTCCTTAAGTGGTCTAATTCCTTTAGTTCCGGCTCACCAGTGGCATACCTAGCAGCTCTGGCACCCAGTGCTGATTATTATTTTGCACCGCCACCCCAAAAAAAATATTTTCTGAAGGAATATAGCTGTGCAACACAAAAAAGTAAATGTCATGTGACCACAGTACCCTCAGTGAGTCTGCACCTAATGCAGATTGGACATCCCGCAGCCCACTAGTACACAACTGCTTATTCCCGTATGGTTATACTGTTTCAAATAAGTTTTTATGAAAGACACTCAGTGCTAGTTTTCAATTATCTTTTAAGCCACACAACTCTCCACTTTGGATGATTGGGCCTGGGGGAAGACGCAACCAACCAGCCCTTTCATAAAGTGTACCATGTAAGGTGGTTATCCCATTGACTGGATTGCATAGTGGGATGTAGGTTATATAAGGTACAAAGTATGAAACTAGCCCCAATGCCAAGGCCATAAACTATAGCTGGCGTGTGTTGCTTTACCTCTAGCAGTCCTTGTTCTCTGAAAGAAAGGAAGCCTACTGGCAAATTGTGTCCCCTTGGTACACAGAGCTATGTTTTCTGGCTTAGTAAATCAAAAACAGTCCGAGGACAAAAGGCAGGCGGCAATCCAAAAGAGTAGTCTGTATTCCAGGCCGCAGGTCAGTACGAGGGGAATCCAACAAATAGGCAAGCAAACAGGAACAGCAAGGCAGGATAGGGCACAAGGTAGCAAAATTCTATCAGAAGCTCAATGCCCTTGGCTTGTGATGCCTAAAAAAGGTGCCACAGGCTAAACAGGGAAGGAAGTAAGAGACATGGAAGTCACATGGCATCTCAGAGATCAAAAGGACATTGGTGCTGGAAGACTTCCCACTACCAATTGCTGTGATTGTAGATCTGAATGAGGAGCAGGCAGTTATATAACCTCTGAGGGTCCTACACTGGTTGAGGTCTGAGGGGAAGAGTATCTCCCCCTCATAGAAGAGAAGGGTTCCCCGGTGTGGGCTTATAGGCAGCAGGTAAAACAATAGAAGTAAGTGTAAATAATATTTATTACAGAGGATCTCGGATGGCAACAATGAGTTAAAAAGGTTACATATGAACAATTGTACAAGTTAAAAAGTCACATTCCTTGATACAGTAAACATAGATAATGATACATATTACGGTTTCATGTAGTGTACAATGTTGAGCCCTGACGCGTTTCGACCAATAGGGTCTCTTCAGGGGGACAAGGTTTCTAAGGAATAATAATTACATGGGTTCAAAAATGGATGAAAGGACACATGTCAACATACATCACATTAAAATAGCCATCACATTAGGTTAACCATAGTTTTATAGTTACCACTAGATCAAGGAATCAATTGTGTATGACGCCGTTGGATAATCCGAAAGGGCACAGACTGCCCCCATCCACCCAGTAGCGGAGGGCCCATCCCGGAGAGCTTACAAGGAGTCCTGAGGGGAGTATCTCCCCTCAGGACCACCAACCCAACAAATCCTATTAGTACTGCTCCCAATCCTTCCCTGTTTTAACCTTCATGCTAATTAAGAAATTTATGTGAAACAATAAAATAGAGCCCCCCAACTCCTTACATTTTACTGCATCTGGTATGACCATGCCATACCCATGTGGCTTTTCCATAAGTCCAGTTTGATAAAAAAAAAAAAAAAAGGCCATGTGTAGTTCATAACAGACATCAGATACTTATTTTCATGTTTTTTACTGGATGAGATGAAGAATGTGGTTGGCTGCCATAGGCAATGGGGCAGATTCATCAAGGGGATACGACGGCGTATCTCCTGATCCGCCGTCGTATCTCTGAGATCCCACGGTCGGATCTATGCGACTGATTCATAAGAATCAGTTCCGCATAGATCTCCCTTAGATCCGACTGGTGTAAGTGCCTTACACCAGTCGGATCTTAGGCTGCAATCTACCGCCGGCCGCTAGGTGTCGTCGCTTTTTTTTTTACGCGTCGGATATGCAAATGAGGAGAACCGCCGATTCAAGACCGAACGCCCGCCCGTCGCTTTTTTTTAACGTTGTTTACGTTCGGCTTTTTCCGGCGGATAGTTACCCCTGCTATATGAGGGGTAGCTAATGTTAAGTATGGCCGTCGTTCCCGCGCCGAGATTCAAATTTTTACGTTGTTTGCGTAAGTCGATCGGGAATACGGATGGCCGGAATTTACGTAGCCGCCGAAAACATTGACGTCCTAGCGACGTCATTTGGAGCATGCGCACTGGCAAATTTCGCCGGCGACGCATGCGCAGTTAAATCGGCGCGGTAACACGCCTGATTTAAATTGTACACTCCCCCTAGCCGCGGAATTTGCATTCCGCCGGGGGAGTTACGATCCGACGGTGCAATTTTCGAGGTAAGTGCTTGGTGAATCATGCACTTGCCTCGCAAAATTGGACCGGCAGATCGAAAATCAGATAGATTACGCGGATCTTAAGATCCGCTAATCTATCTGAATCTGCCCCAATATGTGCAGTTCTTCCTTCAAGCTTAATGCATGTAGCACCCAGCAGCCCAGTTCCATATAAAAAGAAAGTAAAAACATCCTCCATTCCCAGGCAAATCCATGTAACGTCACGGGGGGCAGACTGGTCTATGTGCAGGTTACCATGGGGCATGAGAAAGGTGTATGTTATTTTTCTAACCCGCTAAAATTTATTGCGCATGGCTGAATTTTGCGTACGTACATCATCATGTCATCTAGTCTTACATTTTCTCAACACTGATGATAATTTAAGCAATGCTGTTTGTCTTTGTTAACCCTTTGCCGTGCTATTGTTTTTGACTATGGAATTTCTCCCAATACAATTCAATAAACAATATAAACTTATCAAGATTACCACTACGTTATGTTATTAAAGTCCAACTCTTGAGACTTTCATACCTCCCAACTTTTTGAGATGGGAATGAGGGACACCTATCAGTAAAAGAATGCAGGCATAGGACACACTCCTTTGCCACGCCCCCTTAAAGGAGAATTGTAAAAAAAAAAAAAAAAACAAGATTGGTTAAACCCACAAGTTCTTTTTTTCCACTACTATTCCTTTAAATTGGCTTTTTGAATTTACAAATGCAGCAATTTAGAAATCAGATGAAAGGTTTAGCTCTGGAAAACTCTTTTTGATAGATAAAAAGTGCATTCAATATACAGCTATATAGAACAGACCAAAACTTTCTTCCTTTATTGTTTTTTTTAAATTATTCATTATTCACTTTCTTCTGTCTTCTTGCCGGTCATGGACACACAGGGTCCTCTTTCCCTTTGGTCTTCTCCTGTTCTTTAAAGCGGGGGTTCACCCTATAAAAAAAAAAATGTTTCTTCTAGCATAAAATTAGGCATAGTAGCGCGAGCTACAGTATGCCTGTATTTATTTGTTTTGCCCCGTACTCACTGTGCAATCCTGTATTGAAGATTCCGACTCCCCGCGGGGAATGGGCGTTCCTATCCAGAGGGAAGGTGATTGACGACTGGCTCTGGCACGTCACGCTTCTCCGGAAATAGCCGAAATAGGACTTGGCTCTTCACGGCGCCTGCGCATAGTCTGTGCGCAGGCGCCGTATAGCGCCGTGAAGAGCCGAGACCTACTCCGGCTATCTTCGGGGAGCGTGACGTGCCATAGCCGGCCGTCAATCATCCTCCCTCTGGATAGGAACGCCCATTCCCCGCGGGGAGTCGGAATCTTATCTATACGATTGCACAGTGAGTACGGGGCTAAAAAAATAAATACAGGCATACTGTAGCTCGCGCTACTATGCCTAATTTAATGCTAAAATGTTGGTAATGAGGGCAGGGGCGGACTGACAACTCATGGGGCCCCCGGGCAATAGAAGAGTATGGGGCCCCTCTGGCTTACAGATGGCCACCACGCCAGGAGGTAGTGCAGAGGCGGGCAGCTAAAGACTAGGGATATTCACATTAAAAGCATGTCAGTTTCGGACATATCAGGGACAGATCTAAAAAAAACAAAGATTTTTACATGCTGTCCCTGGTTTTACTGAGCCTGGCAACCCGGATGGGGCCCCCTAGTGGCATGGGGCCCTCGGGCAGTGCCCGAGTGACTCAATGGTCAAGTCCGCCCCTGAATGAGGGTGAACCACCGCTTTAATCATACACAGAGTGGTGCTGACTTGATGACATTAGCGCCTCTCTCAGCATCAATACACATAAAAAATGCATGATATTGTGTTCAGGGGTGGGACCACGACACCCTGTACTCACAGTCTTTCCTCAGTCTTTTAGATTGAGTGAGGCTGGGTGTCATTTAACACGGAAGGCTGAGGACATCTTGTGGTGAAGAAGAGGTACTAAGGGGTCCAACTTAAGGCTGAAAATTTGTATTGTAGGGGGACCTCCAGGAACAATACAAAAATAAACTACCCTGTAGTTACACCTATATTCATCACCAATCTTTACCTGTTTTTCTATCAAATAAGAGTGACAAAGGGGGAATTTGCCCACTTAACACTGACCAGCAAGTCCCCAAATTCTGCATACTTTAGGAAATGTCAACAATCTATTCCATTCTAAGAGACAAAGTTATATCTGAACTAATAGTACACAACAAAAAAAATTAAACCGAGGATACGTAAAACTTTCATTCCAAGGTAAATTGGAAAGTTAAAGTAGAACTAAATACAATTTTTTTATAGATTTGGATTGAATAGGGAGAGAATAGAACCACTGTCAGGTTTGCATAGCTGGCTGTGCCCCCATTTACTACTTGCCTACAGAGCAATTTTACCCCCTTTCTACCCAGGCCAATTCTCAGCTTTCAGCAGTGTCACAATAACAATTGCGCGGTCATGCAACACTGTACTCATGAAATTTTAGCATTTTTTTTCACACAAATAGAGCTTTCTTTTGGTGGTATTTAATCGCCACTGTTTTTTTTTTTTGCTGACAAACGAAAAGACTGAAAATGTTGAGATTTTTTTTTCACATTTTGTTATATAATTTTGCAAATAGTAATTTTTCTCCTTCGCTGATGAAGTCGCACTGCTGATAGGCTGCATTGATGGGCACTGATGAGGCTGCATTGATGGGCACAGACGAGGCAGCATTGATGGGTGGCACTAATGGGCACTGATAGGTGGCACTGGTAGGCAGCACTGATAGGTGACACTGATGGGTATTGATTGGCAGCACAGGTGGGCAGTGATTGACAGCTGATCATGTGATAGAGGGCAGCTGTGATTGGTCCTTTATCCCGATTTGTGATCAGCTGTGTCTGAAGGATCACGGGAGGACGTCATATGGCGCTCGCTGTTTACCTTTTTTTGATGCCTATTAGAGCCTATGGCTCTAATCAGGCACTTCAAAATCACCCCCCGCCGCTGTAATTCAGGCACCTGGTGCCCGAAAAGGGGACAGTCGCCTAAATGGGGGGTGGCAGCGGCAGCCATAGATAGATTCATGCAATGCATGAATCTATCTATTGGTGATAGAGGGGGTGGCCACTGCTATAGACGTGTATGGGCGTGACTGGCAGCACTGTCCAAAGCAAGAGAGACTGATTGGCTCTGAGTGCTACTATCACTATCTAAAAATACATAAATGAGTTCTGCTTTGAAGTCTCTCTTTAAATACAGCATGTCGGGTTATTTTTTTTGCTGTCTTATCTTGAACAGGAAATCTCCTAGATTTAACCCATTCCACAATATGCTGTCATTTGATGAGGAGATTAGTGATAGCTTGAGCAGTAGGGCAAGAAAGGTGACACACAATGTGCAGTCTTCCTCCAGCTGTGAGGAAACGCAGTTCCCATCGGATGAGACCGCATGTTTCTTTCTCATGGTCCTGTGTTTACACACGGGGACAGGCTCATAAACGGACGTCCATGAGCCTCCTCTGTGCTCAGAGGGTGTGGGGGACACTGTGTGTCTATGGGGAAGGGGGGAAATCGAGGGGGACAGGGACAGATGAGATAAGACAGCCACATCCCTGATTGATGGACTCCCTGCCTAGCTGGAAAATAGAACAAAAACATACATAAAGCATATGACAATGATGGAAGTTTGAGCATTCCACTGTACTTCCTCTGTTATCTAGGTGCAAAGGCTAGCACTGTTACGCTGACCATAATAAAATGACAAGTGGAAAAAAAAACATATTTTATCATGTTACAACCAAAAACATAAATGTATTTTATTGGGATTTTATGTGATAGACCAACACAAAGTGTGAAGTGGAAGGAAAATGATAAAAAGTTTTTTTTTTTACAAATATCTGAAAAGTGTGACATGTATTTGTATTCAGCCCCCTTTACTCTGATACCCCTAACTAAAATCTAGTGGAACCAATTGCCTTCAGGAGTCACCGAATTAGTAAATAAAGTCCAGGAGTGCAGAGTTCAGAATTATGCTATGTTCAAAGATCAGAGTTCAGGAGTGTGCCAAGTACAGAGTGCAGGGTTCAGAATTATGCTATGTTCAGAGAATAGATGAGAGTTCAGGAGTTTGCTACGCACATACAGAGTGCAGGGTTTAGAGATCAGAGTTCAGGCGTGTGCTACGTACAGAGTGCAGGGTTGAGGAGGGCCCTACGCACAGAGTGCAGTACCAGGCAAGCGATATGTAGAGAATGCAGGATTTAGGGGTGCACTACGTACAGAGTGCAGGGTTCAGGGGTATGCAAAAACCAACCCCCTCGATAGATTTCTCATATCTTTCTCTCCTACCTAGCCCAGCTTCTCTCTCTCAGATTCTGGAGATGTCCCCACTGTGCCCTGCTTCCGCGTCGAGTATGCAAATTAGCTAGATACACGAATTCCCGAACGTACGCCCGGCCGACGCAGTAAAGTTACGCCGTTTACGTTAGGCTTTTCCCGGCGTATAGTTGCCCCTGCTATATGGTGGCATAAGTGCGGCATAACAATGTTAAGTATGGCCGTCGTTCCTGCGTCGAAATTTGAAAAAGTTTGTGTAAGTCGTCCGTGAATGGGGCTGGACGTCATTTACGTTCACGTCGAAACCAATGACGTCCTTGCGGCGTACTTTGGAGCAATGCACACTGGGAAATTCCACGGATGCGCATGCGCCGTTCGGGAAAAACGTCAATCACGTCGGGTCACAGTGCATTTACATAAAACACGCCCCCTGATTCAAATTTGAATTGGGCGGGCTTACGCCGGCCGCCGCAATTTATGGAGCAAGTGCTTTGAGAATACAGCACTTGCTCGTCTAAGTTGCGGCGGCGTAATGTAAATAGGATATGTTACGCCGCTGGACGTGAATCTGGGCCACTGTCTGTAGCTTACTTATGCAGAATACATGTGGCCATGTTACATGAGGCCTGTTAAGCTGTTCTCCATTAGACAGGAAATACAAACTCGGGAAGAAGGGTGGAGCATACACAGAAAGCGTGTGTGTTGATCAGACAAAAGAAATACAGAAACTGTGCATTACCACAAAAGGTCACTAGATGGCAGCATGTAAACAAAACACAAGGTACATAGAAAATGGTTGAGAAACAGTATTTATATAAATATAACAAATCTATGCCCATTGGGTGGCACATACTTCCTAATAAGAGAATCCAGCACTGCCTGCCTGCTTTTGGCAGCCTCTTTATAACTGACTTATAAGTATATTCCCATTTCTGCCAATCAGGGCCACATTTTTGCCTGAATTTGGCCCTGAAACTAAGCCAAAGACGCACAGCATCTGCAGCCGCAATGGAGATATGTGAATCTGCTCCAATTCGCATAGGTTTGGAAGCCGGCACAGCCAGTCAATTTGAGGGCAGCAATGGTAGCCCCGTACTTCTATGACAGGTGCGCTTTAAAATGTATGTGTGTGCTTGTAATTTTATACAGATAATTGAAAGTCAGTATGAAGAGAAACTGTCCATCAACATCATCTTCCTACTACTGGTAGTTTAGCAATCCTGGAAATAATTTCTGCAACTGCAGCTTTAGACTAGACACACGGCTTGGGTTCAAAGGTTAGTTCCTCTCCGTGGGAATCTCAGCTACGATCCTCTTTGGAGAAGCAGTGCTTCCTGTCTATTAGGCCATTATTTCATGAACATTACACACAGACCAATTGACGACTAAACAACGTTCTATTATTAACACCCATCACTCCCATCTGTCCATGTCTTGGACCATAACCCTCTACCCCCGTACTTCCATTTCAATTCCTCCCTTTAAAGAGACATGGTCACTTTGCTCATTCACAGCAGTGTCTTTGTAAGGGGTTGAGGTGCCCATTTATTCTCCATGCTCAATTGCAGGAGTAGTGATTGCCCTTTAACCCTTTTACAGCAACTCGCTGGGTTCTTGGACATGTTCAGAGAAGAGAGGTCCCTTAGCTTGCCTCCTTCAGCGGCTCAGAGAGGTCACACGTGATATGCCAAAGGTAGCTCGGCAATGGCAAGTGACCTGCGGCCAGGTGGAAGGCCCTCCACTGTCAGAATTGGCGTGCAGGCCGCTGAGCAGGAGCCTAATTGCATGCAGCTTTTCTGGAAGACCCAAATACCTTGTCACAGAATTTGATTGACAGCAGTGTGAGCCAATGGCTCCCACTGCGACCAATCTGCTCTGTAAGGAGGGAGTGGCTAGACAGCTTGGTCCATCCTCCACCCATTTACTCCTATGGAAGACAGCTTGGTCCATCCTCCACCCATTTATTTCTATGGACGACAGCTTGGTCCATCCTCTACCCATTACTTATATGGAAGACAGCTTGGTCCATCCTCCACCCATTTACTACTATGGAAGACAGCTTGGTCCATCCTCAACCCATTTACTTCCAAGGAAGACAGCTTGGTCCATCCTCCACCCATTTACTTCTATGGAAGACAGCTTGGTCCATCCTCCACCCATTTATTTCTCTGGAAGACAGCTTGTTCCATCCTCCACTCATTTACTTCTATGGAAGACAGCTTGGTCCATCCTCCACCCATTTACTACTATGGAAGACAGCTTGGTCCATCCTCCACCCATTTACTTCAATGGAAGACAGCTTGGTCCATCCTCCACCGATTTACTTCTATGGAAGACAGCTTGGTCCATCCTCCACCCATTTACTACTATGGAAGACAGCTTGGTCCATCCTCCACCCATTTACTACTATGGAAGACAGCTTGGTCCATCCTCCACTCATTTACTTCTATGGAAGACAGCTTGGTCCATCCTCCACCCATTTACTTCTATGGAAGACAGCTTGGTCCATCCTCCACCCATTTACTTCTATGTCAGACAGCTTGGTTCATCCTCCACCCATTTACTTCTATGGCAGACAGCTTGGTCCATCCTCCACCCATTTACTTCTATGGAAGACAGCTTGATCCATCCTCCACCCATTTACTTCTATGGAAGACAGCTTGGTCCATCCTCCACCCATTTATTTCTATGGAAGACAGCTTGGTCCATCCTCCACCGGTTTACTTCTATGGAAAACAGCTTGGTCCATCCTCCACCCATTTACTTCTATGGAAGACAGCTTGGTCCATCCTCCACTCATTTACTTCTATGGAAGACAGCTTGGTCCATCCTCCACCCATTTACTTCTATGGAAAACAGCTTGGTCCATCCTCAACCCATTTACTTCTATGGAAGACAGCTTGGTCCATCCTCCACCCATTTACTTCTATGGAAGACAGCTTGGTCCATCCTCCACCCATTTACTTATATGGAAGACAGCTTGGTCCATCCTCCACCTGTTTACTTCTATGGAAAACAGCTTGGTCCATTCTCAACCCATTTACTTCTATGGAAGACAGCTTGGTCCATCCTCCACCCATTTACTTCTATGGAAGACAGCTTGGTCCATCCTCCTCCCATTTATTTCTCTGGAAGACAGCTTGTTCCATCCTCCACTCATTTACTTCTATGGCAGACAGCTTGGTCCATCCTCCACCCATTTACTTCTATGGAAGACAGCTTGGTCTATCCTCCACCCATTTACTTCTATGGAAGACAGCTTGGTCCATGCTCCACCCATTTACTTCTATGGAAGACAGCTTGGTCCATCCTCCACCCATTTATTTTGCTGGAAGACAGCTTGGTCCATCCTCCACCCATTTACTTCTATGGAAGACAGCTTGGTCCATCCTCCACCCATTTACTTATATGGAAGACAGCTTGGTCCATCCTCCATCCATTTATTTCTCTGGAAGACAGCTTGTTCCATCCTCCACTCATTTACTTCTTTGGCAGACAGCTTGGTCCATCCTCCACCCATTTACTTCTATGGAAGACAGCTTGGTCCATCCTCCACTCATTTACTTTTATGGAAGACAGCTTGGTCCATCCTCCACTCATTTACTTCTATGGAAGACAGCTTGGTCCATCCTCCACCCATTTACTTCTATGGAAGACAGCTTGGTCCATCCTCCACCCATTTACTACTATGGAAGACAGCTTGGTCCATCCTCCACCCATTTACTACTATGGCAGACAGCTTGGTCCATCCTCCACCCATTTACTTCTATGGCAGACGGCTTGGTCCATCCTCCACCCATTTACTTCTATGGCAGACGGCTTGGTCAATCCTCCACCCATTTACTTCTATGGAAGACAGCTTGGTCCATCCTCCACCCATTTACTTCTATGGAAGACGGCTTGGTCCATCCATCACCCATTTACTTCTATGGAAGACAGCTTGGTCCATCCTCCACCCATTTACTTCTATGGAAGACGGCTTGGTCCATCCATCACCCATTTACTTCTATGGCAGACGGCTTGGTCCATCTTTCACCCATTCACTTCTATGGAAGACAGCTTGGTCCATCCTCCACCCATTTACTCCTATGGAAGACAGCTTGGTCCATCCTCCACCCATTTACTTCTATGGAAGACGGCTTGGTCCATCCATCACCCATTTACTTCTATGGAAGACAGCTTGGTCCATCCTCCACCCATTTACTTCTATGGAAGACGGCTTGGTCCATCCATCACCCATTTACTTCTATGGCAGACGGCTTGGTCCATCCTTCACCCATTCACTTCTATGGAAGACAGCTTGGTCCATCCTCCACCCATTTACTTCTATGGAAGACAGCTTGGTCCATCCTCCACCCATTTACTTCTATGGCAGACAGCTTGGTCCATCCTCCACCCATTTACTTCTATGGAAGACAGCTTGGTCCATCCTCCACCCATTTACTTCTATGGAAGACAGCTTGGTCCATCCTCCACCCATTTACTACTATGGAAGACAGCGTGGTCCATCCTCCACCCATTTACTTCTATGGCAGACAGCTTGGTCCATCCTCCACCCATTTACTTCTATGGCAGACGGCTTGGTCAATCCTCCACCCATTTACTTCTATGGAAGACAGCTTGGTCCATCCTCCACCCATTTACTTCTATGGAAGACGGCTTGGTCCATCCATCACCCATTTACTTCTATGGAAGACAGCTTGGTCCATCCTCCACCCATTTACTTCTATGGAAGACAGCTTGGTCCATCCATCACCCATTTACTTCTATGGCAGACGGCTTGGTCCATCCTTCACCCATTCACTTCTATGGAAGACAGCTTGGTCCATCCTCCACCCATTTACTCCTATGGAAGACAGCTTGGTCCATCCTCCACCCATTTACTTCTATGGAAGACGGCTTGGTCCATCCATCACCCATTTACTTCTATGGAAGACAGCTTGGTCCATCCTCCACCCATTTACTTCTATGGAAGACAGCTTGGTCCATCCTCCACCCATTTACTACTATGGAAGACAGCGTGGTCCATCCTCCACCCATTTACTTCTATGGCAGACAGCTTGGTCCATCCTCCACCCATTTACTTCTATGGCAGACAGCTTGGTCCATCCTCCACTCATTTACTTCTATGGAAGACAGCTTGGTCCATCCTCCACCCATTTACTTCTATGGCAGACGGCTTGGTCAATCCTCCACCCATTTACAGCTTGAGCCTGGTGGCACTCATTCACTGTATAATGGACCGCTCATGCCCAGCTCTGCCCATTCGCTTCTTCTATAGTGGACCGCTTTGGCCTTGTGGCTTAGTGGTTAGCACTTCTGCCTTACAGCACCGGTGTCCTCTGTGTCCTTGGTTCAGATCTTAGTCAGGATACTGCATGAGTTTATATGCCATCCCTGTCCTTGTGTGGGATTCCTCTCCATACACACTGGTAGGGTAACTGGCTCTAATATGTGATATCAGCTGGTCATAGACCAGGGGTCTCCAAACTTTATAACAAAGGGTCAGTTTACTGTCCTTTAAACTTTAGGGGGGCCGGACTGTGGCCAGTGGGGGAAAACAATGTCCTGTGTGAGTGGGACTTAACAATGCCCCATCATTGGTATTAGCTGCAGTAATAGTGCCCCATCATTAGTATCAGTGGGAGATATAGTGCCCCATCATTGGTGTCAGTGGGAGAATTGGTGCCCCATTACTGGTGTAAGTGGGAGAAATAGTGCCCCATTTTCATGTCAGTAATATTGTTTCCTCTTTGGTGTCAGTGGAAGGAATAGTGCCCCATTGTTTGTGTCAGTGGGAGAAATAGAGTCCCATCATTGATGTCAGTGGGAGGAATAGTGCCCCATCATTGGTGTCAGTGGGAGAAATAGAGTGCCATCTTTGGTGTCAGTGGGAGGAATAGTGTCCTATTATTGGTGTCAGTGGGAGGAATAGTATCCGATCATTGGTGTCAGTGGGAGGAATAGTGCCCCATTATTGGTGTCAGTGGGAGGAATAGTGTCCCATCATTGGTGTCAGTAGAAGGAATAGTGCCCCATTGTTGGTGTCAGTGGAAGGAATAGTGCCCCATTGTTGGTGTCAGTGGGAGATATAGTGTCCTATTGTTGGTGTCAGTGTGAGGAATAGTGCCCCACTACTGGTGTCAGTGGGAGGAATAGTACCCCATTGTTGGTGTCAGTGGGAGATATAGTGCCCCATTGTTGGCGTCAGTGGGAGGAATAGTGTCCCATTGTTGGTGTCAGTGGGAGGAATAGTGCCCCATTGTTGGTGTCAGTGGGAGGAATAGTGCCCCATTGTTGGTGTCAGTGGGAGGAATAGTGCCCTATTGTTGGTGTCAGTGGGAGATATAGTGTCCTATTGTTGGTGTCAGTGGGAGGAATAGTGCCCCGTTGTTGGTGTCAGTGGGAGGAATAGTGCCCCATTGTTGGTGTCAGTGGGAGGAATAGTGCCCCATTGTTGGTGTCAGTGGGAGGAATAGTGCCCCATTGTTGGTGTCAGTGGGAGGAATAGTGCCCCATTGTTGGTGTCAGGGGAGGAATAGTGCCCCATTGTTGGTGTCAGTGGGAGGAATAGTGCCCCATTGTTGGTGTCAGTGGGAGATATAGTGCCCCATTGTTGGTGTCAGTGGGAGGAATAGTGCCCCATTGTTGGTGTCAGTGGGAGGAATAGTGCCCCATTGTTGGTGTCAGGGGAGGAATCGTGCCCCATTGTTGGTGTCAGTGGGAGATATAGTGCCCCATTGTTGGTGTCAGTGGGAGGAATAGTGCCCCGTTGTTGGTGTCAGTGGGAGGAATAGTGCCCCATTGTTGGTGTCAGTGGGAGGAATAGTGCCTGTAGAGCCGGATTAAAGCATACAAAGAACCTCTTCCGGCCCCCAGTTTGGAGACCCCTGTCATACGGATTGAAGTTTGGCCAATTGTATGGACAGGCTGGTTGTACTGAGGTGGATCCATCGATTGGCTTCAGTACAACCTACCTTGTTTTTTTTTTGGAGATTGCTGCCAGCGCCTATGTCCACCAGCAGTGATCATTATATTCTGAGGGGAAACCTCCAGCTGGCAGAACACAATTGCAATGGGAGGGATTCCCCAACACTGACTGTGTACATGGGGAATGGAGTGATCTTCTATCCTGAAAGGAAAAGGCATCATCTATGACCTTAGAGTGTCAGCTCCTCGGGGGAGGGAGTGATGTGATTGTACAGTGTGTGAGACTCTGTGTCAGTGAGGAATAATAGAGACATAGCGGTGAGGTGACTGGAAAGTCCGCACTGTGCTCAGTAACGGACCCGAGTCTACCGAACTTCGCACAGGTGTGTACAGCGCCACCTACTGCTCAGGTATCACACGGGCCGCCTCGGTGCTGCACGCTGATTGGTGCGGAGCAAAAAAAGGCGGTAACGCTAGAGAACCGCTATAAACAAAAAAGCCGAGAAGGGCGGGAATGAGAGGCGGGGGAGTGGGCGGGGTTACAGCGTGAGGGAGGACGGCCGGGGGGCTCGCCGAGACTTCTACTATGAGAGAGGAGAGCGGACACCACACACACCACATGGGAGCGCCGAGCAACCGACCTGAGTGAGTACCCCGGACACCGTGTACTTACCGACACTCTACTCACCGTGTACTTACCGACACCCCACTCACCGGACATATGTACCCAGTGTCGGTACATTATACGAGACCCTTTACTACATAGACTGACACTAACTGTATAGACTGGACTCATATATATACTGTACTGACATTGTATAGACTGGAGATATATATATATATACTTATTAGCCTGGGCTCATATATACTGACACTGTATAGACTGGGCATATATATATATATATATATATATATATATATATATATATATATATATATATATATATATATATATATATATATACTTATTAGCCTGGGCTCATATATACTGGGCATAATATATATATATAAGCCCAGTCTATACAGTGTCAGTACAGTATAGAGTCCAGTGTATACCATTTCAGTACAGTATATATGAGCCCAGTTATATATATATATATATATATATATATATATATATATATATACACACACTTACACACACACACACACACACACACACACACACAGTATAGACTGGACTCATATACTGTTCTGAGATTGTATAGACTGGGTATATATATATATATATATATATATATATATATATATATATATATATATATATATATATATATATATATATATATATATATATATATATACAGATCCACAAAGAAACTACACCGGCGTATCTATTGATACGCCGGCGTAATTTCAAAATTCCAGCGTCGTATCTTTGTTTTGAATCCTCAAACCAAGATACGACGGCATCTCGGCTAGATCCCACAGGCGTACGTCTTCGTATGCCGTCGGATCTAAGATGCAACTTTCCGGCGGCCGCTAGGTGGCGTTCCCGTCGAAATCCGCGTCGAGTATGCAAATTAGCTAGTTACGGCGATCCACGAACGTACGTCCGGCCCGGCGCATTTTTTTTACGTCGTTTGCGTTCGGCTTTTTCCGGCGTATAGTTAAAGCTGCTATTATGAGGCGTACTCAATGTTAAGTATGGCCGTCGTTCCCGCGTACAATTTTTTGAATTTTTTTACGTCGTTTGCGTAAGTCGTTCGCGAATAGGGATTTGCGTAGAATGACGTCACCGTCGCAAGCATTGGCTGGTTCCGGTTTAATTTCGAGCATGCGCACTGGGTTACCCCCCAGGGACGGCGCATGCGCAGTTAAAAAAAAAAAACGTCGTTGACGTCGGATCACGACATATTTACATAAAACACGCCCCCATTTGAATTCAGCGTCCTTACGCCGCGAGAGATACACTACGCCGCCGTAACTTACAGCGCGGATTCTTTGTGGATTTAAAAAAAAAAAGATAAGTTGCGGTGGCGTAGTGTAACTTGATTACGCTGCGCCCGGCGGAAAGGTATGTGGATCTGCCCCATATTGTATAGACTGGGCTCATATATACTGTACTGACACTGTATAGACTGGGCTTTTATTTATATATATATATATATATATATACTGGGCTCATATATACTGTACTGACATTGTATAGACTGGGCTCATATATACTGTACTGACACTGTATAGACTGGTCTGCATCGCTTTAGACGTGATTTGCCTTTAGGAGATTCTCACCCTGTTGCAGGGGATGCTTAAAATCGGACTTGTATCTTAGGCCGGCCATTCACGGAGAGCATTTCTTTCCTGCAACCACGGGTTGTACGATAGGAATTTGGTTGATTTACCCCATTAGCACAGACAGGGTTGATGTGGGAATCCCTCCTGCCGGGCCTTTGTGATTATTAGCAGTGACTATAAGAGCCTCTAGCGATAATCCCAAGAGAATCCATCAGGCTGGTTGTACCCACATTGATCGATCAACTTGGTACATTCCGTCTTCCCATTAAAGGGGTTGTAAACATTCCTATTTTTTCACCTTAAAATTCTTTGTTTTAAAGTGGAGGTTCACCCAAAAACCTTTTTTTTAACATTAGATTGAGCCTAGGTTCACACTGCTGCGAATTCAAAATCGCGGTAAAATGCGCGATTTTACCGCGATTTCGCGGCCGCGATTTTGCCGCGATTTCGGCCGCAATTTAATGTATATCGCGGCCCGAAATCGCAAAAAGTAGTACAGGAACTACTTTTTGAAATCGCAGATGCAGCTTCGCACTGATTAGGACAGTGCCATTGCCGACAATTGCCGCCGATTTGAGATGCGATTTGACATGTTAAATCGCATCTCAAATCGTTCCAAATCGTACCCAGTGTGAACCAGGGCTCAGGCTCATTTTATCTAGGGGAATCTGGTGTTTTTTTTACAATCAAAGCAGTACTTACCGTTTTAGAGAGCGATCTTCTCTGCCCCTTCCGGGTATGGGCTGCGAGACTGGGTGTTCCTATTTGATTGACAGGCTTCCGACGGTCGCATCCATCGCGTCACGATTTTCCGAAAGTAGCCGAACGTCGGTGCGCAGGCGCCGTATAGAGCCGCACCAACGTTCGGCTTCTTTCGGCTACTCGTGACGCGATGGATGCGACCGTCGGAAGCCTGTCAATCAAATAGGAACGCCCAGTCCTGAAGACCATACCCGGAAGCGGCGGAGAAGATCGCTCTCTAAAACGGTAAGTACGGCTTCGATTTAAAAAAAAACTACCCGATTCCCCTTGACAAAATGAGCATCAATCTAAGGTTAAAAAAAATTTTCCGGGTGAACTCCCGCTTTAAGGTGAAAAAACGTCTTGCAGTGATTAGCCCCCCGCCCCCCCCCTTTTACTTACCTGAGCCCCGAATTTCTATTGGCGCATTCCGGCCGTCCCTCTCTCCATGGGTTCCCGGCTCTTGATTGGATAGATTGATAGCAGCGCAGCCATTGGCTCCCGCTGCTGTCAATCGAATCCAATGACGTGGGCACTGGGGGGCAGAGCATAGTCCGCCATTCGTGTCTGTGGATGCAGATGCTGGACTCGGGAGCGAGCCCGCAAAGTTACCCCTCGGGAGAGCACTTCTCAGAGGGGGTTATCTGATGCAGGGAGAAGCCGCTGAGGGCCCTCAGAAGAGGAGGTTCGGGGCCCCTCTGTGCAAAACGAGCTACACAGTGGAGGTAAGTATGACATGTTTGTTATCAGCTTCAGTCCCGGACTATTTCGCTGTCCAAAGACCAGAATCGTGAATGTGACATTATGGCGGACACATCGGACACATTTTCGGGACCATTGTCATTTTTACAGCGATCTGTGCTATAAATATGCACTGATTACTGTGAAAATTACACTGGCATTGAAGGGGTTAACCACTAGGTGTCGCTGAAGGGGTTAAGTGTAACCTAGGGAGTGATTCTAACTGTTAGGGGGCGTGGCTACGTCTAAGTGCAGATCTCTGGGGAAATCAGTGAGCCAATCGCACAAATGACATTTCTGGGAGGGGGGTTCCATATACAGAATTCCTCCAGGTTACAGAGAATTGCAGAGCTGCAGATTAACAAGGAAAGGTCATTTTTTTTAATCCAATTAAATTACAATATGACTTGTGTAGTAATTGTATACGCTCATTATTTTTTCCCCACAAAATTGGAGTTGCCCTTTAAGACTATGGGCCAGATCCACAGCCAGCCGCCGTAACTTATCTTTTCCCATTTAAGTTACACTGCCGGAAAATTTCTACCTAAAGTGCCCGATCCACAAAGCACTTACCTAGAAATTTTCGGGTGTGTAACTTAAATTCCGCCGGCGCAAGGCGTTCCTATTTTCATGGGGGCGAGTCCCATTTAAATTAGGCGCGCTCCCGCGCCGGACGTACTGCGCATGCTCGTGACGTCATTTTCCCGACGTGCATAGCGCGAAATTACGTTACGCCGTGCTTCGTGAATCGCGCCGGGTCAAAAAAAGTTGCATCGGGGGAAAAAAACGAGTTGCGGCGGAAAAAAAAAAGACAGCGTCGCTGGAAAGAAGGGTCTGCTTTTACATGGTGTACTAACTTTACACCTTGTAAAAGCAGCCCTAATGTTACGATTGCAAACTAAAACTTACGGAGAAAAAACGAAGCTGAAAAGCTTCGTGGATCTCCGTAAGTGCTAATTTGCATACCCGAGGCGGCATTTCGACACAAAATGCCCCCAGCGGCGGATGCGGTACTGCATCCTAAGATCCGGCAGTGTAAGTCCCTTACACATGTCGGATCTTCTGTCTATCTCTTGGAAAACTGATTCTTTTGAGGATCTGGCCCTATAAGTGTAAACGTACAAATGATATCAGGTGCCGATATTTTGTAGATTTCAACTTTTTATTTTTTCCACTCTCCCTTTTAAAAGAAAAAAGTGTATCACTTTTATTGCCTTCACATGTAATGTAAACACCCCTTGTGACAGTAATAGGCTGTGACAGGTACTCTTTATGAAGAGATCTTTAAGACCCTAAACCCCTCCTCTGCGCTTAAAAGTATTCAAAACGCCAAGATCAGCGTTTTTTTAATGCTTTCAACTTTTTTTAATATTGGCACCTTTAGGATGCCAGTAATCTGGAAGTGATGTCATGACATTCCTTTGGGTTACTAGATCTGAGAGCCGATCGTCTTTTTTCGGGTCTTCGGCGAGCCAGCGGACGTTCCGGCTGGTTGCTCAGGTCTCCCGGTGGGACAGGAGAGCTCGGTCAATCAGCGGGGGGGGGGGGGGTATAACAGCTGAACATGAGATTGTTAGTACAAGTAAGCCGATCACCCCTTCAGCGCCCCCTAGTGGTTAACTCCCAAACTGCAATTGTCATTTTCACAGTAAACAATGCATTTTTAATGCATTTTTTGCTGTGAAAATGACAATGGTCCCAAAAATGTGTCAAAATTGTCCGATGCGTCCGCCATAATGTCGCAGTCACGGAAAAAAACGCTGATCGCCGCCATTAGTAGTAAAAAAAAATTATAAAAATGCAATAAAACTATCCCCTATTTTGAAAACGCTTTAAATTTTGCGCAATCGATAAACGCTCATTGCGTTTTTTTTTTTTTTTTTTTACCAAAAATATATAGAAGAATACGTATCGGCCTAAACTGAGGGAAAAAAATATTTATTTTAATATATATTTTTGGGGATATTTATTATAGCAACAAGTAAAAGTTTTTTTTTTTTTTTTCAAAATTGTCGCTCTATTTTTGTTTATAGCGCAAAAAATAAGAACCGCAGAGGTGATCAAATACCACCAAAAGTAAGCTCTATTTGTGGGGAAAAAAGGACGCCAATTTTGTTTGGGAGCCACGTCGCACGAATCGCCGAAGTTTAACCACTTGAAGTCTAATGCCGCGTACACACTTTTGGAATTTCCGACAAGAAAATTCCGACCGCGTGTAGGCCCCATCTGACTTTTTCTGTCAGAATTTCCGACAGCAAAAATTTGAGAGCTGGTTCTCAAATTTGTAGATGGAAAAAAGTTCTTGTCGCATGCTCGGAATCAAGTTGACGCATGCTCGAAATCATTGAACTTAATTTTTCTTGGCTCATCGTAGTGTTGTATGTCACCGCGTTCCTGACGGTCCAAATTTTGTGTGACCGTGTGTATACAACTCAAGTTTTGAGCCAAAAGTCGGAAAAAAATCCCCACTTTTCTTTTCGGAATTTCCGATCGTGTGTACCCGGCATAAATCTTTTTCTGACACTTAAAGCGGATGTGCCACGGGAAAAATATATTAAAAGCCAGCAGATACAAATACTGCAGCTGCTGACTTTTAATATAAGGACACTTACCTGTCCTGGAGTCCAGCGGTGATCGCAGCAGATGACGAGCCGATCGCTCGTCACCCTGCTGCTCCCCCCTCCATCCTCGGTGAGGGAACCAGGAAGTGAAGCGCTCCGGCTTCACTGCCCGGTTCCCTACAGCGCATGCGCGAGTCGCGCTGCGCCCGCCGATTGGCTCCCGCTGTGTGCTGGGAGCCGAGTGTTCCCAGCATACAACGGGGGACGGACGGGAAGGAAGGAAAAAACCCGTCCTTTGCCCGTATCGTAGGGCCGGAAGTGGGTGCAGATACCTGTCTGTAGACAGGTATCTGCACCCCCCTCCCCCCTGAAAGGTGTCAAATGTGACACCGGAGGGGGGGAGGGTGCCGATCAGCGGGACTCCACTTTAGAGTGGAGATCCGCTTTAAGTTAAAAAAACACAGTAAATTTAGCCCAATTTTTTTTTGTTTTAATGTGAAAGATGATGTTACGCGGCGAGAATCGGGAGCATCTGTGAACAGCAATTTTCAAGTCTTGACACAGATTCTCAATTGTATTTAGGTCTGGACTTTGACTGGGCCATTCTAACCCATGAATATGCTTTGATCTAAATCTAAACCATTTCATTGTAGCTCTGGTTGCATGTTTAGGGTCGTTGTCCTGCTGGAAGGTGAACCTCCGCCCCAGGTTTTCTTCTAAGATTGCCCTGTATTTGGCTCCATCCATCTTCCCATCAACTCTGACCAGCTTCCCTGTCACTACTGAAGAAAACATCCCCACAACATGATGCTGACATCACCATGTTTCACGGTGGGGATGATGTCAGACCAGTGCACCTTCTTCCTCATATTTGCTATGTCTCAACACGGCTTCTCGCAAACTGAAAACTGGACTTTTTATGGCTTTCTTCTTGCTACTCTTCTATAAAGGACAGATTTGTGGAGTGCACAGCTAATGGCTGTCATGTGGACAGTTTTTCTCACCTGAGCTGTAGATCTCTGCAGCTCCTCCAGAGTTACCATGGTTCTCTGATTAATGCTCTCCTTACCCGGTCTGTCAGTTTAGGTGGACGGCCATGTCTTGGTAGGTTTGCAGTTGTGCCATACTCTTTCCATTTTCTGATGATGGATTGAACAGAGCTCTGTGAGATGTTCAAAGCTTGGGATATTTTTTTATAACATAACCCTGCGTAATAGTCTTTATCCCTGACCTGTCTGATGTGTTCCTTGGCCTTTATAATGCTGTTTATTTACTATGGTTCTCTAACGAACCTCCTGAGGGCTTCACAGAACAGCTGTAGTTATACCGAGCTTAAGGCTACTTTCCCATTGGGGCGGGGAAGCGTTAGCGGTAAAGCGCCTCCAGTTTAGCAGGACTTTACCACTGTGATAGCAACGCTTTTTTGCCGCTAGCAGGATGCTTTTAACCCCACTGCTAGCGGCTGAATAAAACCTTAAAAGCGCCCACAAAGCACCGCTGTCCATTGATTTCAATGAACAGGAGCGGTGGAGGAGCGTGTATACACCGCTCCCACACCGCACCAAAGATGCTGCTTGCATGGCTTTTTTTCCTGTCCTGCAAGCGCACTCCCCCGGTGTGAAAGCACTTGGGAATTCACACTGGGGCTGCTGAAGAGGCAGTTTACAGGTGCTTTTCAGGTGCCATTTTTAGCACAAAAACACCTCAATGTGAAAGTAGCCCAAGTTACACACAGGTGGACTCTATTTACTAATAAGGTGACTTCTGAAGACAATTGGTTTCACTAGATTTTAATTAGAGTACAAGGGGGTGGAATACAAATGCATGCTAAGCTTTTCAGATATTTGTAAAAAACTCAGAAAACCATTTCCCTTCCACTTCACAATTATGTGCCACTTTGTGTTGTTCTATCACATAAAATCTCAATAAAATACATTTACGTTTTTTTTTTTTTTCAAGTGCAGATGATCTCATGGAGCATCACCCGACAATGGAAAGAGTACGGCACAACTGCAAACCTACCAAGACATGGCCGTCCACCTAAACTCACAGGCCGGGTAAGGAGAGCATTAATCAGAGAAGCAGCCAAGAGGCCCATGGTAACTCTGGAGGAGCTGCAGAGATCCACAGCTCAGGTGGGAGAATCTGTCCACAGGACAACTATTAGTCGTGCATTCCACTCTTTCACCTTTCACGCTGGGGTGGGGGGGCCTTGGCGGTAGAGTGCTGCTAATTTTAGCAGCGCTTTACAGCTGTAATGGCGGTTAAAAGCAAACCGCTATCTGCGGAATAAAGGGTTAATAGCACCTGCAAAGCGCCAATGCCGAATTGCTTTGGCAGGGGTGCCCATTGATTCCAATGGCAAGGGTGGTGGAGGAGCAGTGTATTCCTGCACCATCCGAAAGATGCTGCTTGCAGGACTTTTTCCAACGTCCTGCAAGAGCACCGCTCCAGTGTAAAAGCACTTGGGCTCTCACACTGGCGCTGCAGGGGAGGCGCTTTTCATACGCTATTTTAAGCCCAAAAGCGCCTTAAAAACGACCCAGTGTGAAAGGGGTCTTAGTCATGCACTCCACAAATCTGGCCTTTATGGAAGAGTGGCAAGAAGAAAGCCATTGTTGAAAGGAAGCCATAAGAAGTCCCATTTGCAGTTTGCGAGAAGCCATGTGGGGGACACATCAAATGTGGAAGAAGGTGCTCTGTTCAGATGAGACCAAAATTTTACTTTTGGGCTTAAAAGCAAAACTGTGTGGTGGAAAACTAACACTGCACATCACCCTGAACACACCATCCCCACTGTGAAACATGGAGGTGGCAGCATCATGTTATGAGGATGCTCAAAGCATATTCATGTGTTAGAATGACCCAGTCAAAGTTCAGACCTAAATCCAATTGAGAATCTAAGGCAAGACGTAAAGGTTTGTGTTTTTTCACCTTAATGCATCCTAGGCATTAAGGTGAAAAAACACCTGGCTGTCATGGGCTCCCCACCTCCCCCTGTTTTACTTACCTGAGCCCGTTCACCTGCTGTGCACGTCACTGGCCTCCTCTTCTCCATGGAGTCTCGGCGTTGATTGGATAGATTGAGAGCAGCGCAGCCATTGGCTCCCGCTGCTGTCAATCAAATCCAGTGACGTGGGTGGCGGGGGCGAGTCATACACTTGGCGGCTATGTATGCCGAGTGTATGACACAGGAGCGCACCCACAAGGTAACTCCCTCTTTACATATTTATTTGTAAAAAAAAAAAAAAATGAAAACCGCTAATCATTTTCCTTCCGCCTTCACAATTGGAACACAAAGTGGCACATATCACATAAAATCCCAATAAAATACATTTACGGTTTTGGTTGTAACATGACAAAATGTGGAAAATTAAACGGGTATGAATACTTTTTTTAAGGCACTGTGTAAAACCCTTGTATGTAAAACCCTTGTATTGTGTGCCATAATGGTTATTTTCCAGCTCTCTTTGGCTTTCACTGCAGAACAAAGGGGTCATTATGGAAAATGACCTTCAATATAGGTTAGTGAATTGGAGACCCTGGGCCAGATCCAGGTAGCGGATCGTAATTTTATTCCGGCGTAGCGTATTGTGATAACGCTACGCCGCCGCAACTTTGAGAGGCAAGTGCTGAATTCTCAAAGCACTTGCCTCTAAAGTTACGGCGGCGTAGCATAAATCTTCCGGCGTAAGGGCGCGGAATTCAAATGTTAAAAATGTGGGCGTGCTTTATGTTAATTTTACTTTACCCAACGTAAATGACGTTTTTTCTGAACGGTGCATGCGCCGTCTGTGGGGGTATCCCAGTGCGCATGCTCGAAATTAACCCGCAACAAGCCAATGCTTACGAGTGAACGTCATTCTACGCAAAGCCCTATTCGCGAACGACTTACGCAAACGATGTAAAAAATTCAAAATTCGACGCGGGAACGAACGACGGCCATGCTTAACATAGGATACGCCTCATATAGCAGGGGTAACTATACGCCAAAAAAAGCCTTACGGAAACTACGTAAAAAAATGCGCCGGCCGGACGTACCTTCGTGGATTGCCGTATCTAGCTAATTTGCATACTCAACGCGGAAATCGACGGAAACGCCACCTAGCGGCCAGCGTAAATATGCACCTTGGATCCGACGGCGTACTAAGACGTACGCCAGTCGGATCTAGCCCAGCTTCAGGCGTATCTTGTTTTGTGGATACAAAACAAAGATACGCCGGAGCAACCTAGCAGTTACGCGGCGTATCAATAGATACGCCAGCATAACTGCTTCGTGGATCTGGCCCCCTGTCGCCTTACCAGGCAGGGAAAGTTGACAGTGTCTCTGGAAAAAGGGCACCCCCCTGCTTATTTATTAATGCCTTATTTGTGCCTCCTTGCAGCTTCTTGCCCTTCTACAACTGATTACTTTCCAAGTATGGAGACTCATGTGACCTGACGCTCTGTGATGGTGATTGAGCCTACCATTCAATTGCTAGGATCAAGCACTGTCGCATGACTGGGAGGTGAAGTCACCGCTCCCCTCAGTTGTGTAGGGGGGGTTTCCTCTTCCAGAGACACTGCCGAGTTGCCCTGCATAGACAAGGTGACTGTTTCTTTAGAAATCACTTGTGCGATGACAGACCTTGAATGTGATTTTCACCGCATTGCTGTGCAGATCACATGCAGTGTCGATGCAAATTCAGCCATGCAAACTGTATTGCTAAAATCCCATAGCATTCGCACTAAAATGGCGCAGAACCTGTTTTTTTAGGTCCGCACTGGAATCGGATAGATTCCTGCACTATTTGACAGTTAGCACTGCGATCTGCGAACCGATCTGGGGGTGTCATTAACGTTACATTGACACCCCCAGCGGTTCGCAGATCTCAGTGTAAACCAGTGTGCGATTCAGCGCGGGAATCTGCACTGAATCACAGGGTTCCCCGCAATGAACCAGTGTGATCCACGACTTGAACCTTTTGTATCACCAGCTCGGCACATGTCACATCTACAGAGGAAATACAGTAGGAGTTTCACCATTTGTGGCAGTTCTTGGGGTTTGGTCCTCCTCTGCAGTAGGCTGTACAGTGGAACCTTGGATTTCGAGCATAATCTAATCCAGGAGAATGCTTGTAATCCAAAGCACTTGCATATCAAACCGAGTTTTTTTTTTTTAAACTTTAGATAGCACCGCTATTTCCCAATTTTTTTTTTTTTTTTGTAAACCTGGCCTACAACATTGGAACCTATACTGACTGCAGAGCCTGCCTGCCAGTATATCACAGTGACACATATGACAGTGCGATTTTGCAGGAACAAGGGATCCTAATGCATTTGTCAAACTAGGACAATGCATAGCACAAAATCTATAAGTGCCACTTTCCCAGATTATAGATTTCCAGAGCAACACATGTCACTTGCAAGCATACAGGCCGTGTTCAGGCCATTAGTAAAGATTTAACATGAAATATTTTGGCTACAGTTGGGTTTACATTTTTCATGTTGTTAAAGTGAATGGGAACTCTCTGATAGACCCGGCTTTTTATATCGCCACCCCCCCCCCCCCCTTTCCTGCTCCGCTCACATGGAACCTGCAACTAAAACGTTCTCCCACTCCTGGAGGATTCCGAGTTATAGTGTCAGTCTTCTGTAGATGATGAACTGATATGGCACCATAGTGCTGAGGTGTTATGAGAACATCCCAGAGTTCCCATCATACGCTGGTAAGTTCCACCAATGCAGCCCTCTTCAGATGGGGGTACCTTATTGGTATTTCTTAAATATAAAAGCCGATTTCAAATGCATACTCAAAGTGAAACAAGCTGTGTACAAGGAACCCAAGCGGCAGAGTGGTCACCAAGACCCAGGCATCACACAGATTGGCAAGCTAACACCTATTTGAGGGGCGCTCTGAGCAAGAGGGTCTGCCCTTATGTGGTGTGCGTGTGTGTGTGTGTGTGTGTGTATATATATATATATATATATATATATATATATATATATATATATATATATATATATATATATATATATATATATATATATATATATATATATATATATATATATATATATATATATATTAATTTAGAGCTGCACAATTAATCGTTAATAAATCGTGATGTGGAGAGATTTCTCAGCTGTCAAAAGAAAATGGCAGTCTGCCAAGTTTGTAACATGAAACATTGTAACTAACTTCCTTGTTAGATCAAACTGTTTGTAAATGCAGTAAGTTTAACCAATAAAAGTCCAAATCTTTTTCTGACACTTGTTTCTTAAAGCGTAGCTCCACCAGTTTTTTTTTTTTTTTTTTATTAAATGCGGCAACATTTTTTTTTTTTTTTTTTTTTTTTTTTTTTTTTTTTTTATATACATACCTGAAGTGCCTGTTGCTAGGCAGATCGTCCTAATTCGCGTTCCTTCCTCTTTTTTCTCCTCCTCAAGCTGCCTCCTGGGGAATGGGGGAATGGTGTCTTCTGGGACCTTGTGTGTGTGTGTCCCAGGAGACATCGCCCACTCACGTCACACCGCTCACGCATGCGCAGTAAGGAATCGGGCGATGAAGCCACAAGGCTTCACTTCCTGATTCCCTCACAAGGATGGCGGAGGGGTAAGCCGAGACCCGAGCGATTGCTCGGCTTCCGCTGCCGTCATCGTGGGCACCCTGGACAGGTAAGTGTCCTTATTAAAAGTCAGCAGCTACAGTGTTCGTGTGTGTGTGTGTGTGTGTATATATATATATATATATATATATATATATATATATATATATATATATATATATATATATTTTATTTGGAATTATACATAACAAAAAAGTGTGAAACAACTGAAAATATATTTCATATTCTAGGTTCTTCAAAGTAGCCACCTTTTGCTTTGATTACTGCTTGGCACACTCTTGGCATTCTCTTGATGAGCTTCAAGAGGTAGTCACCTGGCACAGCACCCCATCACTCTCCTTCTTGGTCAAATAGCCCTTACACAGCCTGGAGGTGTGTTTGGGGTCATTGTCCTGATGGATGGAATAGCATGCCGCTGCAAGATGCTGTGGTTGCCATTCTGGTTCAGTATGCCTTCAATTTTGATTAAATCCCCAACAGTGTCACCAGCAAAGCACCCCCCACACCATCACACCTCCTCCTCCATGCTTCACGGTGGGAACCAGGCATGTAGAGTCCATCCGTTCACCTTTTCTGCGTCGCACAAAGACACGGGGGTTGGAACCAAAGATCTCAAGTTTGGACTCATCAGACCAAAGCACAGATTTCCACTGGTCTAATGTCCATTCCTTGTGTTCTTTAGCCCAAACAAGTGTCTTCTGCTTGTTGCCTTTCTTTAGCAGTGGTTTCCTAGCAGATATTCTACCATGAAGGCCTGATTCACTCAGTCTCCTCTTAAGGCCCCGTACACACGACCGAACATGTCTGCTGAAACTGGTCCGCAGACCAGTTTCAGCGGACATGTTCGGGTGTGTGTACGGCCGACCGGACAATTTTCCGGCGGATCGGACAGGTTTCCAGCGGACAAATGTTTGTTAGCATGCTAAGAAACATGTCCGCTGGAAGCCTGTCCGTCGGACATGTTCGGTCGTCTGTACAGACTCACCGGACATGTCCGCTCGGCCGAAAGCCCTCGCATGCCTCAAAGTGATTCGACGCATGCGTGGAAGCATTGACCTTCCAGGGTCGCGCACGTCGCCGCGTCGTCATCGCGCCGACGGCGTGGCCACATCACCGCGTATCCTGTACGCGGGGATTTTGGTTTGATGGTGTGTACAACCATCAGACCAAAATCCGGCAGCAGACATGTCCGATGAAAACGATCCGGACCGTTTTCATCGGACAGTCCGTCCGTGTGTACGGGGCCTTACAGTTCTAGAGATGTGTCTGCTGCAAAAGGTGGCTACTTTGAAGAACCTAGAATATGAAATATATTTTCGGTTGTTTCACACTTTTTTGTTATGTATAATTCCACATGTGTTCATTCATAGTTTTGATGCCTTCAGTGTGAATCTACAATTTTCATAGTCATGAAAATAAAAAAAACTCTTTGAATGAGAAGGTGTGTCCAAACTTTTAGTTTGTGTGTGTGTATATGTATGTGTATAATATATATATATTAGCATAGACCCTAGGGAATAAAATGGAAATTGCTGCAATATTGTCACACTGTATTTGCTCAGTGGTCTTTCAAATAATTTTTTTGGGAAAAATACACTTCAATGAATAATAATAATAAAAAAAACGAATCAGTAAAGTTAGCCCAATTTTTGGGTTTTAATGTGAAAGATGATGTTACGCTGTGAGAATTGTGATCAATCTTCTAAGCAAAAGGAATTTTTTTTCTTAATTTAAAACTAATAATGGTGGCGATCTTCTTTCTTCTTTTTTTTTTTTTTTTTTCTTTCTTCTTTTTTCGCTTTCTGTCTCTGATAATGGTCACCTGGACAAATGGGGTCTTTAGCTAGTGCAGACATAGCAATAAAATACTGGCAGAGGTTTACAATTCATGATTACATGTAGTCCAGTGTGTATATACAAGGAAATGACAGTACTGGCTATATTGCCTTTCCAGGAAGACATTTCCAGGCCAGCCATTGAGCCTAGTGTTTTATTTATTTGCAATGAATTGCAAGCTTCTTGTACTGTTTATCTGTACGTTTGTCCCAATATCTTTTTAATGAGTGTTCATCATTAGAGAGCTTTTCTTTCATAAAATTACATTTTTTTCCCCTGGCTGTTAGGACACAGCCAGCATGTCTGTCTGCTGATTTCTGTAATTCAATTTTCAGTAAATAATGGAAAGGTTTGCCTTTTTGGTACAGATTTTGGGGAAGGAATGTGTTTGCTTTCTCTAGAATCTCGGAGCTCTTGCTTGGTGTTATGGCCCGCTGTGAATTGTGACTATAGATTCCTAAAGTGGAGTTGCAGTAAAACCTTGGTTTGAGAGTAACTTGGGTTGAGAGCGTTTTGCAAGACAAGCAAAATGTTTTAATACATTTTGCCTTGATATACAAGCGATAAGAGTAGCTTCATGTCACAACTGACTCTGAGTATAAAAAAGAGAGGAGCCTCTAAGTGTAGCAATACGGTTACATTTAATGAAGGTACAACATTTAGCAACATATTGCTACCCTTAGAGATGCCTCTCTTCTCTCTTTTATACCCTGTAAAAAAATGCTTTGATATACAAGTGCTTTGGATTACAAGCATGTTTCTGGAACGAATTATGCTCGCAATATCTCTTGAAGGGCAAGAATGCGCTTACGTCATCACGTACGACGAGCATGCGCTCGTCACATTCGATGCCGCCATCTTGCTGCACCTATGCCTAGGAAGCTACCGAGCATGCGTCAAAGTAATTTCGAACATGCACGGGTTTCCATGGCGACCAGGTAAGTATACACAATCTCGGGTTTCTCGGCAGGAAAACTGCTGAGAATCTCACAACGAGAAAATAGAGAACATGTTCTCTTTTTCCCGTCTAGATTTCTTGTCAAGAAACCTGATAGCCTCGTACACACGCTCTGTATACTCGGCAAGAAAGCTCTGCCAGCAGTTTTCTTGTTGGTTCTTGTCGAGTAAACCGAGCGTGTGTACGAGGCTTTAGAGATTACCACACTAACCCAGTTATTCTTTTTGTCACACAGCTTTACAGCTTTAAGCGTCCAGACAGTGATTGTAAACTCTACAGATGATTTGTTACCATCACCATTGTACACAGGAAGATTCATGAAATTACAGTGTATCCAGTCACACGTGGAGATTTACTGCTCATTGTTACGTTTATGAAAACGAATGGAAAATTTGAGTCATATGAACTGATAAATTAGGCATTTCCCGTCTCTGATGTGCCAGAATTTAAGTGAAGCGTAATCATGGAAATTTTGTATGTGAAACTAGTGTATAGCGCAGCCTTATGTTAATCCTTCACCCCTGTGACCCGTAAAGGGAATAACCTTTCCCACAACATCTCACAACCCAACTACAGTCATACGTGACCCGTCTACACTCATGTAAGTTGAAAAGAAAATATATATTTCTCTTTCGTTCATAGACGGACACAGCATCCTTTGACCTTAGGGTTATGCTTCTTCCTACCAGGAGATTTAGGCAGAATTCTACAGCACTTAAGGTGTTAAAAACTTTCCTTCATGCCGCTCCTCCCAGGGGGCGTGGCTCCCCCAGGCATAACCCCCACTCTGCTTCAGCAGCCTCAGTTTTGTTTCTGCCTAACCGTCAGGAGAGTCAGGCTCTCTCTGGAGTCCTGGACTCTGGAGTTTTTTCTTGCAAAATTTTTTTGCTTTTTGCGAGTTTTTTCCTCGCTTTTTTATTTTATTTTGAATCCTGCGATTCTTCTATCAACAGCCGACTGGGTGACAGGCTGGGTCCTCGACCCTTGTAGTCCCCCCAGGTTCGGCCTTCGAGCGTGTGACGGCCCTCAGCTCCGCTTTGGGACGTCCACGACAGGCCCCATTGCTCCAGGGGCGGCCGGGGAACTTCGGTTCTAGGGCACACATATGACCGGTCTCTATGGCCTTGTCACAGTGTGTCTGGCTGACAACCATGCCGTTCGCGGACGTTGGTTCTGTCTGGGATACCTCCAGCCGGGTAGTCGCAGGACAGGTAAGTAGTGGCCCCTTACTCAGGTAAGTGGTCTGGCTGGAATGTTTTCCCTTGGGAGGTCGACTGAGGGTTTTTCCCTGCTTTCCTCTCTCCCTTATTCCTCTCCCTCCTTCCCCCTTTGGGTGACGGCTGTGCAGGGGGTTTTTTTCTCTGGGGCTCATTTTTTTTTTTTTTTTTTCACTCGTGGTATGGCTGGGGCTGTTCTGTGTCACTGCAGGGGACTGTGGTGGACATTCTGGGCATTTTTGTGTGTGCTGTGTGCTGTTTTGGTGTACTGTCATTTTTGGGTACACTGTCTTTTTAAAACTGCGCAACGGCGGCCATTTTGCCGGAGCCGCGCTTGTATTATTCGGCGGCCATTTTCTTGTGGCCGGCGCCGTTTTCAGCACTAGTTCGGCCTCTAGTGGCTGTTTCGGCGGGGAAAAAAGACCGCGAATCATCTGAGGGGACAGACGCAGCGCTGCAGCTTCTCCTCAGCACACACTTGCCTTCACAGACCGCGCTGTACAGAGGGTGGTGAGTCTCAGGGGGCCCCATACTGTGCTCTAGCGGCCGGGAGGTGACCTGTGGGGGACTTTTTTCCTGCCATTGGCAGTGGGGGTGACACGGCAGCTGCAATATGGAGCCTGAATCAGGCCCCTCATTCCTCACAATGCCGGAATTAACCCTTAAGCGCCCCTTCCCCTGCCACATCTGTTGAGTCGGTGTCGGCTGTCCTGGAGTCTTTTTCTCACCAGGTTTGGAGCAGCCAGTGCTCGGTTGGGGGGTAAAAAAGCGCCCCCCCCGGAGGCTGTTTCTGGGGATATCTCTGACGCAGAATCTGATGCTTCTGGTTCTGTCATGTCAGAGGATGCGGGCTTAACCCACATGGACAGCGAGGATGACTCTGCTGCGGAGTCTGCTGACAAGGAATTTGTTGGAGCTCTTATTACTGCGGTGCGTGAGACTCTTCATTTAGAGGATGTGGCGGAGACACCAGCGGTGTCAGTCCCTTTTGGATTCCGCAAACCACCGCGTACCGCTAAGGTATTCCCCTGTGTTCCTTATTTAGACAATATGTTGTATAAGGAATGGGATACACCGCAAAAGGCTTTTACTATTCCTAAAAGCTTTGCTACCCGTTACCCCCTGGAGGAGGACTTTTTAAAAAAGTGGGTCACTCCTCCGTCGGTGGACCCTCCTGTGTCCAGACTGAGTAAGGCTACTACGTTGCCTGTGGAGGGGGCTCCTGCTTTCAAGGACCCCGCTGATAGGAGAGTGGAGGCCGTGGCCCGCTCCCTGTTCTCGGTGGTGGGTTCGGCGGTAAGGCCGGCTCTGGCCGGCGCCCTGGTTGCTCAGACGCTAACTGAAAGGGCGAAGCTCCTGCTGCAGGATCTGGAGGTCCAGGGTGCTTCCGAGTCCTCTAGGGACCTGGCTGAGCAGTTGATTCAGGGTCAGAAGTTTCTCTGCGAGGCGGATATGGATTAGATTCCTTTGCTTTCCAGGGCTTCTGTCTACGCAGTGGTTCTGCGCCGCCTTATATGGCTGAAGTGCTGGTCGGCTGACCAGTCCTCAAAAAAGGCCTTGATAGATTTGCCCTTTAAGGGCGGACGGCTTTTGGGGGCATCCCTGGATGACATCATTAAGGATGCCACTGGAGGTAAGAGCACCTTGCTCCCTCAGTCGGGGAAGGGTAGGGAACCTCGCCGCAAGCAAGGTCCTACTTTTACTACCCCCTAAGCGTTTTTTTTTTTTTTTTTTTTCGTGCGCCAGCGCGGCTGGAAAAGGTCCGCAAGGTGCAAAAGCCCTTGCTGCCGGGCGTAAGCGCCCCTGGTTCAAAAAACCGAACAAGCCTGCTTCCGCATGAAGGTCTGCCCCCGCCCGGGTCTCGGGTGGGGGGACGGCTTCACGACTTCGTGGATCGGTGGAATTCTCTTCTATCCGACCGTTGGGTTTGCGAGGTGGTCGCCTCGGGGTACAAGATAGAGTTCCTTTCTTGTCCCCCAAACAGATTTTTTCCATCCAACCTCCAGCTTCCTCCGGATCGTCGGCTAGCCCTGTCCGGGGCTGTCCAGGTTCTTCTGGACAGGGGGGTGGTTGTGCCGGTCCCCTCGCTGGAACGGTTTCGGGGGTTCTACTCCAATCTGTTCGTGGTCCCCAAGAAGGGAGGGGTTCGCCCTATCCTGGACCTAAAGGCCCTCAACTCCTTTGTCAAGGCGCAGCGATTCAGGATGGAGTCGGTCCGTTCTATCATAGCGTCCCTCCACCAGGGGGACTTCATGGTGTCCTTAGACATCATGGACGCATACCTGCATGTTCCCGTTTGCACAAGCCACCAAAGGTATCTGCGCTTTGCGATCGGGGAGGACCACTATCAATTCGTGGCCCTCCCGTTCGGGCTGGCGTCGGCATCACGGGTGTTCACCAAGGTGCTCGCCCCGATCCTGGCCTTGCTACGGCAGCGAGGGATCGCTATCGTGGGATACCTGGACGACCTTCTCCTGAGAGCTTCTTCAGGCTCAGAGTTAGAGGAGGACGTGTCCATCACGTGTCGGACTCTGCAGGAGTTTGGCTGGTTTTCTGAATCTCAGAAAATCAGTGTTGGTTCCGTCCCAGAGGCTGGAACACCTGGGGCTGGTTTTGGATTCGGGGGAGACAAAAGTGTTCCTCCCATCGCAAAACCTGCTGACCCTGCAATCTGCAGTGAGACAGTTGTTGACCCAGAAGTGGTCATCTCTTCGCTTCTGCATGCGGGTTCTGGGTCTGAGGGTGGCCTCCTTCGAGGCGGTTCTGTATGCCCAATTCCACACCAGGGTACTACAGAAGGAGATTCTGTCACGATGGGACAGGGTCCCATCTTCTCTGGATCGCCAGATTCGGTTGAGCCATCTGGCCAAATCTTCCCTGGCATGGTGGCTGACGTCTCCGGTGCTTCAGTCCGGGAAGTCTTTTCTTCCGTGCCGCTGGACAGTGGTCACGACGGAGCCAGCCTCTTCGGCTGGGGGGGGCGTCTGGGGCACCCAGTCAGCCCAGGGGCGCTGGACTCGGGAGGAGTCCCGCCTGCCGATCAATATCCTGGAGCTCCGAGCAATCAAGCTGTGCCTTGTCAGGTGGTCGCTGGAGCTACAGGGCCGTCCTGTCAGGATCCAGTCCGACAACGCCACGGCCGTGGCGTACGTCAATCATCAGGGCGGCACAAGGAGCTCGGCCGCGGCGACGGAGGTCGCTCACATACTTCGGTGGGCCGAAAGGTCCGTTCCGTCCCTGTCGGCGGTATACATTCCGGGAGTTCTGAATTGGCAAGCCGACTTCCTAAGTCGCATGACTCTGGATCAAGGGGAGTGGTCTCTCCACCCGGAGGTGTTTCAGATCCTGTGCCAAAAATGGGGCACTCCAGACGTGGACCTTCTGGCGTCCCGTCTCAATCGGAAGGTACCACGGTTTGTGGCCAGGTCAAGGGACCCGTGGGCAGACGCGTTAGTGGCTCCCTGGGGTCAATATCACCTGATTTACGCCTTCCCTCCTCTAAAGGCTCCTACCCCGCCTGCTGCGCAGGGTGGAAGCCGGTGGAAGCCGAAGGTATTCCAACGATCCTGATCGCCCCAGATTGGCCGCGTCGCTCTTGGTACGCGGACCTGGTACGTCTGGTGGCAGACGCCCCCTGGCGTCTGCCTCGGAGGGAAGATCTCCTGTCTCAGGGCCCGATCTTCCATCCCGCTTTACGGTCACTGGCTTTAACGGCGTGGCTGTTGAAAACCAGGTACTGAAGGACCGGGGCCTGTCGGGCCCGGTAATCTCTACCATGCTGCGTGCACGGAAGTCCACTTCTCGAAAAATTTACATCGTACATGGAAAGCATACATCTCTATGTGTGAGGAGATGAAGTGGCACCCCGTACTTACGTGGTGTCCCGGTTCCTGCTGTTCCTACAGCGGGGAGTGGACCAGGCTCTTGCCTTGAGCACGATCAAGAGTCAGATTTCTGCTCTGGCTGTTTATTTTCAGCGTCCCTTGGCAGCGAATTCTTTGGTTCGCACGTTTGTGCAGGGGGTCCGGCATGTGGCCCCCCCGGTGCGCCCTCCGCTACCTTCTTGGGACTTGAACTTGGTCCTCTCGGCGCTTCAGCGTGCCCCCTTTGAGGACATTCGGGAGATCCCCTTGCTGACTTTGTCGCAGAAGGTGATCTTTCTGGTAGCTATTACCTCTATCAGACGAGTGTCTGAACTGGCGGCCTTGTCTTGCAAGGCCTCCTACTTGGTCATCCATCAGGATAAGGCGGTGCTGCGCCCGCAGCCCTCTTTTCTTCCGAAGGTCGTTTCGGCCTTTTCACATTAACGAGGACATTGTTGTTCCATCATTATGTCCTCAGCCGAAGAACCCGAAGGAAGCCTCTTTACATTCTCTGGATGTGGTTCGGGCCCTTCGAGTTTACTTGTCGGCGACAGCTCCGTTCCGGAAGTCGGACTCGCTGTTCGTGTCTGTGTCCGGTCCCAGTATGGGCCTGGCAGTCTCGTCGGCCACCATTTCCAGGTGGATCCGACAGGTTGTGCTTCAGGCCTACGCCCTGAAGGGGCGGGCGCCTCCCTTTCGGGTCATGGCGCATTCGACCAGGGCGATCGGGGCCTCCTGGGCTTCCGACACCAAGCCTCTGTGTTACAGGTGTGTAAGGCAGCGACCTGGTCGTCGTTCCACACTTTTTCAAAGTTTTATAAGGTGGATGTGAGTGCATCTTCTGATGCCTCCTTCGGCCGCAGGGTGTTACAGGCGGCAGTTTAAGGTTGGAGTTCCTCCGTTGAGTAACTCCGGTTTTGTTTGGGGTGTAACCTGTTTTTGCTGTGTTATTTTCCCACCCCTCGAATTTTTTTGACACTGCTTGGGGACGTCCCTAAGGTCAAAGGATGCTGTGTCCGTCTATGAACGAAAGAGAAAAAAGGATTTTTGTACTCACCGTAAAATCCATTTCTCTGAGTTCATAGACGGACACAGCACCCACCCCTCCTTTGTTTGTACTGCTTGTTGCGAACTGAGGCTGCTGAAGCAGAGTGGGGGTTATGCCTGGGGGAGCCACGCCCCCTGGGAGGAGCGGCATGAAGGAAAGTTTTTAACACCTTAAGTGCTGTAGAATTCTGCCTAAATCTCCTGGTAGGAAGAAGCATAACCCTAAGGTCAAAGGATGCTGTGTCCGTCTATGAACTCAGAGAAATGGATTTTACGGTGAGTACAAAAATCCTTTTTTTTCCCTTTTTTATTGGAACACGCAAAAGGGCATTTTAGCTGAACATTCTTCCAAATAATTATTTGCATCACTCCTTCCACCCCCTTCTTCTTTTCTTCTTCTTCATTTTTTTTTTATTGGCTTTGTGTATCTTTGAGCCTGGTGATGTCTCTAAAGCGTTTAAAATGAATAGCAGCACAGTGCTTGTGCTGTGTAATTTGGCCCCCTATATCGTATAAAATACCTGGCTAATCCTGCCTGGTTCTGCTCGCCCCCTGTAAACTGACCACGGTTTATCACGGTTGCTGAGCCCTGATAGCGTGGTCAGTTTACGTGCCTCCATCAGCCACAGCTCTACGCTGTTCCACCCCCCCGCCTGTGCCGCTCGTGACAGTGCCCACCTCTTTCCCTCCTGCTGCTATCATATTTTTTATATGCTTATAGAATCCCCTCTGTTTAATAACAATATGCACCCCAGTGTCTGTGCTATATGAAAAAAATTTAGATTTCTGCCTTATTTTACAGCACCTCCCGACACCCACATGACTCTCCTCCTGTCCTCCGTGGCTGACGTCTCGACTCTCTCCTCCTCTCCCCCCCGGCTGGCGTCAGCGAGAGTTCTCGGCCCCTCCCGCAATAGATGTCAGCCTGGGAGAGGAGAGAGCTGAGCAGTCACATTATTAAATAAACATAAACAAGTGGCTTAAGTGCCGGTTCTGGGGCAGCACGACTTGCAGCGCGACTCGGCAAGGCGTTCTGCACACGACTTCAGAGACGACTTGCAAAATGACTTCTGTATTGAAGTCGTCCCAAAGTTGCACAGGAACCTTTTTCTAAGCTGGGGCGGCTTAAGTCGCTCCTATTAGAACGGTTCCATAGTACAGAACAGAGCGCGACTTGTCAGGCGGCTAAGTTGCCTGACAAGTCGCCCCTGTGTGAACCGACACTAACACCTGGTATGAGAAAAAGATGCATACATTTATCAAGCAAATTAATGGCATGATAAGTTGCAAATCAGGTTGCATTTACTTCAGCAAAGTTTCTGTGACAGATTTCCAGACCTGTGTCTCTGTATTCCTGGGCAGCAAAGTGCAACCGTTTTAAAAGTTCAAAGACCGATTTAATTACTGAAGAGAAATATAAATTTCTATTCTGAACAGACACGGAATTTTATGGTTGTGGTCAGATTTCATTCACTCGCTAAAATGATACTTTAGATCAGTCAAAGGAGGAATTTAAAAAACTGTCACATCCCTCTTGCTCTTTCTCAACATTGCTTTGCCTTGTGATATGATTGAGAAATATTCCCCTGTGGAACAGAATAAAACTATAATACAAGATATCAGCAGCCAGTGGGTGACATCTGTCATCTGTTTTTGAGGGGATTGTATAGAGCACGTGTCAAACACAAGGACTGCGGGCCAAATCTGGACCACCAGGCCATATCACAAGGCCCTTGCACCTTGCTTGCAGCTGTGGCACTCCCCTCGTCTTTGCCCCCATCTTGTCTTAGCAGTTGGCAGCAGAGATGAGGACAAAATTCTTCCACCAAATCCACAAACACTTTAAAGCAGGTAGCATCTCACTCACTCATGTGATGTCTATTTAGCTAACCCACAGTGCTCTTAGAATCTTCTTGTCATTGATTCATTTTGTGGAAGGAGTGTGTGTGTGTGTGTGTGTGTGTGTGTGTGTGTGTGTGTGTGTATATATATATATGTGTGTATATATATATATATATATATATATATATATATATATATATATATATATATATATATATTTCAGATTTAAAGATGTTATTTATATAATTTATTATATAAAGTGGATTACAAGTTGTATAAACTTATTGTGATTGGAATATTTTATGTTAAGCGGAGCTCCACCCAAAAGGGGAAGTAACACTTTAAAACAGGGATATGCAATTAGCGGACCTCCAGCTGTTGCAGAACTACAACTCCCACGAAGCATAGCAACAAGCATGACACCCAGAGGCATGATGGGACTTGTAGTTTTTCAACAGCTGGAGGTCTTCTAATAGCATATCCCTGCTTTAGGACCTCCTTCCCCTGTCCTCTTTCAGTAATGGCACTTTTGAAGGGATGGGGGGGGGGGGAGTGGGTACCTGACTGTTGACAGGTACCCCCCTCCCACTTCTGCTAGGATCGACTAGGCAATCGGAATCGGTAAAGGTCCTTCTCCCTCACTCCCGCCCTCACTCACCAACGTCTTCTGGGACACATGACAGATCCCAGAAGACTGCGGGACCATTCACAATGTGCAGCGCGGCTTGCACATGCACAGTGGGCACCTGGTGGTGTAGCCGCGAGCTGTTGCAGCTGGGTGCTCAGTTCAAGGGTACATTACAAAGTATTTGCTGCTTTGTGTCATAAAATTTTTCTTTTTTACTTTGCTGAAGTGTCGATAGACAGATAGATTTGGGACTAATTATGTCATTAATTTGCTTGATGAATGTATGTGGTGTTGCTGACCTGGAATTTTTTCTTATATCAGGTGTCCATAAACTGAGCCAATCTTAAAAAAATGTGTGTGTGTGTGTGTGTACAGCCTTTGTACAGATGGACTCTCATCAGTAGGATGGGATAGGACCTGTTTTTCATCATGGGTTACCAAAATGTGAAATTTCTGGGGCCACATCTCTGATACCGCGTACACACGACCATTTTTCATGACAAGAAAAATGCAATTTTTTAATCGTGTGTGTGGGCTCCAGAGCATTTTTCGCAACGTGAAAAATGTCCATTAAAAATTTAGAACATGCTCTATTTTTTCTCTACGTTTTCCACGTCGTGAAAAAATGGTTGTGTGTGTAGGCTTTAACGACGGGGAATAAAACGCACATGCTCAGAAGCAAGTTATGAGAAGGGAAATTTGCATAATCAGCCCAAAGGGTGGCGCCATTCTAATGGAACTTCGTCTTTATAGTGCCGATGTACGTCACCGCGCTTTGCGCGGGGATTGTTTTTTTCGCGATCGTGTGTATGCAACGCAGGCTTGACAAGAATCACGTCGAGAAAAACATTGTTTTTTCCATGACATTAAAACCGGTCGTGTGTACGCGGCATTACACATACACTACAGTGATTTGGTATACTGACCTCCTCCAGGTTCATGTCAGACTACATCTTGGATATGAACTGGTTGCCATCTTCCTGTGTTGTATGACAACGCGATATGCTTGGATTGTCGGCTCTGCAGACTGTTGCTGTGCTGTAATGAGTAATGTACCTGTGACTGAGAGCCGTTGGAAGGTCTGATTTCTTCTTGCTACAAATCATAATCACTGTTTCACCATCCACTTTTGCTTTTGTATTGTGCAAGAAAACAAAATGGCTCAGTCACATGGGAAGAAAAGAAGATTTCAGCTTCTTGTAACTGAACAGTCACAGGGTATGAACAACGCATTGGGGTCTGTTCCCAACAATGTCACTCATACATGTGTGATATTACCGGTTGGATACGTTCTTAAATTCCACACTCTGGGCCAGATTCACAAAGAGATACGACGGTGTATCTCCTGATACGCCGTCGTATCTCTGACTTACACTGGTCTTATCTATGCGCCTGATTCATAGAATCAGATACGCATAGATATGGCTAAGATCCGACTGTGTTACACCGTCGGATCTTATTTGTCATTTAAAAATGGCGCGGGGGCGTTCCCGCTGATTTACGTTGAATAATATGTAAATCAGCGAGATACGCAAATTCACGAACGTACGCGGACCCGACGCAGTGTTACGACGTTTCCGTAGCGGCTTTCCCGGCGTATACTTACCCCTGCTTCTATGAGGCGCAGCCAATGTTAAGTATAGCCGTCGTTCCCGCATCACTTTTGAATTTTTTTACGTTGTTTGCATAAATCGTTCTATAATACGGATGGACGTCATTTACGTAAGCGTCTAAACCACTGACGTCCTAGTGACGTCAGTGGGAGCAATGCACGCCGGGTAAATTCATGGCCTGCGCGTGCTCATTTAAATCGGCGCGGGGACGCGCCTGATTTAAATAGTACACTCCCCCTAGCCGCGGAATTTGAATTCCGCCGGGGGATTTGCGATACGCCGCCGCAAGTTTGGAGGTAAGTGGTTTGTGAATTACCCACTTGCCTCTCAAACTTGCGGCAGGGTATCTTAAATCAGATAGATCACGCGGATCTAAAGATCCGCTGATCTATGTGGATCTGGCCCTCTGGGTGGATATTCCACTTGGAGATCCAGGCCTAAACAATCCTTTGAATAAAACCAAAATCATTAATTTGAATTTATTAGCCATCATATCCCCATATTTTTTTATTTTTATTATTATTATTATTATTATTATTATTTATTTATTTATTTTTGTAATTCCACACTTCAGTGTTTACTCGTTTCTATGACCAGAAATGTTCATAGACATTGAATGTCTAGCCGGTGATCTGGTATGTGCTCAGTGCTGATGATAGGGTGGTTGGATCTACGTGCCGCCTTTCTTCTTGCGGAGTCAGCACGCCCTTCACATCATGTCAGCTCAGAAAGATGTTCAACAGCGACAATTGTTGACATCAACGTTTTCTATGAGCTAATTAAAGAAGAGGATTCTGGTGTCTGCTTAGTGTTTTGTTTTTGACAGTTGTCACTGCAAATATTCCCATGTTCCTTTTGTGCAAATATTGAGTTAATGCTCATATTGAGCCCTCTCCTATACGTGACCCAATGTAAAGATTGTGCCACAATTTATCTTGCTGAAAGGGACTCGAGGTTTCCATGTCAGTAGCTTGCTGGACCGTGGACTTTTAATTTGGAGCTCTTTAGGGTTCCTGTTTTGCTAGACTGGCATAGATTTGAAGTTGTTTATATATTCTGTTGTAGCCTACGGGAGAAAGCTAAATTAACTTAATGCTAATTCTCTGCTGGGTTTCCTTCTAAGGTTGTTGTGTGTTTTTTCTCTTTTGTGGTATGCTTTGCTTTTGTCTTTCAGCTCTGCTTGGGTTATAATCATTTAATTAAAGGATTCTTAATAATTACATACAGCTTGTGAGTTTCTGTATTGAAGCAAAGATCCTAATGCTGGCCATACTATACGAAAAATCGTCCAAAATTAGGTCTTTTGGCCAGTTTTTGGTTTGTTTTTCGGCCAGTTAACCACTTCCAGACCTTGGGTGTTTTTCAGATTTGGTGTTTGCAAGACTAAAACATTTTTTTCTGCTAGAAAATTACTTAAAACCCCCAAACATTATATATATTTTTTTCTAACACCCTAGAGAATAGAATAGCGGTCATTGCAATACTTTTTGTCACACCGTATTTGCGCAGCGGTCTTACAAGCGCACTTTTTTTGGATAAAATTCACTTTTTTTAATTAAAAAATAAGACAATAAATTTGGCCCAATTTTTTATATATTGTGAAAGATAATGTTACGCCGAGTAAAATGATACCCAACATGTCACGCTTAAAAATTGCGCCCGCTCGTGGCATGGCGTCAAACTTTTACCCTTAAAAATCTCGATAGGCGACGTTTAAAAAATTCTATAGGTTGCATTTTTTGAGCTACAGAGTAGGTCTAGGGCTAGAATTATTGCTCTCGCTCTAACGATCGCGGCGATACCTCACTTGTGTGATTTGAACACCGTTTTCATATGCGGGCGCTACTCGCGTAAGCGTTCGCTTCTGCACGCGAGCTCGTCGGGACGGGGCGATTTAAAAAAATTTTTTTTTTGTTTTCTTATTTATTTTTATTTATTTTATTACTTTTTACACTGAAAAAAATAATAATAATTTGATCGCTTTTATTCCTATTATAAGGAATGTTAACATCCCTTGTAATAGAAAAAAGCATGACAGGTCCTCTTAAATATGAGATCTGGGGTCAAAAAGACCTCAGATCTCATATTTAGACTAAAATGCAAGAAAAAAATAATAATTGAAACTGTCATTTTTTCAAATGACAAAAAAAAAATGTTTCTTTAAGAGGCTGGGCGGGACTGACGTTTTGACGTCACTTCCGCCCAGCAGAGCTATGGGGACGGGTGAAGGAGATTTTTCCTTCAGTCGCGTCCCCAGTCAGCAGCCGTGCGCACCCGATCTCTTCCGCCGCTACCGGCGGAGGGCGTGGGAGAGCGGCGGGAGGGGGGGCCCCCTCTCCCGCCACCGATAACGGCGATCTCGCGGCGAAGACCGCCGTTATCGTGTACAGGACCGCTGACACTAAAGATGGATACCTTGGTTGTGGCAGCAGCTGCTGCCGTTACCGAGATATCCATCTTTAAAAAGAGGATGTACATCGTCGTGCACAGGTCTGGAAGTGGTTAATGGGCACAAAATCTATAATCGTTGGGATGTTTTTGAGCCGAAAAAACAAAGCACGAATTTTGGGAAATCTTCTGCCGAATGAACGATAAATTAAAAGGTTAATGTGTTTCCCGTCCAAACTGTTTGCATTAGGTATATGTAAAAAAAAAATAAAAAAAAAAATTGATTAATTTATGTCCGATTTATTGGTCATTACATGATGGCTCTAAATAAAGAGAAATCTTGGACAGCCGCACTCTGAAAAAACTCTATGTTGCCTTTTATTGGTAAAACAGGATAAAAACACTACAAGCCACAGCAAAAATAGGACACACAGTTGACGCGTTTCACACTAATATTTAGCGCTTAGTCATAGCTAACACTGAGTGTTTTTAGTCTACAACTCAGTCTACAACAGTAGTATCCTTTACTTGCTTTTATCTGTCCTTTTGGGGTACCTTTCCTCTCGCTGACATCAATGGAACATAATTCCTCCCACTAACACCAATGATGGGGCACTATTCCTCCCACTGATGCAAACGATGGGGCACGATTTCTCAAATACCAAAAATAGGGCATTGTTTACTCCCACTGATGCCAGGATATATTCTACTCCCACTGGCTCCCCCCTCTAAAGCCTGAAGGACAGTAAACTGGCCCTTTCTTTAGAACGTTTGGAGCACTACACAAATGGTAAATCCACCCCTGTAAATTTTAGCAGTACATGTCAGGTGTACATTTTGGGTAAAGTAGGGAAAGATTGGAATCAATGACTCGGATTTAGTGCTACCTGTGTCCCTGTTGAAAATAGTTTCTCTTTGTTCTGTCCCAGTGACCACTCTAATGCCTAGTACGCACAATTGATTTTCCCGTCGGGAAAACTGCCGTGTTTTCCTTTTGGCCGGGAAAACCGGACGTGTGTATGCTCCTTTAGCAGTTTTCCCAGCAGGAAAACTGCGGTTTAAAAAACATGTTCTCTTTTTGTTTTGTTTTTTGCCGCGAATCGCAGCGTTTTTTCCCCCGCAGTTTTCCTATAAGAAACACTGCGAGGGAGCATACACAAGGCCGATTTTCCCGACCAAAGTTCTCCTGGCAGTTTTCCTGTCGGGAAAACCGGCTGTGTGTACAGGGAATAAGGGACAGAGCTGGTTCCCGTTTTTCCCCTTGGTTTTCCCGGCGGTCTTTTGACCGTTGGGAAAAAAAACGATTGTGTGTACTAGGCATAATGCTGGCCTTGCAAAAAAATAAAAAATTCAGGCAATTTTAACTAGTTTTTTATTAACCACTTAAAGCGGGAGTTCACCCATAAGAATTTTTTTTCAAAAAATCCCCTTAGATTCCTGCTCGTTTTGTCTAGGGGAATCGGCTGTAATTTAGGGGTGAACCTCCGCTTTAAGCCCCGGACCAATATGCTGGCTAAAGACCCAAGGGGTTTTTACAGTTCGGGACTGCGTCGCTTTAACAGACAATTGCGCGGTCGTGCGACGTGGCTCCCAAACAAAATTGGCGTCCTTTTTTCCCCACAAATAGAGCTTTCTTTTGGTGGTATTTGATCACCTCTGCGGTTTTTATTTTTTGCGCTATAAACAAAAATAGAGCGACAATTTTGAAAAAAATTCAATATTTTTTACTTTTTGCTGTAATAAATATCCCCCAAAAACATATATAACATTTTTTTTCCCCTCAGTTTAGGCCGATACGTATTCTTCTACCTATTTTTGGTAAAAAAAAATCGCAATAATCGTTTATCGGTTGGTTTGCGCAAAATTTATAGCGTTTACAAAAAAGGGGATAGTTTTTTTGCTTTTTTTTTTTTTTACTAGTAATGGCGGCGATCAGCGATTTTTTTTTTTCGTGACTGCGACATTATGGCGGACACTTCAGACAATTTTGACACATTTTTGGGACCATTGTCATTTTCACAGCAAAAAATGCATTTAAATTGCATTGTTTATTGTGAAAATGACAGTTGCAGTTTGGGAGTTAAACACAGGGGGCGCTGTAACATTTAGGGATCACTGTGTATGTGTTTACTAGTGTAGGGGGGTGTGGCTGTAGGACTGACATCATCGATCGAGTCTCCCTAATAAAAGGGATCACTCGATCGATGCGCCGCCACAGTGAAGCACGGGGAAGCCGTGTTTACACATGGCTCTCCCCGTTCTTCAGCTCCGGGGAGCGATCGCGACGGAGCGGCTATTTGTTAACAAATAGCCGCGCCGTCGTCCCGGATCGCTCCCCGAGCGGACCCGACCTCCGCATGTACCGGGGGGGGGGTCCCGATCGGACCCCCCACCCACGTCTAGGCAGGCACGTACAGGTACGTTGATGTGCCTGTCCGTGCCATTCTGCCGACGTAAATGTACATGAGGAGGTCGGGAAGTGGTTAATGGACTGAAGTGACATCACATTAATTATTTTAGTTTTATATTTACCTTTCATTGAAGGTTGTCTTGCTTAGTTTGCATTACAGGCCATTGTCACACAGCAGATTGAGGTGCGGGGCCCAATGGGTTTTTTAACCTTTTTAATACATCAATTTAAAGCAGATGTTTAGACTTTGTAAAAACATGGTATTCCCTATTCACTTATCCTTCATAAGTAATACTGGGACCCTTGCCTTGGATTTAATTTTGACTGATCCTTTGTGGCTTTAAGGAAATATGGTTGGAATGTTATTGTTAAGCTGCAGGTTATTAAAATGGCTGGAAAAAAATATAAAGTGATCGGTGCTTTAACATAAAGATTTCAGGCGGATTCGTGTCTGTTGACTGGGATATATAGTGCATACGGAAAGTATTCACATTGCTTCACTTTTTCCACATTTTATTTGCTACAGCCTTGTTCGAAAATGGATTAAATTATTTTCCTCTAAATTCTACAAATAATATCCTATGACAACGTGAAAGAAGTTTGTTTGAAATTTTTGCAAATTTTTAAAAAAATTTAAAAACAAAAAAAATCACATGTACATAAGTAATCACATCCTTTGCCATGACACTCAAAATCGACTGGCCAAACTGAGCGATCGGTGGAGAAAAACCTTTAGTCAGGGAGGTGACCAAGAACCTGATGGTCACTCTGACAGAGCTCCAGCATTTCTCTGTGGAGAGAGGAGAACCTTCCAGAAGAACAACCATCTCTGCAGCACTCCACCAATCAGTCCTGTATGGTAGAGTGGCCAGACGGAAGCCACTCCTCAGTAAAAGGCCAAAAGGCACCTGAAGGTCTCTCAGATGATGAGAAAACAAATTCTGTGGTCTGAAGAAACAAGGATTGAACTCTTTGGCCTAAATGGCAAGCGTCATGTCTGGAAGAAACCAGGCACCGCTCATCACCTGGCCAATACCATCCCTACAGTGAAGCATGGTGGTGTCGGCATCGTGCTGTGGGGATATTTTTCAGCGGCAGGAACTATGAGACTAGTCAGGATTGAGGGAAAGATGAATGCAGCAATCTACAGAGACATCCTTTATGAAAACCTGCTCCAGAGCACTCTGGACCTCAGACTGGGGCGAAGGTTCACCTTCCAACAGGACAATGACCCTATGCATACAGCCAAAATGACAAAGGAGTGGCTATGGGGCAACTTTGTGAATGTCCTTGAGTGGCCCAGCCAGAGCCCAGACTTGAACCCGATTGAAAATCTCTGGAGAGATCTGAAAATGGCTGTGCACCGACGCTCCCCATCCAACCTGATGGAGCTTGAGAGGTCCTGCAAAGAAGAATGGGAGAAACTGCCCATAAATTGGTGTGACAAGCTTGTAGCATCATACTTGAAAAGACTTGGCTGTAATTGGTGCCAAATGTACTTCACCAAAGTATTGGGCAAAGGCCATGAATACTTATGTACATGGGATATTTTTTTGTTTTTCTTAATTTTTTTATAAATTTGCAAAGATTTCAAACAAACTTCTTTCACGTTATTATGGGGTATTGTTTGTATAATTTTGAGGAAAAATAATGTAATCCATTTTGGAATAAGGCTGTAATATAACAAAATGTGGAAAAAGTGAAGTGCTGTGAATACTTTCCGGAAGCACTGTATGAGCCCATCATTGGTGTCAGTTGGAGGAATAGTTCCCCATCATTGGTGTCAGTTGGAGGAATAGTTCCCCATCATTGGTGTCCCTGCTGGAGTAGGCACGCAATACAGCACATGCAAAGGTAGCCTTGCCACCCTATCTGCATGAGGACCATTGCCGCAGAAGGAAAGGGAAAGTGACAAATGGCGATTATGGTAATACATATCTACTTCTAGCATAAGGTTTAAAACTGAGCTCGGGTCACTGCTCAAAATAAATAGTTGGGTGATCATTTTGGCCCCAAAAAATGTAAAAGGATTTATGCGTTTTGTTCCTGGCAAAACAGTTTTCCTGAACTTTTTGGTCCTTCAATTTCCAGGAGGCATGTTCTAAAAAGGGGTGAGGTGCTTCAGTGTTCAAATAACTAATACATCCTCAAAATCGAGTAGAAGAGCAGAAGTGTGTGGGAATTTTAAGGTGGCTAGTCTCAAGTGTCAATACAACAGATCTGCTAAAATCCAATCTATTATTGATTATTCACTAGACTAGAGAACAGGTAGCTATTTAAAAAGGCGATTTTAGCCTCCCTATCATTAAAACCTAATTCAAAACCTGCCTCCTATAAACACAACCGTTAGAGTCCCATCATCAGCATCACGCTATAACAAATTTAAAGGGGTTGTAAAGGTTGTTTTTTTTTTTTTTTTTCTAAAACGTTAACAGCATCCCCCCGCAGGGATGTAGTCCCAAGGGAGGGGGCGAGCACGCTGACTAACCCCCAGCCAGAACGACTCGGATGATGCGGGCAAGCTTACTGAGGAGGAACAGGAAGTGAGAAATTCAGACAAAGGGGGGGGGGGGGGAGAAACATTTAGAAGGGAAATGGAAGGAAAAGGTAAGTGAACCAGCAATGCACTAGCTTAAAGGAACCTATTTAGAAAATAAAAAACTAACCTTTACGACCCCTTTAACCTGGGGGTCAACAATGGTTCCGCTTTCAGTATTGCAAAGCGGAACATTACATTACATTACATTACATGCCCCCACTGTGCCATCACTTTCCTCCGCTGTGCCATCACTTTCCTCCACTGTGCCAGCCAAGACTATCTCCCTACCTTTTTTTTTTTTGCATTCTGGCTTCCAGGCTGCGGGCATCCATGATTCAAAAGCCGCGTCTTATACGCCGATGACATTCTCTGTCAGGCTGCGGGCATCCATGATTTAAAAGCCGTGCCTTCTCCTCAGACTGTTCCGTGATAGGCGGAACACAAATTTTCCCAGCAGGGCCTCTGTTCAGTGTTCCGCCTATCACGGATGTCCTCTCGTCCGAGGACGACCCCCCGACTTTGGATGCATTTTTTTGCATCCAAAAGGTCGTCTTATACGCCGGAAAATACAGTACTATATTTTGCGGATGTGGTGGTAGGAAAATCATTAAACTTTGGTCATTGTAGTATTTATTTTGTGTTCCTATCTGTAAGGTATGGAGCAACTACTTCTTCTTTTTTTTTTTTTTTTTTTTTTACAGCACTTTTTTTTATTATTTACTCTGCAGTAAAAGAAAAGTGGAGAAAGCACAGATCCACAGAATGGATCAAACAGAAGAAGGGCGCATTGCAGGTCCACAGATGCATATACCGTATTCCTCTCCAGCAAGGCAATCCGTGAGATACAATAGTGATATTGTCAAATATCATTGCAAATCTCCTGAGACCATTCGAGGCAGCAGTGCCTTTAGATAAATTTAAAGTGCAAATATACAGCGTTGAGTCTTTAGTACACTGGGGTATTTCAGGAGGAATTGACAAAAGTAAAATCTTTAAGCCTCAGTTCACACTATGAACTGCATGTGTGTGTGTGTGTGAACCTAGACTTTGTGTACTGCTTGGCCACAACAAACATTTCTAGATGTTCCCTAAAACATGGCAAAGGTTTAAACTTTCATATGAAGTATAAAAGATTGAGCACTAGGACCTGTGTGTGTGTCCACTCCTCAGCATATTGGTGGTGGGGTAGGGAAAAGAAACCTCTGTCACTGACAAGATCAGTTATTTATGAAGAAGCAGATATATGCTTGTGTGTGGGTTATTTTAAGGTGCTGTTAAGAAATAACTTTCTCTTCTCTTCCAGTGGGATTTCAAGAAACTGCAGATGAGTCCCTCATGTCTACTGCAACACCAAATGAAAAAAACACGGCACTGCAGGTATAGTATGTGTTCGCATTCTGTGTCTCCACACCTTTAAAACTAAACTCTTTTAGCCAGATTCACATAGACGTGCCTAACATTAGGCAGGCGTAGCGTATCTCATATACGCTACGCCGCCGTAAGTTAGAGAGGCAAGTGCTGTATTCACAAAGCACTTGCATCCTAAGTTACGGCGGCGTAGCGTAAATGTGCCGGCGTAAGCGCGCCTAATTCAAATTGTGAAGAGGTGGGTGTGTTTTATGCTAATGAATCGTGACCCGACGTGATTGATGTTTTGAACGAATGGCGCATGCGCCGTCCGTGGACGTATCCCAGTGCGCATGCTCCAAATTACCCCGCAAAGACTCGTTGGTTTCAACGTGAACATAAATTATGCCCAACCCCATTCACGGACGACTTACGCAAACGACGTAAAAATTTCAAAATTCGACACGGTTCCGACGTCCATACTTAACATTGGCTGCGCCATCTTTTTGGTGGTTTATCTTTTACGCCTGAAAATGCCTTACGTAAACGGCGTATCCTTACTGCGACGGGCAAGCGTACGTTCGTGAATAGGCGTATCTCGCTGATTTACGCATTCTAGGCGTAAATCGGTGTACACGCCCCTAGCGGCCAGCGTAAACAGACAGCTAAGATACGCCGGCGGTCGTATCTTAGCTACATTTAAGCGTATCTCAATTTGAGAATACACTTAAATATACGACGGCGCAGATTCGGAGTTACGACGGCGTATCTACTGGGGTAGGCTACATATTTCTCCAAGTACAAGGGTAGGCTACATATTTCTCCAAGTACAAGGTTCCTGTAATTCAGTTTTTATACAGCTTCAATTGTGGGTTTCTATGACCAATAACAGGTACATTTTGGTAGCATGACTTCAAATGTAGTAAGAATAGTGCACCATAACATTCTCATACTATAAAAGAAAAATCTTCCCTGGATTGGTCTCCTATACAGCTTCCTTATCTACTGAGCCATCTCCATCCTTGCTGCACTACCTAGTGAGCTGAAGTCTATACTCGCACGACCTGCTTGCTTGTTACAGGTCTGTACCTCAAAAAGTACTACAGCAGGGATGAGGATATCCGCTCACACCTGGCACCTTCAAATCATGTCAACAGTGGAAACCTTCATATTTCTAGACAGGTTTTCATCGCATTACATTTAAAGGGGTTGTAATAGCTTCCTTTACCTTAGTGCAGTCCTCCTTCACTTACCTCATCCTTCGATCTTGCTTTTAAATGTCCTTATTTCTTCTAAAGAAATCCTCACTTCCTGTTCTTCTGTCTGTAACTCCACACAGTAATGCAAGGCTTTCTCCCTGGTGTGGAGTGTCGTGCTCGCTAGGGCTGCAACTAACGATTATTTTCATAATCGCTTAGTTGGCCGATTTATTGTTTTGATGAATCGGATAATAGCCTTAAAAAAAAAAAAAAAAAAATAGCATTTCTAAATTTTTTTGGGCCAATTTGTTGTTGGGCAGATTACAAAACACAAATTGCCGCAAAAACACATTACACACTTTTCTGCAGCTTCTCCATTAAAGTAAATTGAGGCAAAAAAAAATGTCACCGTTTTTGGGTTAAAAAGTCTTTGCCCTTTCCAAATACGTAGCAGCTGAAAAAAAAATCATGGATGTGAAAGTGTCCCATAGGAAAACATGTAAATGAACTGTAGTGTGTTTTTGCAAGATGTTTAGTAACATAATGGGGTTAAAAAAAAACAAAAATAAGTACAAAAAGAGCAAA